>NW_008795364.1:2941291-3002791 GCF_000699145.1 Aptenodytes forsteri | reverse complement strand
ACTTGAAGGGGGCTTACAAAAAAGATGGCGGCAGACTTTTTAGCAGGGCCTGTTGCGACAGGACAAGGGGATAATGGTTTTAAACTAAAGGGGGTAGATTCAGGGCCTGTTGCGACAGGACAAGGGGATAATGGTTTTAAACTAAAGTGGGGTAGATTTAGACTAGATATAAGGAAGAAATTTTTATGCTGAGGGTGGTGAAGCACTGGCACAGGTTGCCCAGAGAGGTGGTGGATGCCCCATCCCTGGAAACATTCCAGGTCAGGTTGGACGGGGCTCTGAGCAACCTGATCTAGTTGAAGATGTCCCTGCCCACGGCAGGGGGGTTGGACTAGATGACCTGTAGAGGTCCCTTCCAACCCAAACTATTCTATGATTCTATGACTTTATATGTATGTGTGTTCTGGGGAGGTCATTCTCTCACCCTTGTATGTATGTAAACATAGTGTAACAAACTGTACACCGGATTACAGGAGACTTTAGGTCCCACATGGGCTTCCCCCAGACTTTACTTTCAATTCCTGACAACTGAATGTACTTTTGAAAGAAGAGTTTTAGCCCTAGAGATTTGCCACAAGGTGTTGCTGCTAGTTAATTCTGTTTCTCCTTCACCCCGTCTCCCTAGCTGACGTCTTAGAGACTTCGTTTCCTCTCTGTTATCAACTAAATGCACATCTGCTTTCTGATTAACTTAAGATGATTTTTAAATCAAGCTGGTGCTGCACATGGTTCTTTCTAATTGGTACACTCTGACTTATCACCTTGGAGAGATCCTAGCCATGCCCTAAATCCTGATGATTAAGTCAGTCTCTTAATAATATCCCAAATCACTTCTATGCAGGTGTACAATAATAATTTTATGAGGCAGTTTCTTGGCTGCAGAAAGGTGTAGGAGAGGTGTGAGCCTGTCTCGGAGCATACTGCTCTTTTTAATGCCAACCAAGAACCATCTTGTCACTGAGGTCAGCTGCTAAAATATCTTCTTTCTTATCACTCCATTCTGGCAAATTTAGTGACCTTCCTCAGGAAACCAGCTGTCTGGTTGTGCACTGAGCACACCATGTTATGCTTGCATACCTGGGCACCACTGCCTTGGCTCATTCACATTGTCTTGAACCGGGATTTGGAAAATCACTGAACCTGCTGTTCCACATATATGCTGTTCCTCTGTATACATGGGGATGGTGGCATCTTGTCTCTCCTTGAGTTGACACTGTTCTGGATGACAGTGCTTAAAAGGAAGGGTTTTCCCTTTCACCAGGGGAACACAGTGAGCTCTCTCTTGCATGTTGCCACAGCAGAGTTAATCTTTGAGATAATGCTCTGTCCTGTGAGGAGAGGCTGGTGCCCAGACCAGGCACGTGAAACGTTGTCTCAGTGTGGCACTGTCCATCCAATGCTTATATTTTCTGTGATCCATCATCCCAGCCTAGAGCTTTCTATCAGTTGGGGAGGGGGGGAAGAGGAAGGAGATCAAGAGGTAGGTGAAGATTATCTGACTACCCTTTCGTCTTCCCTCTTGTGAATCCTATGGGCCGAAGCTCCATGTAAATCCCTTCTTGCTGAACCCAACTAAGAAACTGGGCGCTACTTGCCACAGCCTACAGGTCAAGTCGTTCTACACTGGGACAGCTCTTCTTGAGAGGCAGCTGGAAGGAGCACAAAGAAACAATGATACACTGTGACACAGCAGGGGAAATATTAGTCCCAGCACACTGGCAGCCTAAATGTTCTTCCTCTTCTACTCCCTGTCCTGAAATGGCAGTTCAGCTGGAGCAAACTGAAGAAGACACATGATAAATGCTCACACACACATACGCAGACATCTGCGTTCAGTAACGGCTGTCGGGACGTGCTCGTTGCTGACTTGCTGCCAAGGTAAAGCTGGAGGAAATGGTGACAGCTAAGAGGAAGCGGCGCTTTCAGATCAGGCAATTTAGATGCTGCCGTGCTGCCCACTCACAGACGCTTTACTTTCTGCTAATGGAAGATGTTCTGAAGGGGCTACATCCCTCTCTTAATCCACTCCCACACCCTCATAAATTCACAACAGCTGATGGGCATTTTTTGTTCTAATGACTTTGGTCCTCGGATGACTTCTTCTTTACCCACATGCCCTTTGGATTTAAACTACATTAACCAGCAGTGTTACTTGCCTGCATATTAGTCAGCTGTTATGTGTTTTAACTAAGGAATAGCACACTTGAGTTCACACATTTGTTAAGTGATTTATGAAATTACAGAAAGATTTGTTCAGATAACCTTAATGGGTTTTATTAGCACAGCACTAATAATTTAGCGCTTTGACAGAAAGAAGAGACAGCTCCTTCAGGCATCTTCAACCTAATTTCTCTTGGGCCATAGGACAGAGTGCAGTAACCCATATACTCTGCTCAGGCCTCACCTTGAAGAGGGAAATAAAAGCATGGTTGGGCAGGTGTGTAACCCTTGGAAACCCATGCCCAGATTTCAGTGTGGCTTTGCTGGCAATGGCTTTCTCATCAGCCGAGATCTAGGTAATGGGTCAGTCAAGGAATATCTCCTTACTCCAACTCTCTGTTTTCCTTAAATCTCTGCAACATTTTAATTCAAAACTTGGCAGACAGTTATAACTTAGAAAGTTTTTTTAATGCAGTTGCCATTTCCTGGTCAACAACCATTCCTCAGCAAAGAGAAGGTCGTGTCCATCTGACATTACTGCCTTGCATCAGAACAGCAGTGACCAGCCTCGTTTCTCATTAAGAGCAAGATCAACATGACGAGGGTGCATGCTTTGCTGTCAGGAGTCCTGGATTGGGTTCCCTTCCCTATCTGGTTCCTTTCTCCTAGCTCACTGTGACACAAGCACCACCATAACATCTGGACCTCTGATAAAGATGTTTTGAAATGAGCAGGTGTGAGGATATCCACCTCTATCGGGGTGATCTCAGTTTTCCCACTGTTGTAACTGGGGTTTCAGATGAAAGCTCTGCAGTGCTGCAGGTTTAAAAAACACAATGGTGTGGTGATGTTTAAAGCACAAATGTTCCAGGGCAACCAGGTACAGAGTCAGGTTTGGGTCCTGACCAGATGTGGCGTGAGCACCACAGGAAGGCTCCGTATTAAAAGCAAACCCTCTTAGCTGAATGATCAGAGTACTCACCTTTTGTGGTCTACAAAAGTAGGTTTATATACAGGTAAAACCTCTACAAAGTATAAACAAGATCAAAATGCAACCTCATTACTGGTTACCTTGGTAAGTGCTGTGCAGCACAGACCTCTTCAAGGGAGAGATTCTGAGAAGAAGAAATGATGCAGCCAAAATATTTTCTTCTAGGCTCATAGCCCACTGCTGCCTGTCAGTCACTAGGTAAATTCTTCCTCAGGATGGTTTCCTTTGCCAAAGGGAGCACAGTGCTGCTGTCTGCAATACACAGTTTCAAAAATGCAGGTTTCTGTTTGTTGGCTCAAGCTGTAGTTGGGCTTTTGTCCCTTCACTTGGGTTATCATGTCTAGTTGCTGGCGTATGGGTGCAAATCAAGTGCCAGAGGAGAGTCAAATTTGATTTGATGCTGTAATTAATTCTGTAGGAATAAAAATGCTTGCAGGAATATGACAGCACCTTCCATCTGCATGCAGCAATGTTAGGTTCCAGCAAGGCTAAAAATACATCATATTTACTCAAATGTAAAGCAATGGATTAATTTTCAAGCATATTTGTGAACAGTTGGAAGTGTCTGCCTATCACAGGGAAAAGACGCAGCCTGTATCTGAATGCCTAGGTCCTGCTGAATTCCTTCAAGCCCTGTGGAACAGCGTCAAAGGGGGAAATTGGCACCAATTATTTGCTTGGGTTTTTGTGTCCTGCCTCCAAATAATGCAGTGGTTCTTTTACCAATGAGCCTACAGGAACCTCGTAGGAACTGCATTCTCATGATGTGGTGAAGGACCAAGGCAGGAGGTCAGGGTGCAGCAGGCTGGAAAAATGGGAAGCACTGGATGGGCACGTCATGGAAAGAGTTGTGGTCTGAAGAGATGGGACAGTGGGGAAAGAGGAGAAAAAGGGCCTAGAAGTGGCATATAGGCAAATTCTAGCTTATTACTCTTAAATCAATCTATGTTGGACAACAAGCAAAAGGGTTGCTCTGTCAACCTTGTCCAAACTTCAGGCAAGCAGGCTTTGTAAGAAGAATAATGTATGGCTAAGAAGGGGAAAGTCATGCTGTTCCAGTTCATGGGCAGGTTGTGGGATGCTGTTTCTTCAGTTGCTTTTCCAATCATAAGCCAAGAACTAAGGACTGCATATCCTTTACACACCTATTGTCACCATTGGGACTGCTCTGCTGTTGGCTAGGCTTCACTCTGCCCATTTGACTTAAGCAAAGCTGGTATGGAGCAAGTCTCAGATAGTTTCCCTGTGGACCTGCTCTGAGTTCTGAGTTTCTGTCCTCAGTGAAACAGGCTCATTCACGGGCTTGAAACAAGGATGATACCAAGGAGAGTCCCTTTTCTGCCCCAGCCCTCAGCTCCCCAAACTCTGTGGGCCACCCTGCTGGATTTGAAAGCAGAGGAGATCCTACCAGCAGACTGATATGGCTGTGATACATGCCATCCACTGAGGATGATGATCATGGTACTGCCACTGCTCTCTTCATGAAGTTCTTTAAAGGCGAAATGCTCAGTGTAGATAAATAAAATATATAGTTACAGTGGTTATCCCAGTCACCCACTGTGTGGATAATTGCTTGTCATGTTATCCCATCACTCCATCCCTCAGCTTCACCATGTTTTTTAAGGTAACTTTGTTTTTAAAAAGCTAAAAATAGTTTTCCTTTAATCTAGTTTTATTGTCAACAGTGTAATGTAATCTGTGGATGACTATATTAGCTTTGACATGAAAAATTCATGGCTGCAATGCCTTCCTCAAGGAAGAGGATAATGTAGACATTTATCACTGTAAAGGTACTAATATACGAATGGTTTGGATTTAAAATGGTGATATTTCAAGCACATCACGTGAAAACAGAAGACAACCAGTATAGGAAGGAAGCTGCTCAGCATCAAGAATTGGATGCTTTGCTGGAATAACTCCTTTGACTTCAGCGACATCAGTGCTAAACACTGCTAAAACTTAGGCATGTGCAACCTAACTATTTTTCCTGGGGGCTAGGACTTAGTGACATTCTTATGATTTGGGGAAAGACAGCAGAGGAAAAAAAAAGGCTTTGTTGAGCCATCCTGTGATAAAGATGTGCTAATAATTCAAGTTTATTTACTTACCAGCTGCATATAGACTCTATTTCTTTTTCAACTCAAAAGGTGGAGTCATTAAACATCACTTTGCAACATTTTTCATTTCCACTTCATTGTTTTAATTTGTCTCACCTGTAACTACTGTGTGCCATTTTCACTGCTTTGCCACTTCTCTGCATCCCCTCTCTTCTGTGGATTTGTTTCTATTTCTGAAGTGCTCCCCATAAAACTGGAAGTTCAGCATGGACTGATACAGATCGCCCACTCAACTTGATTTCCTCTATAACTTCTTGCCCATTTTCCCCCAGTATCTCATGGTAAGGACAACAGCTGTAAGACAAACAAACAGTAGTCTGTTTGCTCATGCCCCAACCCTGTCCCCATACCCCTGACCTCGCCTGTGGACCAGTCCTGCTCCCCCCACCGCTATTTCGACGCCAGCTGTTCCCTTTCAGACTGTCTCTTGCTCCCTGCAGGGTGCTGGCAGCTGGACTGGTTCTTCTCTGCTGTAATACAACATTGCATGGTCTAATACCCGGTGGCACCATCCTCCTCTGACCACGGGCTATGGAGCTTCACCTGCTTTCGAGGAGAGCAGTTCCTCGCCTCCCCTCCCCAGCTGGCCTTCATCTTTCTGGAAGGGCATTAGTGTCATGTCCCTTCCTGCTGTGGTTGTTGCAGCACTCTTTGGAAGGGAGTTTTTGAGCTCAGAGCCACCGTGTTTTCTGTGCTTCTGTGGCTCGCTGGTGCCAAAGCCCAGCCAGCCGTCTACTGCCAGCGACCTGTGGCAGAAAGCACCTGGTAAGGGCTGGAGTGGGGGTCCCCCTTTCTTGTAATCTCACCTCTGCTAAGAATTGTCTTTGGTTAAGACTAGACTTTGCCTTAGTGCGGTAAGGACTGTAAATAACAGCACACATTTGTGATTTTCCTTGATGTGACCTTGTGCAAGGGCCACCTAGAAGACCAGTATAGATGTACAACGACTGGGGCCGTTAATGCCCAGCAGGGAGGCTCAGGTTTCTTAAAGGCATGCTCCTGTTGTATGTTAGCAGAGTTGTTTGGCACTCAGACAGTATGGGTTTTTTTCAGGAAAAGGGTAAAAAAATGCATTGGTGTATTTTCCTGTGAAGTCCTTCTACTCTGCACAGAGCTGAATGTCTTCCTTTCACCAGGATGAACCTGGTAACCCCTCCTTGTCAGAGGGTTGTAATGTCAGTGTGGAGTGAGAGCAAAATAGCAGTGGTGTTTCATTTTAGTCAGAGGACTCTGCAAGCTGCTGCCATTCTGACTTGAAAGCTGCCACCTACCCCTTTGCTCTTGGGGTCACACTCCCGGAGGTTGTACCCTGCCCCATGTCTTTCTGCCTCCTGCATCCTTGTTCTTGTTGAACAGGAGAAATACATTCTGTCCAGGCACCTTGTCTTTGTGTCCTGTCTTACCTCTCTTTTCCTAGGATAACTTCAGATCTTCCCACGCTCTCCTCCTCCTCTGTGCTATTTATTCACATCTGTTGATACTCATGTGTCCCTTGCTCCATCGTTCCTCTATATGTTTTAATTAGGATGTCCGGCACAGCTTTAGTTCCTTTAATTTAATCATCTTTTATCTTTCTCTTCATTTCTCTTTCTCAGAACCTCATTTCTTGCTGTATTAAGTTCATTCCTCTTGTTGGTTCTTCAGCTGTTAACAAAATGAGGTATAATGAGCATCTATCAAGATCCGTTTTCCATTTACCCATGAAACCGTTACGATCACTTTTGATTAAAATACAGATGGGCCTGAATGGAGCTGAGGAATAATTAAAATGAAAGAAAACTCACCTCAAGGCTTGTTTAAAATTTCATCTGAATCCAAATCTATATTTCCATAACTTTACCCCATGTCTACGTTCTGTGCTCTTTTATAATCCACAAATCTCTTTGGTGTTAGGAATTCACAGACCATTTGTCTTACATTACCTGTAGTGCTAGGATAAAGCTGAAATATATAAGTCTCAATTTACCTCCCTGGAACTGAAAGATTAGTCATCTGTAAGCAGTCAATTGTGCTGATTACAGTGATCATTAAACCAGCCGCATCCTCATCTTACTTGTTCTGTTTTAGAACGGGAAATGATTGCATCAGCTCCATTTCTGCCGCATGTTCCCACTCTCTGTCTCTCTCCCTTTTTTTCTTCTAATTTACGTTTATTTTGAACTGAAAATGAAGCATCATAGATTATCTACAGAATACAGCTACTAAACGTAAGGTACAACCACCCTTTCAGAAACAGCAGCCTGGCTGAACACGGAATGTTTCTCCTCTACACTAGTGTGCCCAAACCAAAGAAATTCATTGTAACTCTTTGATAGGTAGGTTTGTATCATCCTCCTTTTGCTCATTTTTCTTCTGATTATTTTCCCCACCCCAGATGCAACCCAATCCATCCAGTGTATCCCAGGCAGATCATCATCTTTTAAGGATGACTTCCCTACCACACTTAGCGACAGGTGAAGTCATTTCCTTGCAGCTATGCATCTGAGAGGTGGAGGGACAAGAGGGATCGGACCAAGCACTCCAAACTGCAGAGATTTCTCTTTATGTCAGACATCATAAGTATCTGGTACATTAGCTGACTGCCACCATTAGTGCCAGCATTGATCCTCTTTGGCAATTCCATATTAAATTGCCTTTCAAAGGTGTAATGGGGAGGTGGATGCTGTTTCTGAAAGGGCAAGGTTTCTTTTTCTGTATGGTCTGCCTTGTAGCATCCATGTAATACCATTACAAATTCCCCTAGTCTAAACTCTGAACAAGGAGGAGCTAGACATGTGTTTAACTCCTCCTTCCTTCTTTTGCTCTCAATTTTCAGATCAAAAATGTATCTTTTCCCTTATTTAAACTGCAGCTGCAAGTACATATCAGATCACTGGAACCGAGGAATCCATGATTCTAGTATTCCCATTTCCCTACACACTTCTGGCTGTCAAAGCTGCTAAGCGTGAATGATGTTGAGCCATCCAGGTTTGCAGGTAGCCTTCACCTCTGGCTTTCTTCACTGAGACGCTGCAAACTCTTCACTTAAGACCTGTGCTATAAGGATCTCTGGTCTCTGTTATCTGCTCAAAGTGAAACATTTGTTTTTCTCTCCTATGTAGCTTTATGTAGAATAGTTCCTCAAAAGCCACATTCCGAAGTATTTTTCCCTACATTATACTTAACTATTAATTGATTGTTCCTTAAAAATTAGCTAACTGTGATGACAAGAACATTGGGTAATAGGGAGCGTGTCCCCGTGCTGCCGAACGCTGGCAATTGTGACACTTTGTCTGTGTCTGTAGGTTCATGGAGGTTATCTTTGTCTTCCCGGTGGAGGGAGGTTCATCTGGCTGATGATACTTGTGAGATGGCTTGTGGATGCACTTGACAGGTAATATCTGAGCTGATAGGCTTGGATGCTGCAACTCATTCCCAAAGAGCCTGACTGTTGTAGGCTGTGGAGAAATCTTTGTTAGGGGGTGCTGCAGCCCTGGGGGAGAGGAGCAAGACTTGGGAGCTGTTAAAGCTGAAGGACTGGAGGTCTGAGCTCTGCTCCGATGTTGGTGGCACAAATCTTTCCAGTCCGGGACATGAAGCGTGGGCCTCTCTCACTCGACTCCCACAGTACATGAAACACAAGAGAGGTTGTCCGCACAGGCGGAGGACAGAGGGTTGCCCAAAAGCTTGCCACTGGAGTCACGCTGCCCTTTGTCTGCTGCAGAGTGCAGGCAGGATGTGCACAGGCAGCCCAGCTGTGCCTGTGTCAAATGTTCCTGCACGGTATCGGCAGCATGTGGCACCTTCTCCTGCAGCTGGGCTGCGGGGAGCAGCACTGCAGCTGGCCCAGCCGGCAGCCCTGGCCTCTGCCCTTCAGGAGAAGGAGAGGTTTCCAATAGCTGGCTGACTGAGCTGATGTCTGTCCCGGCATCCCTCTGTAGCTGTCCTCCTCAGAGTGCAGGGGAAGGAAGAGTGGAGGGCAGGTACCAACTCTGCTGTTGGGGAATGCAATTGCTCTGTTGCCGGGGAATGCAATTTCCTGGTTCTTTCTGTACTCATCAGGCACAGATTATTTCTGCCTTCAGCTTTAATGACGAAACAATGTCAAGAGACAGCAGTGGCAAACCCAATCTAGCATCATCACCTTGCAGGTACGGACAAAACCAGCCATACCGCCATGCTAGTATTTAACTAAGCAGGGTCCTTTCAGAATGAACGCAGTGTGACTGAGCAGCAAGTTCACCATTTAAAGTGAAAATCAACACTTCCCAGCAGTGAGGTAGATCATTAAACATTTTGTTGCATGAGCCAGCATCACTTTTCTAAAAAAAGGTGTCAGGATATTCAGCCAAATGAGCAATTCAGTTGGTTTAACTTTCCTGACCGCTTTCTAATTTGGTTTTAATGAAGATATAATTAAGAGGTAATGTCAGTAGAGCAGAACATTGTCACAGGATAATGGTCTCCTGCTGCTGCATAAGTGGTAAATGCAGTAAATACAGAAGGAAAGACGGAATGTTTATTTTCAAAGCAGGAGGCATTGATCCTGGGACACTCTTCTGTTTTGATACCTTTATTTCAGTTTTGTCAGAAGAATGAAGGGCAGCAGATTCAATCTGTTTTGCCCTGCTCCCGCTTTGCAGGAGTGGGAGGAAAACTCTCAAGGTGGCTCTGCTGCAGTGGGAACGGGCTGCTACTAATGGCGGCTCATGGGTTAGACTCACAATTGCTCACTTTAACCTGATTGTCCGATGGCATTCGTGCTGCCATAGGGAATGCAGCAATTGAGAGCCTCAGTCAGTCGGCGCTACAGAATAACTTAGCCATGATAGTACTGTTTATGAAAGTGAACCTCCTTTCAGAAACCAGCCTTTTTATTTTTTGACTGGCTGGAGCTTATGATGTTCGTCTTTTCTGGTGAATAACGTCTGCCTTCCAGCATTGCAATAGCAGAAATAAGGATTTTATGTTCCAGCCCATATCGCTCACCTCCATTGCAATTCAGGCTGCAAAATTATTTCCATTCTGAACTTCAGTTCCCATTTTTCTTTTAAGTTTTGCAAAACTTCTTTGGGGAGAAATTCTCTTCCCAGACATTTAAGCCAAGTAATAGCTTTAACCATTTTTTGCATTATGAAGGTTGACAAGATATACTATCTCCTAAAGCTAAGGCTGTTTTTTCAAGCAGAAAACTGCATGAAATAACTGCAAATGAGACTTATGCTAAAATATGGATAAATCTTGGAAGTTAAAACTTCCTGTGAAATTAGTACTTGTGAAGAGAACTGCCTTTGTTCTGTCTGAAATATTTGGTGTTTTGAATTTGCAAACTAACGACAATTTAGAGCACACAAAGTAAATCTTAAATCTTCCAGGATGCCCAAGGAATAATACCTCTTATATAGTGCTCTTCATCAACAGCTCGCAAAGCATTTTATGCTGATCAGAATAAGGGCTAGCCAGATACGGGTTCATTTAAAAAAATACAGTCTTTTTCCATTCTGAAGTAGAAGCAAATCCAGCCTTTCAAAAATGCTAATAAAAAATGAGAGACCGTTAGCACACCATATGTTAAGCACATGGAAGCTGAGGGGGATTTGCCTTCAAACCCAGAGCAGGCCTTGCATTTAAACGTGCCCTAACTACTGTGTTGTTTGCAGTCATCTTGATCTTGCCTAGGGGGATGTTCACGCTGATGGGGACGAGACGGGCTTTGTGGGTTTGTGGCCGAGCAGTTGGCTGGAAGATGGAAGCTGCACTTCCGAATCCCTCTTTTGGCTCGCGCAGGTTTGATCTGGGTCTGTCAACTTCTGCAAGAGGATATGCTGCCCCTTCATCTGTCCCAGTGACTTTGTGGAGGGCAGATGTTCCTCACCTGCTTCTCCTTTGTGAATTACACTTATCAACTCCCTGTTGCCTTGCATGGAGCACCAGGCAGTTGTTTTCCATTTACTTCTCCACAGCTAAGGGCCAGAGAAACTTGCCTGCCACACAGAAATTGTTGTGACAGATACATTCCTAGGAAAGGCTTGTTTTGTCATATCACCGTTTTACAGCCAGAAGAAATTATTTTACCAACCGGCCAACCCCCAAGTCAGCATCTTAATATCATCTTCTCAGACAGGAAAGACAAGACGTCATAAGCTAATGCGAAACCAATGGCAGAGCTGGGCATAAAACACGAGCGCTCAGTGTCTTATGCTTTCAGCCCATTGCCTCACTCTTGACTGTGGAGAGAAATTGTGTATTAAAAGCAGTGAGTGTTTCCAGAGATAATGCTGTGAATCTGGAAGACTACATGAATATACGTGTCATGGGGCTGCATTTACATCAGGGTCACCCAATCAGAATTTGGCTTATGGTGTGTCGTGCAGTTTTGCATCTCTGCAGGCTGTGCCACTTGCAGTCTGCATCATTTCACTGTTGATACGGTCAAAGGAAGCTGGAAAAATCACATGCACGAGTTGTGTTTGTGTAAAGTTATACTCGCACAGCCAAAGCAAATGTTAGAAAGCGAAAGGGACTCAGAGTAACAGGATTACTTTGTCCTGAGCTGGCTCCTGCTGAGACACGGGAGAGGGTCAGCTCCCCCAAACTGAGCCACTCCTCCACCAGCTCAGTTTAAAAGCTCCTGGGGAGAGCAGGAGGCTATTGTCCAGCTGGAAGCTGCTGGGAGGCCACCTATTTCCTTCCAAGAAAATGCCTCATGCAGCTTACCTATGGTGTCAGGAGCTGAAGGAAATAATGCAGGACTTTCCTATGCTTCCTGGGGTGACAGCATCATGCTTTGGATGCTCTTGATACCCCTGGGTGAGGAAGCCACCCTCCTCCCCAAAACACGGCCTCTGACAACACTCCAGAGGCCACGAGGGGCCAATGCTCTGGGTCAGTCCCTTTGAGGAGGACACGTGCATCCTTGCCCAGCTGGGTGCTCCTTGCTCAGCTGAGAGAGGAGGATGGTGGATCCAGAGGGAGAAACCTCTGTCCGAGGGATGGTGCAAATAGTGGGAGGGAGTCAGTTGCTGTAATGCAAAGGGCACCTGAGGCTCCTTTCCCACTTTTCTCAGGTCCCTGCAGAGAGGCAGCCATGGCATACTGGGGGCAGGCGGGGGGCATCTGCGATGCCCCTGGTGCTGTGGGCACCCCAAGAGGTCCAGCAGCTCAGAGAGGTGAGGAAATGGCCAGAGAAGCTGGCTGGGCCATCCTCAGCCACCCAGGCAAACCCTGAGGCTGCAGCAGGGACAGGAGCGGCCCTGCAGCTCTGGCCTTAGCATGAGCAGCAAAGGGCGAGCTCTGCATGGTCCCTAAACCACTGTCCCTTCGGGATGTGCTCTCTGCTTCACTACACCACCAAAGGGCTGTCACCAAAACAGATTTACGGGGCTGTCTGCTGGAAAGTAAAGCTGGGGAGGGAAGAGCAAGGAGCAACACATTTCCCTTTAAATGAATAGGAAACTCTCAAGACTTCCCCTCACCCTGTGGGAGCATTTCACTTTCCAGTGAACAGCACTATAAATTTCACCTATTGGTAGAAGTAAAGATGTTTTATGGTTGTCCAGACTGAGCTAAGTCTAACAAATCATTCCCTTGCTCTCATCCCACTGGCCTTTTAACCACGCTACGCACAGTGCCCGCTTTTCTTTTAAAGATAACCGGGGTGGGAGGGAACAGCTGTCACCAGCACCTAATGAATGAATTTTGAGCCATCCTATAATTTCCCTCTGCTTGGCTATAAGGACACGAGGAAAATGAGCAGAGCAGAAATCCTCTGGCAAGAAGCAGGCTGAGCTGTGCTCCTGAGCATCACGCCCGTGCCGTCAGGAGACGAACCGCTCCATGGGAAGCTGAAGCAGCTGCGTCTTCAGTAAGGTGTAGGGTGCTGGGGGAAGGGACGAGGAGTCAACGGGAGCCTCATCATGAAGGGCTTTTTGACGAAAGGTGCTACGCAACACTGCATGTTGCGGTGGAGGGGACACGGTGGAGTATTTCCAGCGAGAGATGGTGCATTTGTACCAAATCAGTATGCATGCTGTTTTCTCTATTGGAATATTGTCGTTGTCCTTTATTACGTTAAAGGGGAACATCTTTATCTCATGGTGATTTGGGTGGGATGTGACATTGCCTAATGTAAAAGGGGCCTGTAATATCAAGGAGACAACCGTGAAATAACACATTACACACTAAATTGAACAGCAGGCTCATTTACATTCCTTTAATTTGGAAATATGAACATTCAGAAACTCTCTTCTCCACTTGCATTCCCTTATTTGGGAAACATGTAAATTACATTTATGATAATTTAGTATTTAACTGGTACAAGCATTGCAAATTCCAGAAGCAAACCTTTCAAACTAGACAGGAGCTGTGCCAGCTTCCTTTGCAAACGTGTGTGGTAAAAGCCACCTCTGCGGATGACTCTGAACGCAGCATCTCCAGCTTCTGGACCTGCACTTGCGAACGCTTGTAAAGCAGATGGGATGACTGGGGTGAGGTTTGTAGGGCTGGACCTTTTGTCCCAATCACGGTGTAGATTTATCGTGTGTGGCAGATGGATTTAATTAATAAACTGGGTGTATCATGTCTTCTGTTGTGTGTGGAGTCATATTTTGCAGCTTATGAGATCACAGAATCGCAGATGAAAACAACAGTGAAGGACCTTTTAAATCAGCTGTGCTCGAACAATGCAGAGAGGCCTCTTCTACAGTAATCCCACTGCTACGTTTTCCAATCTTACCTTGGAAACCTTCTACCGATAGTGACTCGTGTTCAGTTGCTCACCAGACAGCTTATTCTATTGCCTGTGTAATAGCCCTTATTATTAAGTCATTTCTCTTGTATCTAAATGGGATTGTTCCACTTTTAATTCAAGACCCTTTTACGTCTGCTGCAGGGAAGCTCCATCCTAATGGCACCCAAATATTAGCGCTCGTCCCGGCGCTAGCTGGGGTTCCCTCCTGCCCTGTGAATTGCTTTCCATCACACCTGTCACCTGCAGTTCCCTTCACCTTTCCCGCTGCCCGTCCTTAAGTCCTCTGCCACTTCTCAGTGTCCTTTTTAGAAAGTGAGGCTTAAAAATGCATGCTGTGCTCCGGCTCCAGCCTTACCCAGGCTGCATAATGCTGCGCTCATCACTCACTCCCTTTTTGACACACGACAGTTCCCTCTTTACTCTATACACCCTGGGATAGCAATTGCTCTCCTCACAATGTGAGTTCTTACCCTCTTCATTACCCACTACAACCCCAAGGTCTTTTCCTATATTAATGTTTTCTAAATATCTGTGTTGATCGTTGTTATTTCTCTCCAGGTGCATTACTGTTATATTCATCAATATTAAATAAATTTTATCTTGTTGACATCTTCCTGTGACTCAGAACCCGCCAGATAATTCTGCAATGGGGATTTACTATCCCTTTTCACCCATTCATTTTATATTTTATTGCTTTCAGTGCTAGCAAGGTTAAACACAGCATTGCCTCATATAGATCAAATGTCCAGAGTACAGAGGGGAATAAAAATATTTGGATAAATAATTGAAAGTTGAAAGTAGGATTTTTTTTTAGAAAAGCAAGAAAAATACTACATTTTCTCATGAAATATAAAACTTGTATTTAAAATTTTCCCCCTTGCCCAAACTTGAATAAAAAGAAAGAAGGTAAAGAAACAAAACCTAATATCTTCTTTAAAAAAGAGTTGGAAATCTTTGTCAAACCTGAACTTTTATGTGAGCATTTTCATCTGAGCTATACAGCCTTTGGGGGCAAAGGTGTTCTGAATAATTCTGACAAAGGCTGTGAGAAGGCAATACCTGCCTTTTTTTCTGCCTGTTTCACAGAAGGGACAGTACAGAAATCATTGCTCTGAGTAACAGTTCATCCCCTTTTGGGAGAGCTCTGAAACATTTGCCTGAATTTAATCAGGAGCCGTGGCTCAATGGGCTTCCCTGTGTCTTTGCTGTGCGGAGCAGGGACTGAAGCAAGCGTATGCTGTGGAGCCTCAGTCAACAGCAGTCCCTTGAGGAAAAGTTTATTTAAAAAAACCCAAAACCCAAAACAACAATAACAAAAAAAACCAAAAACCCCCAAATATGTCTGAAAACCAGAAATATTAGCATACTCATTTCTTGACATTGTCAATAGCCTTTGATATATTTATGCATAATTTCCCACAGAAACTTGTGCAGATCAACGAGAAAGGACAAGTTGGGGGGAATCCCATCTATAACAAGAAAGGCACAACTAAATGGAGGTCTAGTTAAATGAAGAAAGACCTCATTGCTCAGAGACCCAAGTCAACGGGCTGAGCTCAGAGAAGCAAACAAGGATCTCATGCCCATTCCTCAACAGTACTCACTTCACAAATCATCTGTCATGCACTGTGCACTGAAGCCCTGTCAAAACAAGTACCTGCTGCTGCATGAAGGTGCAAGAAGCTCTGGGCATATGTTGCCCATCAGAGGCCGCTGGTGCTTCTGAAATGGCATCAGGCTATGTCTGCTCTTTGGCACTAAAATAATCCTGACTTTTTTAATGGAGATCCAAAGGTAAGACCATTTGATGTTCCCTGTGAATGGCTGACTCTCAGATGCCATTACCAGCTCGTGGCAAATATTTTGAAGTTTCGTTAACCTTCTTAGTAAGTCTGCTTTGTACCTGTGTTGGTCATTCCCAATGGGTTTGAGGAACATTGGTTTAGGTTATCCCTGAGGCAAAGATGGGTTCAGGAGGGGAGCCCAAACAGGACTCCTTGATTACGTGAGATTTGCTCTGACAGATTCATTTTCAGTAATTGCATCTGCACACCTGATTTAGGGCTCCTCAGCAGACAGTACTGGAAGCTGATTTCTTTGAAAGTAAATACCCAGCAGCCAGGACTGTAACAGATGTTACAGATGGGACTAGTAATTCACTTAACTGTGTCTCAAAACCCCTCTTTTCTATACATTTCTCCTCAATATTCTCCTGGGCAATCACTAGCCCTGCTAAATTTGTGGTTCTCATTTAATTCCCTGACATGTTCTTATTTTTTAAAGCTTTATTTTCAGCTATTGAAGTACAAGAAATTGCTTTTGGCCTCAAGCCTTGCTTTCTAGAGAGGTGACAAGAGACTCCACTCCTGGTAACTTCCTCCACTTCCCGGTAAAGGGAATGCTTTCTGCTTTGGCGTGAACAGCTCTGAGCACGTTTCTGAGCCCACCTGTGCTTTTCCACACCAGTCCGTGCTCCCAGTGGATGCAAATCTTTTCCTGCTCTGCCAGCGGAGGGCACAGCGCTCAGACCAAACCCTCGCGATAAAGAAGTAACTTTCTTCAAGATGAAAGGCTTGGGTTTAGGCACAGTCAACATATCCCTCTGTCCTAGGGCTTCTTAATTTATCCCTCTCTGCAAACCACTACTGAGCAAGCAGTTAGTTACAGCGTGGATAAACTGCTTGCAAGAAAGGAGTGGAGCCCAGCCCTCCTGGCCCAGAGACAGGGAGGGCAAGCAGCACCTGGGCCGAGAGCAAGCACAGAGGGGGGAGAGGCATCTCTTAGCTGCAGCAGGTCAGACCACGATGGGGGTGCATGGGCAGCAGGTGGGACTCCACCAAGGGGACTCCACCATGCCACAACCCCCTGTCATCACCGTCTGCAAGCTGTCACCTAGCTGTTGGTTACATGGGGCTTCTCCACAGGTTTGGAAACTTCTTCCCAATTTGTCTTTGGGTCTTACCTGAGGGGCTCCCCCGGGCAGGGGGACAAGGCTGCAGGGGGTCAGGGTTGGGGACAGCCCTGGCAGGAGTCACCCAGCAGGCACCGGTGCATCCTCTTCAGAAACAGGCCTGTGGTCATACAGCCTGTGGTCATACAGCCCGTGGCATCGCTCGGGTTAGAAGGTAAGTGCTGCGGATGGCACCTCTCAGCAGAGGGGATGTGGATGCATGTGTAGATGCCATGCACAAGTAGTCGTTCTTTTCACAGCATTATATCAGAAATGTTACTGAAATCATTACAAATTATGTCTGCTGTATAATCTTTTTTTCCTTTACTTAGTTTATAATTACAGGACCTCAAATAAAAAAAAAGTGTATTGGATTTTTTTGTCATGATCTATGTTTAGGGCTTGGCAGGATTCAATTTTAATTTCAGCTTCAATGATAACATTTTATTACTTGTGTTCTTTATTTATAGTTACACACTGCTTATTTATACTGGTGTAAATATTTTTCGAGTTGCATCCAGGAAAGTGCTATTATCATTGGTTGAAAGAAAAGCAGCCTCCGTCTTTTGAATACCTGGTGTGATTTCAGAGAGATGGGGTCTACAAGTTCATCTACCATCACAAAATGTAGCCCCTAATCTAGACAGAAGAGAAATGACAAATACATTACAAACCCCTTCCTGACAGACCCTGTCCATGCTCTGTTTCCTTGGAATACTGCACAAGGTGACAACTTGAATCACAAGTAACATTCAACATGAGTTTGGACAAGCTAGAAAATGCTCTTTTTTCTTTGGAGAAGGGAGAAATATATTGTGCTATTAAAAACAGAGTTGAGCTGAGGAAAAAGATTGTTTTAAGTATTTTGTGCATTTAGATAACCCAGGAAGATCCCATATGGAATATGAGCAAGTGTTAACAGATCATTAATCAAGTAATACGCCTACTGGAAACAAACCCCACAACAGCTTAGAGAAAACAGACAAAAAGTTAGCCCGTGGTTAGATAAGTAAGTGGATGCCAGTGCTGGAGCATTATTTCAGAGAGGAAGCAGGATGAGGCTGTGGACAGCCATGGATCAGGCATTCATCATCCAGCCCTCCAGTACCCTGGGACCCCAGTACCAACCAGCTGACACCCAACCAGTGGGAAAAGCTTTCCTGAATCGAGGCTGCTTGCTGGAGAAAGAGAGCATGAGAGCGCCCACCAGGAGGAAATCTCTGGTTTATCCAGGAGAATTAAACCCCAAGATTGCAGTGTGATCCGTGTGGGCACGGAAACCAGGTTTCCGCTGACTCCAGTCAAGCCGAAGGATTCCTCTGCAGAGGAAAGCGGTGGGACGGTGGGCCTGTTTTCTCCATTCCCCCACCCACAACAGCTGCCTCCCTCCCGAGGTACCAAGGAGGGAGCTCCTTCCCCGCTTCTGCCCACGAGTGGGGCTGTCCAAAGCGGTGTTGCTGGGAAGTCTAGTTGTTGCTCAGTAATGCTGAAAGCTGAGAAATATCATGTCAAAATTTTCATGCGCGAAGGGAAAGGCTTAATTTTAAAAGAACGTATAATAACACAAAATAATTGGTCCCTACATGCAGGAAACATGGGAGTTACTGGTTCAGAGCTGCAGAGCGGGGGAATGGGAGATGACTGCTCCCATCTTGATGCTGATATTTTTTGCTAAATGAATTGGCAGAGTAAAACAAAAAAGCCAAGGCTGTAACTGTTTTCTGTTGCCACCCTAATGGTCCTAAGTGCTCTGAGGAAATTGCCACTAAGCATTTTACCACAAGTATTTGTGGAGCGGGCCTTAAGAATTATTGATAGTAAGAACATAACAGATATTAATGAGCATTTTCACCAAGCTAGTGTACCACTGGAGAATTTACAAGTCCTAATGTGCACTAAATTTGAAAAGTACAATTTTAATTCCATTCTGGAGAGTATTTAAATCTTAAAGAAAATTACCAGCTAACTAAGTAGGGGATCTAAAGTACAATTGTCAGAGCTGAAACATCCTTTACTCCCCACACAAAACCAACCAAGTCCATCAATCTCAAAGTTTTTGTGCAATACTCCATTGCCAGGAACTGTTTTCAAATTCAGATGAAGGGAAAAAACAACAACAATCCTTTTATCATTAAAAACTCTGCATAGTAAATAAGACAGACACTAGATCAGCTTAGGGTCCTTGATTTATGCCAGAGATGCAGCCATGCAGCAGCACGAGAGAGTGGAGTGCTCCAGGACTTGTCTAACAAGATGTTATGTTTTTCCACATGCAATGAACAGCTCTATATCAAGTCAGAGGAGAAAGCAATCCTCCAAAACCTCCTCACTTTACAGGTTTGGTGGGGATGCCTTTTTGATCAAGTTCAGTTCTTGGATAGGTCCAAATGAATAAGATTTTTTTGGTCTGCCCTGAAATTTGGTGCATCTCACAGAGGGAGGGAGGCAGAAGGTGTGGGCTGGGGGAAGCAGACAGCGTGCATCAGTTTGAGGAGATGGTTCTCCCTGTAAAAGCTGCTCTTTTAGCATTATGTGCACGGGTGAATAAGTACAGATGTGTGTGAAGATCTGGGGGAAAAAAACATGGTTTCTGAATAAGCTCGGTCTCTCAGCATGTACTCTGAGGTGTCTTGACATCAGTTCACCTTCGATGACGTAATATTGGCAGCAATCCTCAGGAAAGCATCTGGCTGCCTTGGTAGGTAAATGAGTAGCAGCTGGAAAAAAAATGGAGTTCACGTGGGGACAGAGGCATTGAAGGGCTTTCTGAGCTATTGATTTTTTGCACATGCTCAAGGGAGCACAATGGGGAAACAGATTTTGTGTCAGCTCAGGTTACCCAGAAATTTCTATAATTTGCCATCCAGCCCAGCTGCTAGATTGATTGAACCTGGTTAACACCGCTTAATAACCAGCACAAAAGAAAGGAAGCAGGATGAGGCTGTGAACAGCCATGGATCAGGCATTCATCATCCAGCCCTCCAGTACCCTGGGACCCCAGTACCAACCAGCTGACACCCAACCAGTGGGAAAAGCTTTCCTGAATCGAGGCTGCTTGCTGGAGAAAGAGAGCATGAGAGCGCCCACCAGGAGGAAATCTCTGGTTTATCCAGGAGAATTAAACCCCAAGATTGCAGTGTGATCCGTGTGGGCACGGAAACCAGGTTTCCGCTGACTCCAGTCAAGCCGAAGGATTCCTCTGCAGAGGAAAGCGGTGGGACGGTGGGCCTGTTTTCTCCATTCCCCCACCCACAACAGCTGCCTCCCTCCCGAGGTACCAAGGAGGGAGCTCCTTCCCCACTTCTGCCCACGAGTGGGGCTGTCCAAAGCGGTGTTGCTGGGAAGTCTAGTTGTTGCTCAGTAATGCTGAAAGCTGAGAAATATCATGTCAAAATTTTCATGCGCGAAGGGAAAGGCTTAATTTTAAAAGAACGTATAATAACACAAAATAATTGGTCCCTACATGCAGGAAACATGGGAGTTACTGGTTCAGAGCTGCAGAGCGGGGGAATGGGAGATGACTGCTCCCATCTTGATGCTGATATTTTTTGCTAAATGAATTGGCAGAGTAAAACAAAAAAGCCAAGGCTGTAACTGTTTTCTGTTGCCACCCTAATGGTCCTAAGTGCTCTGAGGAAATTGCCACTAAGCATTTTACCACAAGTATTTGTGGAGCGGGCCTTAAGAATTATTGATAGTAAGAACATAACAGATATTAATGAGCATTTTCACCAAGCTAGTGTACCACTGGAGAATTTACAAGTCCTAATGTGCACTAAATTTGAAAAGTACAATTTTAATTCCATTCTGGAGAGTATTTAAATCTTAAAGAAAATTACCAGCTAACTAAGTAGGGGATCTAAAGTACAATTGTCAGAGCTGAAACATCCTTTACTCCCCACACAAAACCAACCAAGTCCATCAATCTCAAAGTTTTTGTGCAATACTCCATTGCCAGGAACTGTTTTCAAATTCAGATGAAGGGAAAAAACAACAACAATCCTTTTATCATTAAAAACTCTGCATAGTAAATAAGACAGACACTAGATCAGCTTAGGGTCCTTGATTTATGCCAGAGATGCAGCCATGCAGCAGCACGAGAGAGTGGAGTGCTCCAGGACTTGTCTAACAAGATGTTATGTTTTTCCACATGCAATGAACAGCTCTATATCAAGTCAGAGGAGAAAGCAATCCTCCAAAACCTCCTCACTTTACAGGTTTGGTGGGGATGCCTTTTTGATCAAGTTCAGTTCTTGGATAGGTCCAAATGAATAAGATTTTTTTGGTCTGCCCTGAAATTTGGTGCATCTCACAGAGGGAGGGAGGCAGAAGGTGTGGGCTGGGGGAAGCAGACAGCGTGCATCAGTTTGAGGAGATGGTTCTCCCTGTAAAAGCTGCTCTTTTAGCATTATGTGCACGGGTGAATAAGTACAGATGTGTGTGAAGATCTGGGGGAAAAAAACATGGTTTCTGAATAAGCTCGGTCTCTCAGCATGTACTCTGCGGTGTCTTGACATCAGTTCACCTTCGATGACGTAATATTGGCAGCAATCCTCAGGAAAGCATCTGGCTGCCTTGGTAGGTAAATGAGTAGCAGCTGGAAAAAAAATGGAGTTCACGTGGGGACAGAGGCATTGAAGGGCTTTCTGAGCTATTGATTTTTTGCACATGCTCAAGGGAGCACAATGGGGAAACAGATTTTGTGTCAGCTCAGGTTACCCAGAAATTTCTATAATTTGCCATCCAGCCCAGCTGCTAGATTGATTGAACCTGGTTAACACCGCTTAATAACCAGCACAAATGATCTTTGAAGCAAATTATTAAACGTTTGAGAAAAACCTTCTCCAAATCCTTCCTAAAGGGATTTGTATCTTAAGTTGCTACACAAAACATTTTGTGTGAATACTGAGATGTATAAAAGGGGAAAACCAGTGGCGACTGTCAGCTGGGATGGCAATCGCCCGGCTACGTGGCCCAGCTGTGTGGCCCTTTCTACAGGTGAGTGTCGTGTGCCAGCGGGGTGCTGGGGTTGCTCTTGTCCAGTTCTCCTCCTCTGCCCTCTGCACGGCTGGACCTCAGGCGCTCTGAGCCATTCAGCCGTTGGGCGGGCAGAGGACACAGCTCCCAGCTCCTCTTTCCCCCATACCCCACAGGTTTTTTGCTCCTGTCCAACCTCCTCCTGCTTATATGGGCATTGCCATTATTTTAATTTTGCAAGAACACCCATGCTATTAAGATGCATTTCCAAGCCCCTGTATTCCTTGGATTCCTTACGTCTTTCCTCGCAAGCACATACAGCCAGCACACAGGTTGCACTTGCTTTACGGCCGTACCTGCTTCTGCACATGGTGCTGCGCTCACTCCCTTGCTGATGCCTCTAAGTCAAAGGTCCTCTCAAAATACTCCATACGGAGGCAAGGGGTGCAAATTGGCAGTTAACAGTCCTTTTCACACAACTCTTCAAGAAACATCTGCACCCAGGGCCAATTCAAAACACAGCTCTGCCTCTCCGCACTTAGCTCTCCCTGCTGCTCGCTCAGCTCTAATCATTAGGACCTGGTCGCTTCAGGAAAGATGAATGCATTGACAGGTTTTTTTTGCATCCTGTTGTTCATGAATCATTGTTCCTGTCACACAATAACTGTAATTATTACTTTTCTGGACCTTTGGCTGATTATCTTAGCAGAAGAGAAAAAAAAGCAGCAGAAAAGGGGGGGGTGCAAAATCAGACATCTTGGAAATAAAAATAACCTCTTGTCTCTTGCTACCAGAATTGTTCCCTTTAGGTCAGAGCCCATATGCACACACACATGCACACATTGCTTCCTCTACTCCGCAGTGCCTAGGGTAGTTTGTCTAGTCTTAAATTGGCCAAAGTAGATGAAGGGTGGCAGAAGGTTATTTTTAATCTGTTAGTGTGTTACAGGAGACTGTTGTGGCAACAAAGCATAGAAGGTGGGGGAAGGCAGAGGAAAAAAGTAAAATAAGTTTGTTTGAACTAAAGGAGCACACGATATGAGAATTTCAAAGCTCCTGGTACCAGATTGTTATAGCAGAAAAAAAAGAACTTTTTTTTTTTCCCCCTTTTCTTATTCCCTGAGAGGACTGCCCCTACATAGAACACGGGAGTCTTGACTGAGTCTGTGGTAAGGGGATAGGGGAGAGCCTCATTCCTGGACTTTTCCAGAAAGCTCCTGGCTGGTTACATAGCTCAGCATAACAGGGAGTGTCACCACCACTCCTCACCCAGGAGCTAGGGATTTTGCACCACACTGTTAGCTTGCCTGACCCTGGGAGATGGTGTGACCTGGCCAGATGAGCAATCAGAGGACATCCTCTTCCCAGCTGTCAGGTCCCTGCTATTTCCACTCCTTCCCCTTCAAAATATCAATTTATTCCTGCTTCTCATGCTTACTATGCCTTTTTTTCTTTTTTTTCTTCACTTTATATAAAAGCATCCCTAGCAATTCAAGACGGGTCCAGCTGCAGTTAATTTGTCATGGAGAAAATAATATCAAATGGAGCAGTGCTGGGGAAACAAACGACCCAGTGCAAAGCCTGCCCCTAATTGATTGATGAAAGGAAAATTAGGGCTGCCTCAAGAAACAATTTCCATAGCAATGGGAATAGAGAGGAAGCTGTGCCGTGAATTGTGGGCGACCCGCCACAGCTCTTTGGCCTCTGAATTGCTGAGCGCATCGGCACCGGCAGCGAGGTGCCGGCCAGCGTGCCCGAGGCTCACACCAGCAGCAGGTGGTGGATGCACCAGATTAGTGCAGGACCGCTCTCCCACCTATGGACCCCCAGGGCAGGGCATTGCAAAGGCTGTGTCCGTGGTTGAGCCCAGTTAGGGGGCTGGGAGCACAATGCTGTACTGTGGGATGGAGATAATCTTCCATCCCCCACCCTGGCCCCCCCCTCCCCGAAGAAACAGATGCCATGTTTTGTAGTCTTTTCTCTTCCCTTTGCATTTCTTTTAGGTAAGAAACAAGATTATGCCTCAGCCTAAGTACTGATTGCTATCACTTCAAACGGACTGACTTTCTTTTATCTTCTTTATAACAAAAACCATCCAGGAGACTTCCAAGCAAGAGTTTTTCCCCTTCAGAAAAAGCTCTGCAGGTGCCGTGGGTAATAGGGGCACACTGGCAATTATTAAGACCACGTTCTTCGTTTTTGATGGTTAAGGTTGCTTGCTTCAAAAGTGACTAATGATATGGGGTATATCTAAAATTTTGTTTGTTGACTGGAGATGTCTTAAGGAAGGCTTGCTCTCAGCGAAGGAAGCCCACTGCAGGAGTCTCAGAGTGGGGAACCACAGTCTCCCACGTCGCCAGCTGCTTCTGAAAACCTTGGTCATGCATGTGTGTGTATAGCAAATTTGTGTGTATGGCAAATTTTTTTTGCCAGGCAGGACGGAAAAAGCAAACTCAAGTTCCTGGCAGCCAAATCATGAACACATGTTACTCTTAATTTGGTGTAGTACAAAATTAACACTTTACAAATTATAATAGGCCTTAGAGAAAAAACAGCTCAAAAAGCAAGAAAAACCCTAATTCTGGACTTGAAGCTTGAAAAAACAAATTAATCTATTTTCATAGCTGTCCATTGGGCACACCTTCTCTGAGCTGTACATTTACCAGGGCTTAATTCCTGCTCTGTTATGGCTTGGTGCTGACGGGAATTCGGCACCTAGATAGGAGGAGCCATCTCTCGCAGCACACGGCACTGAAGCTGGCTTCACTTTTGTGCTTTAAACCCTTTTCAAAGCCAGAACGTACATTGCTGCTTTTGGTGACGTTTTGATTGCCGGCTATGACCAAGACTGCACCAGATGAAAAGAAAAGCAAGACTGACGTGATTTCCTCCACGCTGCCTTTGCCTGGCTCACTTTTTTCAACAGCCGTTCCTGAAATAAGTGACCGGAAAGACCGGTCCCTAAAGGGCCTCTCTCATAATGAGTGGTGTCTTTATTTTTATCGGTACCAGCAGTCTGGAGAACATATAGAAGAAACTGCCTGAAGGGTAGCAGTCTGAAGACAGAGAGAGAAATAAAGTCATGACATGTAATGCACCAATTGACCTGAAGATGGATTTGTCTCAAAGCAACATGACATATTTTTATCTGCCTGAATTTATGGAAATAAATTTTACAGCACTGCTTTTTGGGGCAGAGAAAAGTTAACAGGCTCTGTGGAGCATACATATTCCAGAAATTTGGAAAAAGTTAAAGAGCCAGTGTATCAGACACACAACTTAAGGGACAAAAACAAACTGGAGGGAAAGGGAGTAAGTGGAGACAGAGTGGTGCTGTGGATGAAGTTGGTCATTCTACCGCTTGGCAAAAATTTCTACTTTTTTGCTAAATACCCTTTCAAAAGCATCCGCTTTCTGGGTAAAATTGGAGCTTTCTATTGAAAAGCTATTGAAGTATTGCTATGTTTGGAGAATTTTCTGATATTTAGCTTTCTAGTGTAGAAATTAAAATTTTTTTTTGGGGGGGAAACATCCTCTGTTGTTGTTGTCGTTGTTGACAAGTTTTAGTAAGAAATCTCTCCTTACCTACCTTCACTGGGGAATGAAAAGCTTGCACTTGATGCAGAGCTAGAGCAAAAGACAAAAAGGAGAATGACAAAATTAGACAAGTCAAAGCATCCAGATTTGGTTTTTTATCTACTCTTTGGTACTTTCTCTTCTTAGCTTCTTGTCTATTTTTTTTTTTTTACTTGTCAGGGCTCTTCTTTTAGGCTATCAGCTTTTTGTACGGGGATTGCTATTGAGTTTTCACACAGGTTAGCATGTTGTGGGCTTGACTGGCAGAGGGTTAAGGGTTACAGCATATGCTAGTCACTGCAGACAGACAGCTAGAAGGAAAGGTCATCTGGGCAACCCTTTGCTGTAGTAAACAGCGGGGGAGCCCAAACAAGAAGGCTGAAGTATTTGAACAGCGAGCAGAGCCCTTGTTCGGGAAGAGACTTAGGAAAACAATCGGCCGAAAACCATCACAGTCAGCACTCCCACTGCCTGACCGCAATCTGAGCATTCGGTCAGACCCTGGAAGGTGGTGTTGCTGAAGGCTGGTAGTTTTGCTATGTGCTGTTCCTAGCTCCAGCTTACAGTCTTACGTGACATCAACCCTGAGGCAAGACTACCTATCTGCAAGGTAAACTTGAGCAGTCTTCCTCAGCTTAAACTCAAGCACTTGCTTTATGACCTTACTAGGTCTGGATGGGCAAGGCCCTCGTGCCTGTTCACAAGTATTTATGGGGAAGGCAGGATGCACCTTTGGAAGTGGCATTGTTTCTAGAGAAAACAATCAGGGCTAATAGGATAAGGACAGATCTGACGTGACAGTGTCAGCTAGAGACAGGGACTGACGCTGCTAGGGTGACATTTTAAATATACTCTTACATGGTTTATTTGCAAAGAACGAACATAATGGTGCTCCAAGAGACGAAGAACTCCACCTGCTCTAGAGATGTAGCTATAGCAACCTCCACACGATTACATTGCTAATCCGCAGGTGTTGAAGAGGCATAGATAGATGCTGTTGAGTAATTCGGCTCCAAATAGATACTTCGATCTGCATAACAGCTTGCATTTATGTCCCAAATATGGATCATTTCCAGTTCTGCAATTCTTCCTTATAAAAGCAAAATTCCCATTCTTTATTTTATAATGGGAGTCTTGCCCGTGCTATCTAACAAGCTAGACAGCTCCACTACTTTTGGGTGAGGCAGGAGGGGGGGAAAGGAAACCTTTTCATTGCCAAAAATGTCCAAACTATTTCTTGCATGTTTTATCTGAGTGACTCCTCAACGGGAACAAAATCAAACAAAAGTGAATACTTGTTCTACTTTCCTGTATACATGATGTACTGACAAATCAATTGCAACTTCACATCAAAGACAGTCTATCCCACCGCAGACACTGGCAACAGTCTCTGAACATGTACCAGATCAGATCATGCTTCATTAGCGGCCACAACACTGTTGAAAACATCAAGCTAACGTCTGTCCTGCTTTACTCTCCACGAGACATCACTGAACTTGGTGGGGATGCCTGGGATGGAAGTCAAGGCAGAATATGGCTCATCATCAAGCAGCTCCAAAGGAACCTGGACCTTTGATAAGCAAAATCTGCAATTCACGGTTTCAATAAAAGGAAAGAATTCAACAGCTCCAAGAGAAAAATGACCCTTCATTGTATTCCCCGCTAATCTGTTGGAGCACTCCTTTATGAGGGTAGTTCAGTCAGACACTCATCATTTCATGAAAGCTGGTTAAGGACATTTGATGAAGCCTCTAAAGTCTATGTTGCATGCCCCTTTCCTTCTCTCCTTTTTATCCTTTATTTCTTTGCCAACTGAACATCCCACAGCCCAGTTGCTCCCCTCACTTCCTGAAGCAGCCTACACCGCCCTGTTTCCCGCCCCCGCTTCATTTATTCCTTTGCAGGCTGCTATGTAATCACCTTATTTATTTATCTGAATGACTTTGCTGCATTAAAGAACCACAAATCAAAACAGAAAAGTCATTTGAAATATCTCTATGCTTGCAAGAATCAGTGGTCAAAGTCGGATGCTTGCCTTTCGCATGAACTGCATGTATGTGACAGTGCAGCGGGCCGCGGCACAATCACCCACTGTTTTTGCCATGGGGCCCTGCCTCATCCCTTACTCAGGACGCAGCTCTTCCAGCAACATTACCTTATTGCCAAAATCAGACGTTCCTCATTCTGCCCCTAAGCTCCCTGTCCCGCTCCCTGTCTGCTGATCTTGCTTTCACCCCTGCCTCCTGCCCTGCTGACCCCCTGTCCCCACCTCGGTGTCCTTCATTTCATGACAGCCCCAGCCCCCTTGCACCCACCACCCCGGCCAGCCAGGCCACCCCTGCCACCAGCAGCCACCAGGCTCCTCCACCTCCCGCCCCCCTGGGACATTTCAGGCTCCTTGTCCCTGGTTCTTGTGGCTTTTTCTTTGTGCCTCCCATCACCGTGTGGCCGCAGCCATGGGGGCTACCTGCACCTTACAGGGTTAGGGGACAGCTGGAGGGGGGAATTACAGCATCCCTCTTGGCCACCGAGGGGAAGCGGCGCTTTGGTCTTTGGTGCCTTGGTCCTGGGTTTCCTGCACGCTCAAGCTTTGCGCATTAAACAGATTGGTCCTGCCTGGTTACCCTCTATCAACCGCGCTTCCCACCTCAGGTGATCAGTCTGAAACCACAAACCCCTTCTCAGTAAGGCCATATTAATTATGCTCCTATCTTCTAATTCTTTATTAATTAAATATTCCATCAATTTCCCCATTACTTTGCCTGGGATTGGTATCAAGTAAACTGGACTATATTTACCTGCGTGGTTTCATTTGTCTTGGAATTTTTACACAATATTGACATTGACCTTTGAGAATTTCCCCATTATTTCATGACTTATTAAAAATTTACATACACAAGCGAAAAATATCCTGCATTGACTCTGGGGGGCCACTTTTGTGGACCTTCAGATTTCAAAAATGGTTAACCCTAGTGCAAGTTGTTCAATATCTTTCTTAATTAGTAAAATGTCAGAAAATACATTATTCCAAACAGAGAGCAGAAATAATTGTTGAACAGTTTTGGGTTTTTCTTCATCATTATTAATGACTTGGCTGTCTCCAGCTAGTAATGAGACTATGGCATTGATAGTTTTTCTGCTATTATTAATAAGTTTTCAAGAAACCCTTCTTCTTAAACAAAGCCTGACCAGCCATGGACTTTTTTCTGATGTCTTTAGTATCCTTTATCAATTTTCTACACTTCATAAACTCTTATTTATATGGATTTTTATTACCTCCCCCTTTTTCCCATATGTTGCATATTGCTTTTTAATTCGTTATTCCTGCCTTCATTCTTCCACTGAAAGAGAATGGGCTTTTCACCAATATTATTCAGCTCCTTTACTGTGAAGTAATGGCTTTTTGGCCATTTAATATGTGCTTTTTCCTAATAACTTTTTACACTCAGTTTCACTTGTAACTTTTCTCAGTTTGGGGAACTAGTGTCTTTAAGTACCGAGCGTATGTGGTATTTGGACTTACACAGCTTGTCAGGACAGTAATGGCAGCTGTCCTTAGGCAGCCTGTGCTTTCTGCTTCGGCACAGTTTTCCTTGCCACACAGCCCAATGCCGAAGGAGGACACCAGTCCGCACCCGGACCGGAGCTGCAGAGGGCCTTGCCTCTCTGAATGACACTGGTTTGGTTTCATAGCCAGGTGCAGTTTATGAAGCAGTTCCCTGACACAGAGGCAGAGGAGGTTTGCTGCCTCCGAGATGCCTGCTGTCCCCAAACCAGTAACAGTGGAGAATGTGCCACCTCCCCTCCCACAGCCTGTGCCCTGCCCAGGCAGGTTTTATCCAGTGCTTTTAACACTGCCATCTTACAAAGCCTTCCAGGCAGTTTCGGTAGGCTAGTTATATTGGATTTCTTCCCATCAGTGACTACTTTCAGTTCCTCCTGCTTGTTTCCCAAACTCCTCGTGTCGGCCTATAAACCCATGGAAAACAATGGCTCAGTGACAAAGGAGGTGGGTCTCCGGCCAAGGGGGAGCCCCTGATCCACATAACCCCACGGGAACGGGAACCTCAGAGGGAGGAAGAGGCTGGCTCAGAGGTCAGGCAGAGCAGAGCTGAACTGAACTCTCCTTCTTAATCCTCTGCCTCGACTGCAAGACTTATCCTTCCTCCTGAATTGCTTTCGATCTGTATTGCTCCCAGATGTGCAGAAGTGTTTTTAGCGAGCCCAAATAGCCTCTCAGTTGTCTAGTTGAGAGGGAAATGTCATATATTGCTGAAGGAAAATTTTAACTTTCTCTCTGTGTGTGCATGCTAGCCCATAGCAGAAACAGTTCCAGCTAGAAAAATATTATTTTGGGAATCAAAATTTTCTTGTTTGAGTGTGTTATTTTTCACTTTGCTTGGCACTTCAAGTGCAAGGTCATGTGGCAAATCATTACACCAGCAATGTTTATCTCCGTTTGAAGAACTCTGTCAAGAATTGATTTGAAAAAGGTTTGGGTAGTACTTTTTTTTTTTTTTCTTGACAACAGCTCCATTATTCAAAGCCTATTTATGCAAAATCATTTGCTGCGGAGGTGTCTTCATTTTAATTGCAGAAAGAAGCCCTTTTTTAAAAAAAAAAAAGGAAAACAGACAATATTCTTAAAGCAGGAATAATCTTTTTTAAAGTGATAATGTTAAATCGTAGCAGCCCCACTCCCATGGATTCTATCAGAAAGTCAGGGAAATATTGTTTAGGGAGACCTCTGGAGATCACCTGGGCAAACCTCCTTCTTGAAGTTGGAGCAGCATCAACCTAGTTCGGGTCAGCCTGTGCACTCCCACACCACACACACACAACACAAACACATGCACGTTTCTGTCTATGTATGTATGCACATACACACCAAATTACAAATTTTATTGGCCTTCACTATTTTAAGCAGTTTTTAAAACCTTACACAGGTGCCGTATCTTAAAAATACAGCTTTTAACACCAGCTGGTTTCACTCTGCTAAGTGTTTTATCTAGAAGATTAGATTACACACCCTAGGGAAGAAAGCCACATAGCCACATTGTACAGCAGGTAAAGTGCTTTGGGCTCTGTATTGTGTCATTACGACCAATACGAGGAAGCAGCAAGACTTATCTTAATCTTGCTGACCGCCTCAATTAACATGGTCCTATAGTGTCCTCCTTGATATCTAATCCCCACGGTTTCTTGTTCTATGCATTTTGCTCTGATAATGTTATCAGATCATTGCTAAGGGTATAAAAGTACACATTAAGTAAGTGAGGATGTGGCAGTTATTGGGAGAAGCCACGTGCTTAATTAACATGGAAATCAAGCAATGGACTATTAAGTCTTTCACGTAAGGGAAAGAAATGTACTAGATACAGGCCCTAAAAATAAAAAGTAAAAAAAAGAAAGAAAGAAGGAAAAAAGTGCACAGGGAAGGAGGCTACTTATAAACAGAATTCAAAAGCAATGCCATTCATAACAACCTGTCTACTCCTGGCAAACGCTTTCATCATTTGGAAATAACTTTTCATACACAGCAACATAAGCAAGCAGCAAAAACCAGGGGGGCTGTCCTCCCACATCTCACACATCCAAGACGTAGTGACATTATCTTTACACTCATGGGACTTTTCCTTCTTCCTGAGGGTAGCCTCTACTCCCAGAGCCGCACTGGGTGCATTCCTCAGTCATGCGAAGACAAATAAAGATGAAGATTCAGATCCAGGGAACTTGATGAAATGATGATCTATGCCTTTCCAGCCAATTCTGCAAATGATGCCTAGCATAAAGATTGCTGTGGTTAAAAAAAAAAATTTTAAAAAAATTCCCTGGGAGAAAGTAAAAGTCAGTTTGGGAGGCTGACAACCTTGAACTGGCAACAAGCACTGCTACCAGAAGCAATCCTGTGGCTGAAATTGCTTTCTGCTCTCTGATGTGCCATCTGATGCTCTGGACGGCTTTCAACAAGTGTCCCAGGGCCCGGCTGCCGCAGCGAGCGAGTGCAACCGTTGCAGCGAGAGCACCCGTGTGTCCTTCCCCTGGGCAGCGGGGAGGCAGGCTGCGCTTTTCCTCCCCAGCCGTGCACCCTGCAACGAAACCTCATCTCGGGGATTGCGTCCCCGTCAGTACGAGCTTTCTTTCCTCTGAAGTCTCATGATGAAAGCCTCTGGTGACTGCTTCAGTTTAGGGATTTTCCTTCTGTTTCCACACCCCATCCCACCCTCCCCCCAGCGCGCAACACACAGGATCGTGTTTTGGAGAAGAAGGGTGGAGGGTGACATGTTCATTTCAAACCCCGCATATTTAACCATGTGAATCCTTAAATATTTTATCTGGATCAATCTTTTAAATCAGCTCAGTGCTCACACCTCGCTGGGTAACTGCCATGAAAGAGAGCAGCAGAGGCTCTAATGGTGAATGACTGCTGCAAAGAGTTTTTCCTCTCCTCTTTCCTCTGCCAAAATTTTAAGCGATGTACACCTGTTTCTGAGCTAGGAAACCTACTCTGTCTTTTGTATTGCCTTTCCTAACCGACTTCCTGACTATATGTTACAGTGACGTGCCAGGACAGCACCAAAAGGAAATATTTCTGGAGGAGGAACAGCCTTCTACCAGTGAAATCATATGTAAGAATACTCCATCCTTACTACTCACAATGCAAACAGCACCTCATTTGCATTTCTGTCATTTAAAGGTAGATGCTCTAAGATAAGTCATTGTCAGATGCCTGTAAACATTGATGAGTGCTCTGGGACCTGGTTTGTAACCATTTCTTTCTCTTCTGTCACAACCTGAGAGCTGCAGATTAGCAGAGATGTCGATGGAGCTTCTGGGAGGGAAATGCATGCCTTTGCTTAGTGGGTGACAGCAAAAGAAAAGAAGAAAGTTAGGAAAGAAAATTTCCAGATGAATAATGAATTGAGCCAGGTTGGAGGCTGGTGAATCTTAATTAGAAATCTGACATATCGGTGGCCTCCCGTCTTTGCTCTCCCTGCACTCGAAGGGATGCTCGGTAGCAGCTGCGTGTCTGCGTGGTCCCCTGCCTGTTGGTGACCATAATGCCAGCGATGGAGCCTCTTGTTGGACCAGGGTGAGACACAGCCACTCAGGTTGGGGACAACACTGCTGTTTCTGTCATGCAGATGAAAGGACAGAGAATGTGCCAGCAAAAATGATGGGGAAAGGTGACTCTGTGGCCACCCCGCCTCCCTCCAGAGGTTATCAGCAGGTCTGGTGAATTGTATTCATCTTGTCTATTGTGAATAGATCTTGTCATTTCTTCTTTCTGCTTTTATTTTTTTTCCCAATGGGAGTTTCAACACTCCCATTTGAGATGTCTTAGTGAAGTGCCTGAAGTTAAAAGGAAGGGAGCAAGAACATCAATCTGCATCTCCTCTCTCCTGCGGAGAGTTGTCATCAGTCATCTTGTCTGGACTAGAAGGTGAGGGACAGCATGACCTAAAGGGCAGCCCCAGAACTAGGAGGCAGGTGAGGTTCTCCCAGACTGCTCTGTGAGAAGGTCATGTCCTTGGGCCTCAGTTTCTCCAACTCTAAAATGAGAAAAACACTTATTGCTCCAATTTATTTCATGTTTTAGAAGAAAAGTACTCCGTAAGTGCTATGGTTTATTATTCTAATGTGACTGTAAAATCATGATGTCTTTATTGCAAAATGATCTTTAAAACATGAAGCATTAGGATGGTGACTGAAATCATTAGTATCAAATTGTTCTGCTTTTGCCCTGTCACACTGATACTTCAAAGCAAAATTGTCTCGTGGGCGTTTATAAGATTTTATGAGGATAACTTGTCTTTTCAAACCTTGTTGAGGGGAGAAGGCAAAAAAGCCCCCAGATGTTTTCTTAATGAAAAAGGACTAGGGTTTCTGCCTGTTTAATTCTGAGGCTGTCCTTTAATATTTAAATTCCAAACCCACTAACAATCAACGTGATGAACGATCAACGTGATGAAAATGAGCCTCCAATTGTTCGGAAGTGGTGCAGGCAGATGTCCCCACACCTCGGTCCCATCCAAGGCTGTTGAGCTCACCAAGACATTGAGGGGGGGATGGCCACGGTGCCCCATCCCTCCCTCTGCCCGCAGAAGGGGAGTGGAGGTGTCTCTGCTCCCTGGCGCGAGTGCCTGCTGGCAGGGACCACGTTTCACTGCTGCGTTTGGGTGCTTGACACTTAGCACAGAAGCCACATCCATGATGCAGCTCTCTTGGGCATGACCTCAGCAGAAATACAGTATAAACAAGATGGCATTATGCGCTGCACAGCTGCTGGGCTTGTAAAGCGTCTGGTTCTCCAGAACTGCCCCACCTTCTCTGTCTTACAGGTTATATTCCCACCAGGTTAACAAGGGTTTGAGTCTGTGTCCTCCCCCTTCATCCTTTTTCAGGCTGAACTGCATCTCAAAATCATGTTTCCTGTTCTGGCAGAAAGTCCAGGTGGCATTTCAGCAGGCTCAGTGAGTGCGCTCTGCTATGTGGGGACAGACCATGAACAGCTTTCCTCCATCAACAGCTCCACTGGGGCAACTTTCTCACTCTCCTTCAACTTGTCATTCCTGGACCTTCCCTTCCCTTGTGTACGCATTTTGCAGATCATGAACATGCTTGTGGTTGCCTGTGGTTGCCTTGTTTTGACCCAATCCACATGTGCAAGGAGGGAAGCTTTCTTCTCCTGCTCACTGCACACGGCATGGTACTACCATGTTCCTTTTTCTTTCAGCTGAGTTATTTAGCAAAAAATGCTACTGGCATTATTGACTGTAACCCCACCACCACCCACAGCAGGAAGCGCCTGTGGTCCCCGAAGAAGTGCAACCCAAAGGGACTGCACAAAGCTGGCAGAAGGATCCGAGTAGGACTGTTTCGAGGTCTCCAAACTATAGCGGACATCCCGTAAGCAAAGGTGGCGAACACAGCAAGCCACCAGGTACAGGGAGGGAAGAGACAAGTACTCCTGCCTTAAACTCTTCCTCAGGTTTCCACGAGTTCACCTCTGGCTCTATAATCAGATTTCCAAAGTCCACACGGGTGATTTCAGTTTTTGAGAACGTGTTTTCTGTAGGGTTTCAGGGAAGTCCCATTTTGCTGAATTGTGGTACATAGGTCTGCAATGCACAGCAACACTTGTGAATTTATGTACCTAATGTCACAAGTGAAGTCCGATGAAGAAGAGACCAATACTATGGCTCTGACGCAGCTATTGAGTATGACTACTATCTAGTTTTGTGGCAAACCAGTTCATTAGCATTTAAATTGATTCTTAAATATTTTCCTAGAAATTCACAGCAATATAAGCCTTAAATCCAGGACTGGTAATGTTGTGATTTTTATGTCTAATTTTAGACTTAATTTTTAGTCCGATAGATCATGATTATATGGCCATGCAATTTCAGAGAGCTGCTTTAAAATGCACAGATTTGTGTTTTGCCTCTAATGAGTACAAGAAAAAAAGAAAAAAGGAAGTAGGCATTACCCTATGTCCCTATGAAAAACTGATGGCAAATCCTGAAATTCTTGGACATCATAAACACCTCATGCATCCTAGTTACACGGCTTACAAATTAAAAGCCTGGACCGAAGATATATCTTTTAAGCTGTGTACAGGATACAAAATATAAATCAAAAGGACCCAGACAATCCTGTGAGTTGAATGGCATAGACATCAGTCAGTGAATACCTACATTGTTCCGAACTTGGTGTAAAGTACAAGTGAAAAGGGTTGAATGGCCTCTGTCCAGCCTCTGTCCACACCTGATGGCATTCAGCTATCACGATGCTCTCTCTTTGACAGCACCTGCCCGATCAGTGCCTCCGGCTAGAGAGGAGCAGTGGTGGTGGCTTGCAGGGGGTAAGTCACGCTCACAGTATGTTGATGTTGATAGTGTGTGGACATAAGCAATGCCCCTTGCCTGTCTCAGCTGTATAGTTCAGGCCATTAGTTTCTCTGCTAAACTTCACCACCCACCCCAGAAGCGTTAAACAAAATGTTTCCTATGGGTACAAAAAGGCAAAACTCACCATAAGCCAAACTTGTGTGGCTTTCCAGTGACCTTTGTGATTGGGAGCACGTTTTCGCTCCGTTTATTTGATCCTGTCAGTTAATGTCACCCCGTGTCAATCCTTCTGAGTTCTGTGGTTTCGAGAGGTGGGGTTTTTCCAGCTGTGGTTTCCATGGCTGAGTACTCTGCTGCCACTTACCTCAGTCATGACTGAAACGGGAAATTCTTCAGAGACTGGTAAGTTAACAAACGGACTCTTTAGCAATATTGCATTGCTCATCTGCTTGAATCTGTATTTTAATTAGCTTGAGGAAGATATAAAGCCTGCTTTTTCAGGTGTGAGTTACTACAAGACCCTGGGGGAAAAGAAAGAAACTGTTTAAGGGAAGGAAGTGCTTGTGCTATTATAGCGACAGAAGGCTGACTTCACTCAGTCCTGCCCTGTTGACAAGCGCTGCTAACGTTGTATATGAAACACCCCTTCACAGGCTTCTTTGGGAGCTCTGATGTGGGAACCATCTTAGATGGTGAAGTACCACAACACTGACAATCGCACATCTTCGGTATGGCATTAAAAATGAAAAAAGTTGCTTGAAAACATCCTTGCTGAGTATTAGTTAGTGAAGACATCTGACTTTGGTGTGAGAAAGGCTAGGTCAAGCTCTACGTGTTTCTTACATTTAACAAGCATGCTGTAGGGAATCTAAGGGTAGAGAGAAATTACTGTCACAGAATTTTATTTTATTGAACTAAATCTTCAATACGAAGGGTGTGACCGCAATTTCTCTTTAACAATAAAAGTTTGATTATGAACTGAATGTCACCAGTTCAGCAGAGTGCGTTTCACTAAGTGCTAAAATCACTTCCTTGCCAGGAACATATTTCTGTTCATTAAAACATTAGGCTACTTACACCGGGTTTTGTACTGTATCAAAGGGGACACTGCGCAGCCAAGGGATTCACATTTCCTCTCCCACTATAAGACCCACTGTCCTTGTAAAAATCACAGTTAAAAAACTCAGAAAGTTATGTGAAGAGAAGAGGTTAAATCAAAAGCTTACAAGCAAATCCTCTTGATGTGATTTGAATTCAAGGTTACATCCAGGTGTTCCAGATCATTCAAATCAATCCATGACTCTGAACCTTTGAAAAGGATCTGATCCCAATGGGATTGTGAACTTTGCATCTTTGACTACCTATATGGTTTATTATAAAAGATAATGCATTTATTTCCATGAACCTAGCCCAAACCTCAGTACAGTCAACAAGAACCTCACCACTGACTTCAGTGGACTTTGAACCAAAACTTATCACATATTACCAAAAAAGAAAAAAAACCAAAACCAAAGCAAATCAAATGAATGATGTGTTGTTCTGGCTCCAGAGAGCACAAAGTGGCTTGTTTTATGCTCACACTTCCACCTTACCTCCCAAACCTGTCTGTTTTGTACATCTTGTGGAATGTCATATTTCTTAAACTCTTTTTTATAGGTCTGCCATAGGAATAAAGTAAAAACAAAACCTGAAAATGCAGAGCTGTGCATAACTCTAACACCGTAATTCAGGGTGCTAGGCTCAGGGCTTCAGGCAGACTGGTGCAGGGACCAAGAGGAGTGCTCCCTCCCTGGTTTTAACAAGGGTTAGATTAGGCCCTTCACTTTGCATATACCTTTGTCAAATGGTTCCCAAAATCGGGCAACTGAGCTCTTTCAGTGCTAATGTTTCCCTCGTCCAGAGATGTCTGACATCATTGGTTGAAAGATGTTCCCCTCACTCACAGCCGCGGGAGAGGGCTCGGAAACAACTCAGTGTGTCAGAAGGAAAACTTGTGGAGGTGCCTTGCACATCCCAACCTAAGATGAAACGGATCCCTTGCTGAATATAGCCAGAAGGATTTGACCATAAAAGGACTGTAACTATCTACCTAAATGATCTTGCTAATATCTCTTTCTCTCAGTGACTACATCCTTTTATATCTTATATAGCTGGTGTACCAAATGCATAAACCTTTTCTCCTGATAGCCCATTAGGTATGCTTTTGAGGTACAACCTCAGTAATTACTTCCTTCCAATGTAATTGGATTTTAATTACACATTTAAGGCCAAATTCTTTCCTGGTCTATCCCAACTAAAACTCTTTGAAACCTTATTAATTTTAATTAAGCAGAAGTTGGTGCAAAATTTCTAGCTGCTGAATTTTGCATTAAAAATTTTAAATTCATTTAAACATGGATTTAATTTCCATAAGCATTTCAATTAGTAGTGTGCTTCCTCATTTAGTCTTTCAGGGCAATAACATGAAATATATGAAACAAAGTCCTTGCCAACAGATGGTATTAGGACATAGCCCACCTTTAAATGCTTCCCATTTGCCACAGCTACCTGAGGGATCTTTGCTACAGGCCCTAACAGGACTTCTGTCTTATTAACACCAGTAGCAGTGGTAGTCCGTAAGGGATGGTAGAGATTGCTTTTGAGTTCTTTTACTCAAGTATTTCTGTATGCTCAGTTCCGGAGGAGGGAGGGCCAGGCACAGGGTCTGTGTGGGAAGCCTTCCGAGATGGCATCAAGAAGCATACAGCAAGAGGGTGACCTGCAGCTGGAGATAAATTGTCCCTTTATAAGAGGTGGGACAGAGCTTATGTCATCAGCTGGTGTGGTACGTACATCACTGCAGCAGCAGCCTCACTAATGAACTGCCCCATTGTCCAGGCAAAGAAAGACAGCCTGGAAGCTGGCAGGCAAGCTGCCAGAAGGGACTCGGGTCACTGAGAGCTCAAAAAGTCAGTTTGAAGTCTCCATGTGAGCATGGATTCAGCAGAGGGAAGAACTGAATCGATACATGGGGTTGGCCTTGAAAGACAGTGAGAAAACATGGAAGTAAAACTTTTTACTGTCTCACTGAGCAAGGAGGACAAGAAGTGACCTGAGAGAGACTATTTTCAAAATAATACTTGGAACAATTGAACCATTGAGAAAGTTATTTGAAGACTTGACCTGGACAGAATAAGGCTGTAGAGGGATGCAGTAACTGTGCTCAAAACCGAGAATAAAAATAAGGGGCAATAGAGCCTTATGTTTCAGATGTAAGATCTCTGACACTATGTGTATCTTTGGAGACATTATGGAGCCCCTAATTAAAAACAGAGTTGTTTGCGGGATTCCAGCCTACAAGTGAAATTATTGAGAGAAACTGATCCTGCCCTGGAGAAATTAGCCAGCATCATAAAGAAGTCACTGCTGTGCGCTCAGACAGCTATAACATATGTCACCGGGACTCCAAAGCTCTCAGGTGAGCAGAGGGTACTGCCCAGCAATGTCTCTGGCAATACACTGAGCAGGGCATGCTGTGCAGAGTACCACACGGCTGGCTGGCTGCAAAACCTTTACGGCCCAGAAGGGAGGCTCCAGCAATTGCTATAACTTACTGCCCACGATGAGCACTGCAGGATGTGCCCGTCCTAACTCCCAGCATTTTTCTTAAATAGCCACCCAGTAGTTCCAGCAAAGATCTGACATTGTTTATCCAACATATGCTGAACATGTGGGAGACAGGCTTGCCTGAGCAGAGCCACAGAGCATATCCTCCGGCCAAGCATGAGTGCCCACAGCGAACGCTGTCAGACAGGGAAAACAGCAGGCTGTCAGGGAGGCAGTCCAGCCTGACCCCTGGGAAAAAAAAATGGACAGGTCTGTTTGCTTTTAATAACAGGAATGAGTACAGCCACCGCAGCTCGTTGCCCCAGCTCCACGGAGACCGGCTGCCTTGGAGCAGCTTTCTAGTTTTTGGGAGCCATAGGTGCAAAGGGAGTGAGGTTGCAGCTTTTGATCTGGGGCAAAACAGTGGTGAAATGTGATTTGAGCCTGAATGATGGAAGGAAAAGTCTGCCTAACAGAAATTCCTGGGAGAGGAGTTAAAATAGCAGGAGACAGAGCTGGATCTGAGCAAGACAGAAGACAGATTACAGTCATGCTGGCCATGATACACTGCGTAAAATAGTGTGCGACAACAGGTCAGAAGCTTGGTGTGAGTTTTAGGGGTACATCTGTAATTGCTAGTTGTGCACAAAGTCCCATGACACAAAGAGGAAAGCCAGATCATATGCATGTCTGTCGGACCCTTCTAAAGCCTCTCCAGTTTCAGTCCAAACACAGAGAGGATGTGATGCTCCCGGCCCCAGAGGGTCAGGGCAGCCTCTTACCAGCCTCTGCACCAGCCTCACAGGAATCCAAAATCACCAGATTTGTCATTTCTAAGGTGGTATAGACAGATACAGGACACAGGAAGCCTGAAAACCATTGAGAGACTGAAAAGTCTGAGAAAACCCTGGAGATGTTTGTTATAAGCGGTATCATTTACTGTTATAACCCATGGCATTGGCCAGATGTTACAAACCTTGTCATGTGAAAGAGCCCGAGCAGCTGATGCCACCCTCAGGCCCAAGAGGAGAAGGTTACAAAGAGATTCAGCTGGGAAGGTCTTGAACAGACAGGAGACTGCTATTCGAGACCTCCTATTTGAGATTGTACAGCACCTGTAACACCAGATCACCACAGCCTTGAAAAATCAGTACTCTTCCTCATGAGGGCGTAGCCAGCTGCAGACCAACCAGGAGAGAACAGCATCTACGCTGTGGATGCTACCGGCAGGGCAAAGCCAAAACTGAAAGATTTACCAACATGAAACAACAGAGTTGCTGATGAGTCAGGGGAGAACTGGAGGTTGAAACAGCACAGGATGTCCCAGGGGCTCTCCTGAATTAGCTGACTGTGAACAATTAAATAGGTATATTTTGTTAATGCTTGCTTCATATTAATGTTTGTTGTTAATGTTTGTTGTTTGGGTAACGAAGATGTGAGGAAAGGTAGCCGTAGGATGCTCTGGCACAAGGCAGCTGGAGCTCTCTCTTCGGGATTGCAGGGTCCCTGTGACACACGGATCTACTGACATTGCTTAAAGCTGGCCTCTGCCAGGCACCTGGACCCTGCGTGGTGGCTGAGCAGCACGGCTACAGCGTCATCTGCGGCTGCAGTACCTCTGAAAACAGCTTTTTTCAATTTCGTTTTTACAAGCAACAAAGTACTTTTTGGCTGTTGCTCAGCTTGTGTTACCTGACATGCCAGGCATTCCGGGCAGCCGGGAGGAGAGTCAGGCAGTGAGGAACTACTCTGTGTACTGAGCTGAACTTACTTTCTTGTTTTGTCAAGTTTTGACAGGCAGGTAAATTTTTTAAAGGTGATACTTGCCTCTAAATGCAACATGTAACTCATTTTGCTGCAGTCTATCCATCTAGTGTGCTATGCTTAGGGGCACAAAGGATCACCAGTTAATGTGACTCTGAGAATTAACAAGGAAATATGTGCTTTTCTATCAGAGGAAGAGCGGCTTGAGTTAAAATATTTCAAGGTATTGTGCAGTTCTGTCGAAGTTTGAAGCTCACTGTTCCTCACCTGCTTAAATAAAGAGAAGCTGAGCTTAATGGTATAGTTCTGCATAATTGAAAATGCACAAACACAGGAAGAGAGACAAAAAGAGAGAAAGCTAACTGGAAGCAGTTTCCCAGTACGTGCAAGTCACTTGAGCTTGGCCAACAGAACCTACAGTTTCAAACCATTTAGGCACTTTGGAAAATTTGTTCTGGTTATGAAACACGCTTACCGGGCAGCTGCAACGCCGGTCAATACTCTGTGCTGCAGCCAGCCCTGGGGAAATAGGGGTCTCGCGGCAGCCTGCAGCCAGTGTCCTGGGCGGCTTCCAGTCCTCGCCTCCTTCCAACAGTAAATAAAAGCACAATGAAATAAGAGCAGCTAATGCCAACGCCCAAAAGCTGATGTTGAAAGGAGGAGCATGAGACCAGACAAGCGCAAGCAGCATCTCCCCTCTCCTCCAAGTACTTTGCAGCCATTTGTGGCCCAGACACATCATGAGCCAGACTCGTTTTCTGTGTATTTAGTAGCTCTCAGTGGGTTTTCTCTTCCATGAATTCATCCAGCCTTCTCTCAAGGCTGCACTAGTGATCAATGTTTTCTAAGCAGCCAGTCACACCGAGGAAGAAGGGAATCAATATTCACTTTGGACTTGGCCTCTCCAGTCCTCAGCTGCTCCCTTATGTGTCCCTGTGTTAACAACTGCATATGAGAGATAGGAATGAGATCAGCAGCTGCCGGGAGGGCCCTGTGCCATAGAAATTTCCAAATAATATTTGTTCTTTGTCTCTTAAGGACATAGAGTGCAGCTGACACTCCCGTCCTGTTATTACGCCTTTCTCTGTGCATGCAAATAGACGCTAAGTTAAATGTAAGGAAAAAAATCAAATGAAAAGCTCACAAATGAAACCGAAAAGGCAAATCAACAGGAAAAGTGCATTGTTGAGATTTTGTCTGATGTACATATATATGCTAGTGTTTAGGAATATGCAGAAATTGCAGATGTGACTTAATCCTTCTAAGACTTTCTGCTAGTTTCTCCCTCTGCAAAATAAAAGTCAGTGGAGGAAGAATGGTATGAAAGAACTAAGAATCGTGATGTCAAGATGGTCAGTATTATTGACGTCTTTCCTTTCACATTTTAATTTGACAGAATTAGCTAAACACATTTCCTAAAAGAATGAACCCAAATTGGATTCAGTTGAGTTACTGAGTGAAAGAATGAATTATTTTCTTAATTTCCCCCAGGAAAGAAAGGTCTCTGCATTACTCGTACATGCCATCAAACTCAAACAGTGTGAAGAAGTCTCGAGTTACTCAGCAATGAAATGTTGTGGAGTAAATGGGAGGCAATCGTTAAAAACCCTCATCTGAGCAGCAAAGGAGAAAATTCCTTCGTGAGACACGTAGGTGACATCATCCTGGGAACAGCCTTCCTGCAGGTGTGGGGCTTCTCTGCAGATATTCCCCAGGAGAAGTCTGCACATCGCATGCCAACATGGCTGTAGATTTATGTCTTTGTTTTCTCAGAAATATGGAACTTTGTAGATTCATTGATTTTCAGTCTAGAATTAAACATTACAATCATGTTGTACATCAGTCCTTACAGGCTTGCCACAAACTTTTAAGTTCTTTCCTCAAGCTCGTATTTTCTAGCTGAATTGAAGTATGTCTTCTGCAAGAAAAAAAAAAAAATCCAGCCTTGATTTAAAGACATCAGGTGTTAGTAACTGTCAGACAGAATCTGATTCCTGGTCTGAGTTGTCTTGTGGTTTTCATCATGTGGTTCATTGGTCCCTGGGCATCTGTGGACTACCTCTAATGCCGTCATGAAATGTGATTGAAGAAATGAAGTTCTTGGTCTCTACATAGCAATTGACCTGTGTAAAATGTCCTTGAAAGCCTGTATTTCCAGTGAAAGAAGTTGAAGGATCTATAAATTTGAAAAATTACTTACCTAGTATCTAAAAATGCCAGCACTAGACCCCTCAGAGAAAGATGCAAGCAGTCCCATATTCTGTAATTATAAAGTAATGTGTCAGAAGGGGATATTATTCCTATCCCAACCTTTTATGAAGCTTGTTTATGCCCTGAAGCACAAGTTTATTTCACTTATTTTTTTGAGACGACTTTTATTCCATCCTGTAACTCAGAGTGGCTTGTTGAAAAACAACGTTAGATTAGTGGTCAGTTTTCTAAACCACAGCACAGTATCTGACGTCCCTTTCTTCAGCATTATCCTTCAATAAACTACTCATTCCAGCCCATAGTCCTGTATAATCTGAAAATACTACATACATAAATTGTATCATAGATATTGGAGTGTGGTGGCTGTCATGACCCTGTAACTCAGAGTGGCTTGTTGAAAAACAACGTTAGATTAGTGGTCAGTTTTCTAAACCACAGCACAGTATCTGACGTCCCTTTCTTCAGCATTATCCTTCAATAAACTACTCATTCCAGCCCATAGTCCTGTATAATCTGAAAATACTACATACATAAATTGTATCATAGATATTGGAGTGTGGTGGCTGTCATGACAAAAAAAAAAAAATCAGAATGGAAAAATAGCAAAGTTACTGTATGTCAAAAGACAACAAGAGTCGCCCAACTCTCATACTGATATCCCAGCCTTACCTGGAGAGGCAAAGATGGGAAGTCTCGTGGTGGAAGCTGCATCCTCAGGTACTGGGGAGAAGAGGCTGAGTTGTGAGACAGTTTCACATCTGCCTTGCTGGGACTGGTGTCAGACCAGACTGCGTGGAGACCCCAGCAACTCATTCTTTGTCTGAAGTCTGGTCGCTTTTGGTTTCGAGCCTTGTACTACCATGCTTTCACTGTCGGGCACTGGAGGCCTCATCCTCCTCGTGTCCTTAGTCTGGATGACATTAATGGGCATGCTGATGAGGGAGGCACACAGGCCCAGACCTAACCTTTGGGGAAAAAAATAATTAGAAGTTAAATAGATCTCGGAGTAGGAAGCACTTTTCCCATGTTGAAGAGTCACAACAGTTCTGATATGAGAAGGCATATTTTAGTGATTAGTTGCAGTCAATCTTAAGAATGCTTTAGGCTTTGTAATAAGTCAAACACAATATCCTCTCCTCCATGGAGGAGTGAGATGTGGGGTTTCTGAGTGGAAGAACAAAAGCGTTACAAATGAGATATTTGCAATAATTCCTCCACAGCGGCTATCCACACTACATAATGTTTCCCCCTAAAACAGAAATCTGCCTTGAATAAATGGAAGAAAACTACATTAGGAGAGAGAAGTCATATCTACAAACTACATGTAAATCAGAAGTTCATTAGGGGAGCATGCAAAGAAGCTTTTTGAAGGTAATTTTGCTACAAACTAGTTTTCACAAGAATGAAGTAAAGCTTTCAAAAGCATGATTGCTCTAAGTAATTTAAATTATCCACTCTACCTGATACTAAGTCTTCCCATAGAGATTACAAAGCACTTAAATTTTTACCCACTTTGTTACAAAAATCCCCGAGGAAGGTTTCAATCCATTTACAAGCACTGCTGTGAGAAGGAAAGAAAAGATGCCAGAAGTTTTCAAAACCACCTCCAGCACAGCTAGAGTTAAATGCTTTTTACAGTATTGCCTCTATATCATAAAGCTCTTTGTTCAGAAATTTACCACTGAGTCACGCAAAAAACCCACTCTGGACCGAAACTTGGTCTACAAGAGTTCAGCCAAGAAACAATATTTCCTGGCGCTTTGTCCCCTTCTTTTTTCTAGCACTGAAATTGAAAAAGATGCTAAGTGCTCTACGGTTTCCAAGCGCGAATGTGCTCCTATTACTCAGAAAACAACTTTAATTTTAAAATGAAATGGTGCGGGCTTATAGCCTAGGCCGTTGATGATGTTTTAACCGTCAGGCGAGCTCCGCAGCGCTGGCGGCCACAGGCGGCATGGGCTGCCCAGCCGTCGCTCAGAGACGTGCAAACTCCTCTAGGACATCTCCCATTTTGTAGCAGTCCAAAGCCTAGCTTTTATTTAGGCAAAACCCCCACTGGCACCCATAGGGGTATGTTATAGCAAGGGTCATTAGGGAAGGTATTGCTCACCAGGGTGGCAGTTTCTGTCCCTGCCCCATGGCAAGTGAGGCCCACATTTTGCAGTGTGGAAACACTTACTTTGTGGGGACACAAAAGCGCTCGGACATCTTATCCCTCTCAGAGCCCAGCAGCAGCATTTAGCAGTGTGGCTGTGTTTTCATCTGGCTTGCCAAGAAGTTGCACCGGCCTCGGCCGGTTGCAGCATTTTCCCACAAGGTCGCCCCTTAGGGTAGCTGAAAGGGTTATGGATCGGGGCAGGTGAAAGCTGTCCCGGCTTCAACTGAAACCATTTCTAGCTAGGGTTTTGTACTTACATACAAGGGGTTTTGCTGAGTTCTGCTTTGTGTGCTGAAGTTCGAACGGCTCCAAACACAACAACATAAAAAAAAAGTCCAAAAAGAAGATGCAGAGGAGGAAGCCTGTGTGGAATAAAAAGGCCAAGGAATGACTCTTCCTAGAAGCTCCCTTGCAAGCGCTGCTGCATGCTGTGCTTTGAAACCCGCAGGTGAAAATCCGGGCCTTCTGAGGACAGGGGGAGCTTTGCCTTTGGCTTTGGTGTATCTAGGTTTCCAGGCAAGGTCACCACTTTGCTGTCTTCCAGGTCCTGCAGCTTGTACATGCCTGCAAAGTTGCTGGAGGTCACAGCAGCTGCATGAGGGACCCACGTGCCGTCCAGAGCGGAGTGGGAGGAACGAGGCAGCAGAAAAGTTGCCAGAAAATACACCATTGTCGTTTCAATGTCTGCATTATTGTGTTTGCCTGCTTCCTCTCCTAGTTGCATCTTGCTGCCTGCATGAATACACAGCTAAATCAAGACTAGCTATGCAACTGATCAATAGCAGACCAGCAGAAAAGGTGTCATAAATAGGGTCTCCCGGTGGCCTCCCTTCAAAGCAGTCGGCAGTCATCTGGGAGAGCAAATTGCTCACTAACTGCTCTGGGGCTGGCACATGAAGAAGTCTCCCAGCCCAAAGCATGGCCTCAGGAAGACCTGGAGCTTCTGAAAATGGTTGTGGTGTATTAATAATTGAGGGAATCACAGAGCTAGAGGGACAAATACCTTCAGATATGGCATCCATGGCCTCTTGCAGAAATAGAGTTGCATTCAGAGTGCAAGCAAAACATTTTTAGTTTTCTTCTAGCATTGCCTCTTGCATTTACTCCAGCACACTATATTTGGTATGGTTGTTTTTGTAGGAGAGCTACTCTCTAACAACTGTCATCACGTAGAAGAAGCAAATCTCCTGGGAGTTTAAGGCAGTTTTTATTTAGACCCACGCTTTGTTATGATACCAAGTTTAGTCTCAGTCACACTGCATACTGAAATCCCAGTGTCTGTGGCTGCTCACAAACTAAAGGTCCCGCGTTCCTTTGGTTTCACTGTATTTCACAGCATCACTGCCTGTGCAAAATTCTGTTCCTCTAAATCCAAACCTTTGACTGTAGCTCAGACGTGTGGAGATGGAGAGAGAGGGTGGTGGCAAAGACAGCATGCAGTGTGCGCTGACGGGGACAAGCAACACCATATAGTTGTCAGCACCGAGAATGGGGGGCTGCTCTTAGAGCAGCGATGTTTGGGATGGAAGGCAGGAAGATCAATTTAACTTCTTCGATGTTCCATATCTTGCTGGTAAAGGTTTAAATGCTATTTCTGGCTGTCACATTGATGTTCATTACCACGAGCCCTCTTTCTGAGGTGAAGACTTCTCTCAGAGAAGTTCCCTAAACTTTTTTAGCTTGCGATGATGGTATGTTCTAAATTACAACACAAATACACACACGCACATATGTGCCAACTCATACTATCTGTAGGAGATCTGTGTATGGTACTGTGTAATTTTAGTTTTCCACCACAGCAGCATTTAAATTATGGATTTGCTTAAAAAAGAAAAAAGAAAACATAACTCATCCAACTTGTAAGTACAACACCCTGAGTTGTCCTGTTTGTTCATCTTCCATTCAGCTGGAGTTTGGGAGACATTAAGTGATGCAGATCTTTGAATCTACCCCCTCAGAAGCTCTGACAACTCAGAACATTGTGTGCTCTCCATTATTATTCCAAAATATCAGCTTGCACACTCCAAAATTGTTTAAGAAATACTGATTTGATCACACTTTCCCACAGTTTTACAACTGCCATCTTCTACTGTGAATGTTAATATGCTGAGTGGGACAATGTTGGTGTTTCGCCACTGTAAAGAACAATCTTTTTCCTCGTAAATTCCAGGAACGGCTTCTTTCTGCTGCTCTAGCTGTTTCATGTAACAAATAATCTTTGCAATAGGAGAATTTGGCTCATCATGCAGATTTGTGTTCTTTATAAGTGAAAAATAATAACAGACACTGTTCCCAGTGTGTCATTGCTTTTATTCCAGTCAAGGTTGATACAAATATTTATTGAGGAGAAACGCACAAATCAGCCTGCATAAGAAACTCTGCCACTGCTGCTGAGCGCAAGTTTTGGGGTGCCATTCTGGTGTAGTGCAGTCCCTTCCCTGTGCAAAGCAGTCCTCACTGAGTCTAACATGGCACAGCCTAGGTGGGGGCTCTCCCGAGGCACAGACCTCCGTACGAGCACGTACCACCCTCGTCTGCCTCCAATGCAGGGAGGGAGGGACATGATGGCTCGTCCAGAGCAAATCAACACATCCCATTGGTACACCTTTTGGCGGTGGTCGGTTCAGGTCTGCGAATACCTTTCAGAGCTGTACGTTAGAGCAAGCCAGCCACTGGTCTAAATCAGACCAGCAGGATGAATCTGCTGTAACGGGGTTGGGGGGTTTCAAAGCTGACCATTAAACCTCTCCTTCATGCAGATAAATGAGTGTGTGTGCATACACCCATGTGCACACACTCATGCACACACATACACACACATTCCTTAGGCCTTGCAGAAGCTCAGCCAGCACTTGGGTTTTGGCTGGTGGGACTTAGTAGGAGACCAATGAAAGTTCTTACAGCTGAGATTAAAACCACGCGTGATATTACAGCTGGAAGAGCTGTTTGGAGAAGCCTGAGTGCTCCCAGAATAGTACAGTTTCTCTAACATAGCAACAAGCAACACATCAAGCTCCAAACAGCTTCTTTTTTTAAGCTTGGATCTAAGGGGGTGGAGGGGGGGGCAAGCAGTGGAGGGCTGACAATGACAAGCGGGCATCCATTTGAAGGAAAAGAACAAATCTACTAAACTCTTAAAGACTTACAGCATAAAGTCTTGGCAATCTCATCACTTTCCCCAAATCACTCCAAGGGACATGATAATGTCAGGATTCTGGTCTTTAGGAATAAAGAAACAGCACAACACTTAAGGTTACAACATGGCATTTTGTAACGGCATAATAATAAATACAACCCTATCTGGAAATGTATGAAATAACTGCTTTTTTTTTTTTCTTTTTTCTGAGCTGAAGGGTTGCAGTTGCTTCTGCATAATCATATACCCCAGCTATGTGGTAGCACATGGAGGCCCTATCATCGTGAAAACACCACTATATTTTGCAGTAATGCCTCGGTATTGCAATTTCAAGAAATGTCCCTAACTGTTAGCAACCCATAGCATGGCTTATTGTTTTGTACATTCACAGACATTTAATGCCCCTGGGCTGGTTTTCGGCAGGGATTATTTGGGGGGTTATGTTTTTCACTGCTCCCTGAAGGCTTCGTGGACCTTCCCAAGTTCCAGTGCAGTCTGGTAAGTGCAGTTCAGCATGTCCCAGCTCCTCCACGGAAAGAAAGGAAAGATCTTGTGGTTAGACTCAGACGTTTAGTTTTCTTAGGCATCAGATGCTTCCCTACCCTCTAGACAGCTTAGTTCTCCAGCCTACAGCTCTGGCTTTCTCTGCTGTCTTGGTTGTGTGCAGAAAGTACAATCCAATTACTTCTTCCATGTGGAGAAGATGCAGAGAGTCAGCAGTGATAGATAGATCCCTGCAGGGCAGAAAGACCCATCCTCTGCAAAATAATGAACCCTGTAGAAAAAAAAAAAAAAAAAAAGCTTGAAAAAACGCAGCTTCACAACTGAAGAGCCCACAGCCCTGAGTGAGCTGAAGTTGAAAGTTCACGTAGTTTTGAGTCATTGCTTCAGGCTCTCTTCAGAGTCAAAGGGATCTCAGTTTGCACATTAGTTATATGTTTAATCTTGCTGTAGCGGCTGCAATCAAGTCAAAAGTTTTTACTGTTTGGGAGGTTTTTTGAGTGAAAGCTGATACCGCGTGTGGGGACAGAGGGCTTTCTTCAATTCCACAGACCCGAAATAATCAGTACCCGGTGTGAGCACTTTGTTCAGATGCACTGTAGGCCAGAACTTTTTTCCTAGTCCTGGACTACTGTTCTGGATATTCTTCACAGAGGTGTGAGCATGGACATTTCTGAGGCAAGCACTGGCATTATCAATCACAGCAGCCCCCAAGCAAGTGATCTGATTTTCAAAGTGATGAAATGAAAGCTGCTGGTGCTTTTTTACCTCTGAACGTCAGACAGTGTGCTCACAGCCTTCTTTGGATGGAGGCATTTGATATTAGCCACTGTTTTGAAAACTGTCCCCTCTTATTATGTTACAAACGTGGACGCAAAAGCCTGAGCACTGCTATTGTTTGCAATAAGAAGCAGTGAATATCCACTTATCACGGCTGCACCATGATCACATTAGTTATAAACACAGGTAATTGACTGTCTTTGATGTCATTGCATTCATTATTATTTATTTCTTTGCCTACTGTGTAAATCAGCATAATTGGGGATCTTCTTAATGGAAGCAGTACCATTTGGATATACATAAAATAGTAGATCTTGCAAAACAGGCCTCTAACTGTAGATTTTTGAAAACTTTTCCCTCCTCCCAAAACCCAGTTTTGCCAGTTATGGGTCTGTGAAATGCAAACATCATTCACTATGTGGCAGAGCATAGCTTGGAAAACCTTTCCAATGCTATTTGTCCACCTTGCAGATATGGCGACGTTCACTTTCTCCGCTTACTGAGGAGCCTGAACTTCACCACCACAAATTAAAGAGCAGATACTTTAGAGTCAAGCACCCACTTCACATTGCACTGGTGTAATTCACAAGAAGCAGCGCACACCGTGTGAGTGCTACCTGTGTCATCTGGTCAGAGAAGAGAATATTACCCCATGCGATGCGTAACGCCCTCAGCAAAGCCTGGGCTGGGTGATGGCCACCTTGCTCCCATGGAGGAGCATCTGCATCTGCCGATAGCTTCAGAGAAACCAGCGGGTGGCAGAACCAGGCTCTGTGACTGTAGCCACCTCTTCCCAGGTGACCTGCACATCAGAAATGTTTTTTCTGAAGAAGCTGGCAAATGCATTTGAAATACACACAGAGATTTTTTTTTACCTGGCAATAGCCAGTTTAAGCCATGGAGGGGAACTTCTGTGGGCTGCAGAACAAGTGGGTGCAGTTTTCAAAAACCTCTGCCCTCTCTTCATAGTCTGATGAAGAGAGGATTACTTATATATGTATATATATATAATATATATACTTTATATATAACCTTCAAGCACTGGTGTTTTCTTCTTGTGCCTGAGTTAAGGGCGGGGTGGAGGGGGGGGAGTCACTGACATTGTTTATCCATAATTCATTTAGCAATGGCTCCGGGGAGCAACTTAATCTGATATCTTATTAGGCATAGTCTGATGCCTAATAACAGGTGAGTTTATTAGCCTTTCCACCTGTGAGGCATAAGCATCTGTTTCCATCCAGCATGGACAAACTGAATTGCCTCCAAGACTGCTGACCCCCCTGTCAAAAGTCATTGGCAGCAGGTCAGCGGAATCAAACTCCGGTGTGGGGTTTGTGGAAGGAGCAACCTGCCACAGACACATCCTTGCCCAGACAAACAGGATTGCATAAACCTCATTTCTTTAGGAATTCAGACTCAAAACATATTTGATTTTTGCCCTCTTTATATTATGCATTTCATTCAGCTGTGCTTCAATCACTGTTCGCCAGCCTTCCTTGCTCTTGTGAGGCTGGAGAAGTCATAAATACGGCAGCTCCCTTTGAGCGTTAATGCTGGATGCTGTCCATGACTGCTGAGCTGCAATATGCGAGCCAGTGATACCACAAAGTGAGAGTTTATATTCCTTCCTTATTGCATATTTTTAGTGTGTACATCCACAGAGCAGAAAAAATTTACAGGGGAGTGAGTGGTCACGGGGAAAGTAATCCGCATATAAAGCAGTGGCAGATACCTCTTTCTGCCTGGGACTCATGCTGTTGGGAAGTTTCACACCAGGCTGAACGAAACCTTCAAGCACTGGTGTTTTCTTCTTGTGCCTGAGTTAAGGGCGGGGTGGAGGGGGGGGAGTCACTGACATTGTTTATCCATAATTCATTTAGCAATGGCTCCGGGGAGCAACTTAATGTCATGTGTTTTTCACTTACATGAACTGCAAGACTCTTTTTTTCTTCAAGCCTGCCTGCACTGGGGAAATTTTCGAAGTTGTTTTACAACTGGCATAGCTTAAACTGTTTGGGGGCTGCAGCAAAGACCTGGTTATAGACAGCTTGAGGTGAGTGATCAGTTTTTACTGATGTGGTTTCAGACTGTGGCACTAACTACACCTACTAAAAAGAGAATTATTAAGACCACATGATCCAGAAATATTTTGGCTTTGTTGAAATACACAATATCTATCTCCCTTGGACTGGAAACACTTCTATTCCCCAAATTGCTCATTCTCTCTTGAAAGGACTGGCTTTCATTGGGAGATTTGAGGTTTTCTTGCTTTGTTTTCCTAGCCTTCTTTAAACTGGGTATTTTAAGTCACTATATTACTAACAAGCCCAGATGAGATTTTCAGTGCAGCCCTTACTGACAGAATCAAAATTACATGAAGTATTGCATTTTGAGGCGGTGATATGTGTGCAGTCAAGAAGAGGTAGATTCTGATCTGGCCAGGTGAAATGCTGCCAGTTAAATCCCATCAGAAATAGTGTGGCCAGCAGGAGTAGGGAAGTGATCGTGCCCCTGTACTCGGCCCTGGTGAGGCCACACCTCGAATACTGTGTTCAGTTTTGGGCCCCTCACTACAAGAAGGACGTTGAGGTGCTGGAGCGTGTCCAGAGAAGGGCAACGAGGCTGGTGAGGGGTCTGGAGAACAAGTCTGACGAGGAGTGGCTGAGGGAACTGGGGTTGTTTAGCCTGGAGAAAAGGAGGCTCAGGGGAGACCTCATTGCTCTCTACAACTACCTGAAAGGAGGTTGTAGCGAGGTGGGTGTCAGTCTCTTCTCCCAAGTAACAAGCGATAGGACAAGAGGAAATGGCCTCAAGTTGCACCAGAGGAGGTTTAGATTGGATGTAAGGAAAAATTTCTTTACTGAAAGAGTGGTGAAACATTGGAACAGGCTGCCCAGGGAAGTGGTGGAGTCCCCATCCCTGGAGGTATTTAAAAGACGAGTAGATGAGGCGCTTAGGGACATGGTTTAGTGGGCATGGTGGTGTTGGGTTGACGGTTGGACTCGATGATCTTAGAGGTCTTTTCCAACCTCAATGATTCTATGATTCTATGATTTGCGAGGCTCTGTGCAACCAACACACTTGTGCACTAATAAAACTGAGGGGCTGAAAAGAGAAAACTTGACTTTCTGGGTCTAATAGGAAGGATGTGAATAAAATCACAGCTGAAAACTTCTCTCGGCGTGGGAGGCATTCCTGCCTCAAGATAAGGTACTGGCCAGGTAAAGGTAGCAGAGATCATGCCCAAGGGGCCATGGTCAGTTGGATGTGCTCAGCCCATGTCCCAGGAGCACCAGAAGACCCTGCTTTTCCTGCAGCTCCTGCCTCCCCTCCCTGCTGGGCTTCTGGCATAGGGAGGCAGGGGCTGTTCTTCGCAATGTGCCAGGGATGAGGCCACAGGGAAGAGGAGACGGAAGGCAGAGAAAACAAGTTGGCTCTCAGCCTTTACCACCCATGAACCTCTGCACGCCATTTCCCTCCTGGGAACTGATCCAGGACTCCCTGTGAAATCAGGAGGCATGTGGTCATATGAGGTGCTGGGTCCATCCCAAAGGAGGGAGAGAGGCTCCTCCAAAGCAGAAAGCGGCTGTATTTCCCCTCGGTGCTCTCCTATCTTCTTAGGTGGGCTGTGGCCTCATCTCAGGCCACCCCTGGAGTAGGTTTGGTTTCCAGGGTCCCCAGGCCCATGCCATAGCTTTGGGGGATGGTAAGAGGTAACTGGAGCTGCTCGCCTACCTCTGCAAAGAGACCGCTGGTCACCTTTTCCCTACGCCTTTTCTTTCCAGGGTTAGCCATCAATAATAAAGGAGATTCAGTAGTCTGTTGGCAAGGCTGTAAGCCCTGGTTTACACCAGCTGGTGAGGACCTCTCTGTGCAGTGGGAGGCACCAGCTTGTTCACAGCTCCATATCCTCTATCTGCCCAGGAGGATGCCTGATTGCCAGGCTGGAGTTTCTGGCTGGCCAAGTGCCCCAGCGCAGGACCCTGCCCGCAGTGCTGAGAAACCCCCCTGGAAGGAATTGCCTGTCTCTCTCCACCGGCTCCACAGCCAAACCAGCCTTACACCTCAGGCTTTAAGCTAGGTGCCCAAAGTTAGGCCATGCAAAGGTCTCCCTTGAGCTCTGCATTGAGTGCGAAGGATGCCTGAGAGCACACATCACCTTTCCATCACTCCAGAATTAGTTTCTGTGCAAAACAGTTTTGTACTTGCAGAGACCGGAGGGTGTCATGTCCCTCCTTTTCTTGCCTCCAAGAAGCTAAAATTCTCACATAAAATCTGGGATAAGATGTTTTTGGCTGTATAATTAGTAAAAAGCATGCTGAATGATGAGACAACAAACCCCTTATGTCTTCTGAGAAATGATTGTATGTGGTCCTTGTGTCCTATGTGTCCAGACTCTCTTCTATCTAATGAACTCTCATCTCTGCTTCTACCAAACATTTAACTAAACTCCAGGCTTTATACATTTGCTTTAGTTTATTCTTACTCCAGCTGACACAGTGTGGTGGAGAACTACATACTAGTTTTCTCGAGGCATTTCTGGTGGCTCTCCAGGTTGCTACATCACCCACAGTGCGGCCACACAGATCCTCTCAGAACTGGTGGCTGAAACACACCTCCCATGCCCTCCCTCAATTGGACTGCGGGCCAGAGCAATTACACTGACCACAGTGGTAAGGGCAGCAGACATCTCTGATGTGTAGGGCTCTTTTTTTTGGTCTGGGAAGCCTGCAGCCTGCTGATTCACCAGCAGGAGGTTTGATGACCCCTACCCTCCAGTGCTGTTTCCTCTTCTACAGTTACACTGTCTGGTTGTGGTGCCCAGCTGGCAAGCTAAGGAGGAAACCTTCAAAAAGAGGGTGTGCTGGAGCTGGAGGAGTCTTTCCCAGCCTTGCAGTGAACAAGGAACCACGTGGCTTGTATGTCATCCACTTTCAATACGGTCAGGTGTCCCCTTGGAGAGCCTGAGTCTCCTCCTGACTATGTGTTAGGCAGTACACTGCTGCAGCACACAGAAATACGGGAGTGTGAAACCCTTCCAAGGTCCTATGGGAAGCTGCTTTGTCAGTGTCTTCCCATGCTGGCTACAGGGAAGTGCCAGATGCAATCAAAGATCAAGCTTTTTCCCAGCATCTGCGCTGAGCTGCAGTGTGTCAGAGCTACTCCATCCTCCTCCAGCTTGCTGTGTCCTAAATGGTGGTACAACTCCAGCTATGGTCCTGTGAGAAAGGGGTTGCAGGTGATCCCACTCTACCACAAGCAGGCATCCGTATAGGCAAAGCAGGGAACAGCAGCAGCGTGCCAACATTGGTCCCCCCAAAAAGAGCAGACTCCCCCAAATAGAAGGTAGGTTGCAATGTGCCATAAGCAGGAATATGAAGCAGCCGGTGCTGATACACATAACATCAGCTACAGACCACTGAAGAGCAAAGAGAAAGATTCCTTCCCCTCAAATGCAAGGTTAGTACTTTCTATCCCATTTATTAGCTATGCTTAATTTACATTCTTTTTCATTTGGCTGTGAAAACATTGCCATAAGTGTGAATGCAAACTCCATTTAAATACCTGTATTTAGTTCCATTCTTCCCCTTCCAGTGAAAGTTTCAGTGGCAGACAAACTTCTGATGGACAGCTTGCATTCACATTGACTATCTGTGATTTTTGATCTGTTATAAATAGTTCATAGCCGGATATTGCCTTAACTTAATTGTTTACATACTAATTGGGGAAAACTGACGTACAGCCTTGGCTTTATTTAGGAATTTAAACATGAAGTTTTACTGAGTGGTTAGTAGACAAAATGTTATGTTGTGAGGGTTTTTTCTTCTTTTCCCTTGCCATATAATATTTTACTTTGATTAAAGCTGTACTGAGGTACAATTGCACATCTTGTGCAAAAAGCAATTTACCTCTGCTCTTACTGAAGTTAACCATACTTATTTGTCCTAGCATAATGTATTTTTCTAGCTGCATTCTAACCGCAGTGTTTTATCATATGAACCAAGTTAGATTTAATCAAATTCGGGTTGTGCTGTGAATTTTAAGACATTTGTTCAATTAATTGGGATAAAAGCAGAACATTTGGAAAAAAGATTGAAGTTGAAAAATGCTGGTGCTGAGCTGGGCATTCGGTGCTCCTTCTGCACTTTCCTCACCCCGAAACATTTCTCATGCTTGAAAAGGCTTCCTGATCTTTTTTTTCCTCTTTCTGTTTCTCAGATTGCTGGTGATGTTCATGGGATGGGGAAGATAAGAGTCATTTTATCAGGTTGCAACACCCGGGTGCACGTAAGACCTGACTGGTTTTCCTCGTGCTGTGCCTGTCATGAGCTTTTTCTGGCACTGATGGACAATAACGGGACCGCATTCAAGCTGGGGCTTTTTTAATGTACTGGAGTCCACTGGGAAGCCACGGTGCTGCTCCCCAGTTGCACTCCAGTCTTACCAGTGCCCCTCGACTGCTTTCCTATTACTCCCCTTGTTGCCACCTGGTGGGAAAATTGCCATCACTTACTCGTGTTTGCCTTTCGGACCTGGGTGTGCAGCTCAGGGAGGCCAGCGCAGGAGCTGAGGGACACCAAGGAGGCCGGTCAGCCCTAACTCCCCTTTCCAGCGAGCAAACTACTTTCTCCTGTCACCCCTTCTGTTGCTTCCCCCTGAAATGGCTTATTTACAACACATACCAAGTATTTTTGGGGTATAAGGATGTTTTTACTGTGTTGTCCTGTGTGCTGAATGCAATATCCATTAATTATTATTAGCATATTACCTTTATTAAGAAAATTTTGATGCTTGTTGTTATATATCTTATGGCTGTAATTTTCCTTATCTGGGAATTCTTGATTAACTTGGCTTAGGTTCACCAGCCTGAGTGATTTGAAAAGGCCATTGTAAAATAATAGAGGGAAATAAAAATGTCTTGGTGCAGTGAGACTCCACTCCCTCAACTGAAAAACGTGGTGTTTTTACATTTTGAGACAGTTTCTCAGACAGCCAGACAAGGTGACATTAAACAAATCACGCTAATTGCAACACAATTTATGTAGAGAGATTTTACTGGCCTGCTAATACTTGGCAGGAGCTGCCAATTACAAATGTTTCAAAAAAGAGCGTTTCTAGCATTAACTTTTTTAGTTCTTAGGGAAATGGAAAGACGGAGCCTGTTGAGCTCCCTTGTTTGTGCCAAGAGAAGCAGAGCCCAGTCCAAGCACAGAAGCAGGAGTTAAGAGACCTGAGGTCATGTCATGGGTTTCAGACAGAGTTGCACAGACTGCGCTGCGGCCCCGGGCAGATCACTCCTGAATGCACCCCATGCCAAAAAAAATCAGCAAGACTTTGTGTGATCCCTGGAGGCTTTGCACCTCTCTGGCCTCCATTGCCCAACACCAGGTGTCCTGCTGTGCGTGTCATCCTCAGAGGTGCAGACAAGACATTGCCATTCTGGTCTGCGGACATTTTGCACGGTTGATGGTACATCATACAACAGAGGGGAAGATCACACGCTCTGTGCATTAGATGCCTCATTAACAGAGCAAGGATTAAAAACTTACCTATAACACTTGCCAACAGCACCATGAAATCTGTTTCCCAGGAGCCTGTAAAGCACTTTAAGCTTAAACCTCAGAGATATGGAGGGCTTTGCCTCCTATTCACTTAGCTTAAGGCTGTGATCATGTAAGATGCTACTTCCCCCCATCCATCCCCAGCTAGTGGTTACTTTCACCTTCGCAGAACCGACAAAAGGGAATGGGGCGTCCACTCCTCGTCCACATCGGCGCTTACGCTATAGTTTAAACGCTGTGGTTTACAAGAAGCCACCTTGTCCTGGGAGGTGTTCAGATGCATCGTGCTGGTTTTGCTGCAGGGAAAACAGCAGCCTGGTAATAGCAAAGGGCTTTGGGGGCAGGGCCAGGGGGAGAAAGCAGAAGGGGGAGAAGGCTGGTAATCGCCTCTCACTGTGGGGGTTTGCTGAATGAGTCCCCCCCAACGCCGTCTGGCTGGGGCTCCACTCCGTGCAGTGGCCACTGACCACATACGGGAATGCAAAGCTCCGGGTTAGACCCCTAACTCAAGGGAAAGTGAGGTGGCATGGGGAAGGGTCCTCAAAAATCTGCTGTTCAGAGCTAAATGAGCTCAGACCCTTCCTCTGTCTTCTCCGGGACAGCCAGAAAGGGAAGCCAATCGGATATTCAGCTCACTCTCTGGAACAGTAGAAATGCCCTGGCAAGCTTTTCCTCACGTGCTCAAAGGAGGACGGTGTGAATAAATGTGATCTGGAGATTCTCAAATAGGCCTTGCTCTGGAGCTGGGTTCAGATCCTCCTCCAAAGCAAGCTGAACTCAACTCTCTGAATCGGTAGCTGAACGCAGCACTCGGCTGAGTTGCCCTCATTCTCCCACAGTCATTTGTGTAGCCTGTGCCTGGTTTTGGTATCCCTTGGAAATGCCTATAAGCATGGGCATACCTCTGCAGAGCTTGGGAATATTCTGCCTGGGATTCTTACATATTGCTCTGAGGCAGATTTGCAAGCAACTCTGCATCTCTGTTTCAGGGGTGGGAACTGATGATCTCTGGTGAGTCCTGGATACTGATGGAAATTGCCCAGGAGGTAAGCTGTATTTTTGAGAGGGTCACAAGTACTCTAAATGGTAGATATAACATCAGCTGGAGATAGGAAGACCTTAATGGGCCTTGGTGGAGGTGGCACTTTTTGCATGCATAAAGGAAATGCAAACTCCTGCCCTGCATAATAGCACCATTCAGTCCCGCAGCGTTTGCACATCCAGTGAGTACCCCTTTGGAGCTGTGCCTTTGGCTCAGAGTGATTTGCGACAGTTGCATAGAAGAGGTTTGGGGGGCAGAGGCAGGGTACTACAAGGGGTAAAGCTTCCACAGGGAATGAAGCCTCCCAGCCCCACCAGCCATAGGAATTCCTGGGAACTGACTATGATCAGCACCTTGCCTCAGCAATCTCCAGAGTTACACCTGAATACAAGCAGAGCCTTTCCTGTGGTGGTGGTGACACACAGAGCTAATTTTCCTTTACAGCTGCACCTGATGGCATGCATGACTGTTGCTTGCCTGCGTACAGGCACATTTTCATCCTTGACTCACCGTTAGTCCAGCGCCACAAGCCAACACTGCCCGTTGCTACATGGAAATTCAGTAGGATTGGGAACATGTATAGCAGGGGAGAGAAATAGGCCAGAAGAGTTATTTCAAGCAGATGTTGGTGATAGATGCTGGTAGCAACAGTAAGTTATCAAAAGGAAACAGATACATATATCTCTTCAGAATTAAAACAGCATCTGCATCTGAACAGGGTTTGGTGATTGCTAAATGGCTCCACAGGCAAGAGAAAAGCTTTATGGACAGAAGGTTTTGCATAAAGCAGTTGTTGTTTACACCTGAAACTGGTGTACAAATAAAGCCATTGCTCTTTACTGCCAATCCTCCTCTACTCCGAGCCAAAGCAGCCTGTGGAGCTGCATGACAGCGCTCCTTGCAATTGTTCCTCACAGGTGTAGCTTTTATATGTGTTCGCCAATGGTTGTTCAGGTAAACTCACATGCTAAGCCCCATTTAATCCAACAAAGCAATGTATTAAGAAAAGCAGGGAGGGCATTATTCAGAAAGGGGAACTTTGGCCTGGTCCTAATTCCCCTTGGACGGAAAAAGGAGAACAGGGAGTTAATTTTCTGCTTTGAATTGCCCTGCAGAGGAGTTCCGCTTTTGCCACTGAGTGTCATGGGAGCCCAGCGATACAGGCCACCATGGACAGAAGTTTTCTTGTACAGCTGCCTCACTTGCCTTCCCTTCCACAGGCAGCAATCACAGCCCCATAGACTGACCTTCAACTGGATAAAAAATGAATTGTAAAACACTATAAAACATTAGGTCTGAAATCCAACCTTTTTCTCCCTCCCCGTTTCTGTTCCTTTTATACAACTGCCACCGTCATCTGTTTCTCCTGTATCTACCTCCTTGCTAAGGTAGGTCACATAAGGTGCCTTTGCCTTGAGAGGGTCAATTCTGGGAGTCGTGACCCTCTGGTACCTCTTGCTGTGGCTGCACACCCCCTGTGATGGCAACCCCCAGCTGCTATGGATGTGCTGGGGACCCCCGTGACCCTCAGCACCAAAACCGCCCTCTGCCAGGTCTGTGTTTGACTTGAAGAAGGCAGCAAGTGCCAGGTTATTGTGCTGTCTTCTACACCCCTGAAAGCCCCCAGGAGCCTGGGGCGAGAAAATGCCACTCTGATGGAGGGGACACGAGAAGGGGACCAAGGTACTAAAGCCCTGCTGGTGCTCACTGGGTGCTTGCAATGACTGGGAGGAGCACAGGGAGGTGGTGAGGAGGGAGGAAAGTCTGGGAGAGGCAAGGAAGAGGGGAGCTGGAGTAACCCCAGGAGGAAGGAGATGGAGAAGCAGAAAGGATTTGCCAGTCTTAGCAAGGGAAAGAGGCAGTGATGGCAGTAGGAAGCCCTGAGCATCGTTATACTGTGCTGCATAATTGTAACATAGTGTTGTTATTGCTATGCTTTAAAAAATCACACACTAGACCCCAGAAAGCTCAAAATGAACTTAAATATCTAGAAACTGCTTAAAAACAGTAAGTTTGACCCTTTTTCTTTTCACTTCTCACTGTGGAAGGAGGACTCTGGTCACGTCTTCAGGCTTTTTTCTAGAAATTAACATTTGAGAAAATAATTTTCACCAAGCTGTGTGACTCAAAGAACTGGGGCTTTGGGGAAAACATCAGATGTCATAAACCTTACCACTAAATGGCAAGCACTAGCAAGTGGGGGATTAGGTTTTCTCTGGAGCTGCCCCTTTAAGTTCCTGGTAGCCTGTTTTTTTGTGGAGGTAGCTTTGATTTAGCAGCAGAGAACTGAGGTGGGAGCGACAGACCACATACTCCCTCCTGGATACTTTCCTTTTGTAGTTGCATGTGACGCTGTCACTTAATTTTGGTTAGAAATGGGAACGGACGGTTTCTCTTTGCGTGGAGAGCATGGGTATTTCTCATGCAGGCATTCGCAGCCATCCATACGTTTGAAGAGGCAGTGGGAAACAGGGTGCAGTCCCAGCTAGCATGGCTTCAGGAGACAGTTTCCGAGCAGAGGTTAAGATGGGGCTCACAGCCTGCTGCCCGGGCACATGTGCAGGGAAAAAACAAGCCACAGACCCACACCCCAGCTGTGAAGTACGGCAAGGTACAGTGTTCTCCCCCTGGCAAGCTTTGTTTAGCACTCAGAAACTCCTGACAAACAGCCAAAGTCTCCCAAGCTGTGTCTGGACAAAATTTCTGGATGGAAAACGAGCATATTTCTGGAGAAATCTGGGCTGTATCCAAAGACAAAAAAATCCAGTTTCCCATTCAGACACTAACTGATAGCCAGCCCCAGCCTTCAGATTCACAAATGCAAACCCCAGGTCTCCACATCCCTTCAGACAGTGTGAAAGCTACTTTGGGCATTTGCAGAAAACCCAGATAAAATCAAGCCCATCTTAATCTTTCATCCAATGAGACATTTGATGTATTTGAAAGTTTATCTCATCTTTTAAAATCACCTATGACTCCCTTTTAAAGTCTGCAATCATCAAACCCATAATAAATCTTGTCACAGAATTTCAGCTTCTTGAAATTAAATTAGAATAGGAAGTGGCTGTATAGACAGATACACAGAATAAAACAGGCAGGGTGGCTTACAGTGATGTATATTGGCTGTAAGGAAATATATCAGCGGTCCCGCGTACAAAAAAGACCTTTCTACCACTACGGAATGCATTAAATGACACTTTTTAATGCATTTTTTTCTTCTCCAGGGTGCTGGTTTTAGCTGGGGTAGAGTTAATTTTCTTCATAGTAGCCAGTATGGGGCTGTGTTTTGGATTTGTGCTGGAAACAGTGTTGATAACACAGGGATGTTTTCGTTACTGCTGAGCAGTGCTTGCACAGAGTCAAGGCCTTTTCTGCTTCTCACACCACCCCACCAGCAAGTAGGCTGGGGGT
>NW_008795364.1:2881781-2938657 GCF_000699145.1 Aptenodytes forsteri | reverse complement strand
CAGCTGACCCCAACTGCCCAAAGGGATATTCCACACCATATGACATCATGCTCATCATATAAAGCTGGGGGAAGAAGAAGGAAGGGAGGGACGTTTGGAGTGATGGCGTTTGTCTTCCCAAGTCACCGTTACACGTGATTCCCAAGTAAGTTACGCGTTACTGCTTTCCTGGAGATGGCTGAACACCTGCCTGCCGATGGAAAGGAGTGAATGAATTCCTTGTTTTGCTTTGCTTGCGTGCGCGGCTTTTGCTTTCCCTATTAAACTGTCTTTATCTCAACCCACGAGTTTTCTCACTTTTACTCTTCCGATTCTCTCCCCCATCCCACCGGGGGAGAGTGAGCGAGCAGCTGTGTGGTGCTTAGTTGCTGGCTGGGGTTAAACCACGACATCCAGTAAGAAAAAGTGATTTGTCTAGATATCTCATTTCCTGAGCCAAACCCCAGGGTGTGTAGTGTCATCCATGCCACTGGGAATATTTCTGGTAGATTTCTTTCTAAGGACTCTTCCTCCTAGCTGAAGTGATCAAAAGAAACAAATAAGAAATGGCTTAAGTTTATTTCCTTATTTACATGTTTCTGTCCCCTGAAATATATCTTACAACCATGATGAATATGAACTGGAAGAAATAATCTTTAAATTCGTAAAGATATGCGTACATAAATTAGTCCTATGCTAGATTAGACTACAGATCTTTACTTTAAAGGTAAAACACTTACTTTTCCATTTTACATCTGTTTCTTTGACTGTTATATTTTCTGAGATTCGATAGATCACCCAAAACCACAGATAGTCAAATCAACTCTCAAGCAAGTCTTCATCATTCCTTGGAATTCTATTTTTTCCCAGGAAAAAAACCCAGTAGTTTTTGTTAACTATGTTCAACTAATGTTTAAACTATTGATTAGTCAAGAGATTTAAATAGTTAAAACTCCACTACATGTGAAGCAGCTCCTGATGATACCAGGTACCACTGTCTAGAATTGTGCTGGCTCCGTTCACCTTTTTCACCCCAGGAAGACAAAAGAAACCCCCCCCCCAGGAGACACTGCTATACAGTATTGAAAAATTTCCCATCAAACACAGTTAACAGAGATTCGTCAGGAGCCCTTGTTGTTGCAGTCCCCTGTTCAGGAGTGCTCTTGGACTTGTGCTGAAGCTCTTTCGGGGCCCCGCATCTCACCCCCCATCACTGAGGGCTCCCTTCCCCTCTGCCCCAGCTCCACCGGGTGACGCTGTTTGGCCTCTGTCTTCTTCCACCCAGGCTGGTATCCAGCATCTTCTGAGAACTTTCTGCTGACTGAGTTTCACCTGTACATTGACGGGGGATTTATGGCTGTTTCTGCACAGCTTACTGGCTGCGCCAGCTCTAGTTTCCCACTCAGCGGCTCCTTCTGCTTGACCGTGGATGGCAAGAGAAGCGAGTCAGCAAGCCCTTTCTCTTTTCAGCTGTTTCCCAGCAAAAGAAACATTAGGATGTCAGACTGCCTGACAACACACCACAGAGATTCTCCCACATATTGCTTTTTTTCTTCCTTTTTTCATGTCAAGAGCTAAAGAGGAGGGTGACAGATTTCCAATGAGGGGAGGGAATTTATGCTGAGCACTGCTATTGCGACCTCTCTGTCTTTTACACTTGAACGGGAAGGGGCCCTGAAATGAGGCACTAAAGCCAACAGCTTATCCACAAAGCCCCTGGCTAATTAGTCTTAAAAAAAAAAAAAGAATTGCAATCTGAGAAGAGAGGAAAGAGGGGCTTAAAAGGATATACCTTTATAGCTATAAATTGCTAAAGAAAAAGAATTACAGGATAATGTGCAAAGGGTCAATTCAATAAAAGGAGGGAAGGAGACACCTGAGTTTCCTTGAACTCACCAGGGAGGCAGCTGTGTTTGGTTCACTTGCTGCACATACATGTAGCTGGATAATTGCTAGGTTAGGAACTGAAATAGCAGCATGTGGGCATGATCCAAAGGAGCAAGCAGACACACAGAAAAAAAAATCACCAGCCCAGCCTTGGGCAAAATTTCGCTGCATGCGGAGTAGATCAACTATTTATTTTTTGAAATTTACATTTTGCAAAGCATAAATAAGCAGGGAGGATCAGCGTGGTCCCTCAGCAATGTACACACCCTCTGACAGACACTGCGTTTGGCTGTATCTAATGAGTGCAGCCCCAGAAACGAGACTAGAGCCCTGCAGGAGTTGGGTGCTCTCATGTTGCATTTTTTAGAAAGCAGCTCAATTAATCTGAAGGTTAACTTAATTAAGTAAAGCTCACCTCCTTATCGGGCTCTTCTAGGCTTTTACATCATACCAGGTACTGTGGAGCCATTCCTTAGGCCTTACGATGTGCCTCTCGGCTAGGTAAATATGTGCTAATCATATTTCACAGAGGGCTCGAACAAAGGCAGAACAGTTAAGCCCAAAGTTTTGAACGTCTGGCCTTCGGGAGTTGTGTAAGGACACAAAGGAAAATCTGGGGCAGGGGAAGGAATCCCACAGCACCCGGGGACCACGAGAGCCAGACAAAAGAGGAGAAGGAGACCGGAAATAAACAGTCGCCCGAAACACCAACGGGTGTTTGCTAAGCCCCAAACTCTGTGCTGCACGTTCAGGGTGGGCCACCAAGGCTCTCGGGGCTGGGGTTGACTGGAGAAAAAACACAGCTACCCCCGCCCCTGCAGCTGGGAGGCCCCGGGGAGCCAAGGGCACCGGGACGGTGTGATAATAAGGATCGTTTCTGATCCATTTTAGGGTCCTGCTTTCCCCTTAGAAAAAAGGAGAGCTCACACCCATCAGTGGGTGTCAGCCCTGGCAGGGCAGTCACAGCGCAAACCCCACTGGAAACCCTACGTGCAAACACAGCTCGTGTCGCCTGCCTGCAGCGAGCAAACCAAGTCACAGCGGGTCTGTGCTCTGCTGCACACGCCGTCACGTTGGTGACGGTGCAACGTGGAGTCCGGCGCAGGGATGCATGCATGTGAGTGTTGGAGACTGGGGGAGAACCGTCTCTTGTTCTTACATGATAGAGAAGGGAGTTTGTCCTGCCGTTCTGCAGTCACGCATACTGCAGCAAAAAAACCCTAAAGGAACTGGGCAAGGTCACCAAGAGAGAGAAAAACAAATCTGAAAGAGGTTTTTAAGACATCCTGCCTTGAATCCATGTCCTAGTTACACTCTTCCTGCCTGTCCTCGCACTCCCGAGTTATAATTCCTTACCCCCACTTTTCTTTTCCTATAAAAGAACAAAACAAATGTAATGTTTATTGTTACAAAAAGTGCAATGCCATAATCAGGTTAAGAAAACAATTGACTGGATGCTGACGTATATTACTGAAAACTTAATGCTGAAAAGCTTCATTCGCTCATTGGGGATGCTTGTCTTGTTTACAATGTCATTTCTGTTACAAGTGTTTTTAAGGACAGATACTTCTGAGAATGAGAGGAGCCTGACGGTCTTGTGAATTTGGCATGCAAATTTACCAGGAAGATTCAACCTCTGTTTCCCCACCTACCAGCGCTAATAAAAAGCGTGTGTATTCACCTCATTTGAAGAAAGAGAGAGAGAAAGAAAGGAGAGAAGGAGAGATACAAAGAGAGGAAGGAGGAAGGGAGGAAGCATGTGGACCTAGAGCGGCACAAGGGGTTAGCAGCAGAGGTGAGAAGAGCTGCGTGTACATCATTAGCACACTGTCCCTGTCTCTGTTAGTGCTCTGCCAGTTCTGTACCCGCCTTGAAAAAAAGTTCCTTGGTGCTGCTTAACTACTGCATAGTGTCTGAAGTTTCAGAGATGAATACATCTCCCAGTAACCCTATTTTCATCTTGTCCTATTCTTGGCATTTTCAAAAGCGCACCACTTCCCACCCCAGCCTCAACCAGTCATATTAATCTTTTTCCATCTTCCCTCAGAGCTTCCTCAGCATTTTTTATACCATTTTCATGAATCAAAGTGGTTGCTTTAAAGGCTGATTTTTCCCATATGCTGCTGTTCTGGAGGTAACAGCCTCGGTAGCTGATTAGGATCTTCCCTTTCCCCTACTAGAACATAGTCCATGTTTTAAGGACACATTGTGCTTACCTTCGTGTTCGTATCTACCTCATTTTAAACAAGCAAGCATTTCTCTTGAAAAAATTAAATCTATGGTAGCCCCAACCTCCCCAAACTTCTCCTAGAGGAACAGCTACGTGCACTCTGACGCAGGAGATCAGCCGCCAATACCCCGTGGAAGCGAGAGTGTCTCTTCACTGCCTAACCTGGAGAGGTCTTGGGCATACATGGATTTGCAACTTTAAGGAGGCTCCCAAACCTTAGCCATTTTTGAGGGACTTTAGATGATCTTCATTTCAATATCTCTTCCTTTCCTGTGCTCAAATTAAATCACGCGTGCTGTGAGCCACCTAACACAGCTAGCACAGATCTGTATGGTGTGCTGACTGTTTCTCCAAGCCTTGAGCATTTGGCATGTGAGGTCATACTCGGCCAACTACACAGCAGAGGGCAATGATTAAAAAGTGTCCTCTCTAAAAAAGGAAGGACCCATTTTATTGGCAAACCACCAGCAGCAAGAGATTATGCTAAGACAGTAAATAATGAAAGCATGATAAAAGTATATGCTTTTTTCCCTCCTCGACCCCTTTATTATGTTTTCTGGTATAAAAACAATAACCTGCTGTTGTCCACCAGTTTCCTCATTCATGGAAGACTTAGAGTCCCCTTGAGGTTTGAGAGGTTGACTCTGCAGTAAAGAGCTGCATGGGTTCACGCAGACCTCTCCTGGTTCACTGGGAAGGCTAGGAGGAGCGCTCAGGGTGGTGTGCCAGCAAACTGGAGCTGAGAAGTACATGCTGAGGTAGTCCTGTAAAGCAGAACAAAACAGAGGCGTAGAGCTGGAGACACACTGTTGAAAGGAGCGTAAGTGAAAATTTTTGCCAAGCAGTGTGGGACTGCCAAACCCACAAATGGTTTGAGACTACCTCCCAGTTCATGGCTTGGAAAATGTATTCTGTGTTAAGAGCTACACATGCTCCTAAGAGCCCATAGTTTAGCCTAAAAGTCAGTCTGATTAATTCATACACGGGCCAGGACTGGAGGCAACGTGGAGGTGGGAGCAAAAGAATAGAGCTGGGGAAAAAAGAAAGCAATCAAGAGAAAATACACTTCGGAGTTTTGTGGTGGTGTAGGTACTGGGTGCTATTGGCAGTCAGTGGGATTGATGCTGGGACACCTTTAGAAAAGGCAGCAGATAATGAGAAACAGCATTAAGAACAAATCAAGGCGGGAAAAATTTACTGCTGTCTCTACTGAGACACTGTGGATGGAAAATTTGGAGAGACACGGTTAAAATACTAAAAGAGGCCAAACAAACAAATTCCACTAGAACCAGCAGAGTGTTTTTAAATCGCGTCCTTTAATAATCTACTACTTGCATTACCATAACATGCCATTGCATTATTGGGGGATGCAAACAATTGTTGAGTTCCCAACTTCTGCTGCTGGAAAAAAATGATGACCTGGGGGAAAGAATTTCTGTAGTAAATACCTCAGCATGAATAATAAGATCAGGTTATTTAAGTGACAGCTCCTTGAAAAATTAGCCTAACTTTCTAATAACTGTACTACATAGCTTAAAGAAATCTAATTTTATCTCTGCCTCCCACACAGTAAATCTCCCTATCACATTCTTTCCTTGCTTCACTGCTATTTCTTTGCTTAAGAATCAGCTACTTAAAAGATTGGGGATAATGTTAATAATGGGCAAATTAGATACACAGAAAAGAAATGTTTTCTGTGCTTTCAGAGGTACCCAGAATAACTGTCATTAAACCAAAACCGAGGCTTGAGGAGGGAGCACAGAAACCTGGGCAGGCTGCAGTGGAACAGGGCAAGGACTCCAGCTAACTTAGTGTCGAGCAGACAACATTAGTCAGTGTTGCAATGGTAAAATATTTAACAACGGGAGCTCCTCTCCCCTTCAGCATTTTTCTCCCATAAACTAATTAAGCTGTAATACTATGAGCGCTTCCTTTCAGGCTAGACTTTCCTTTTAGCATGACTGTGGGCAGGCTGGGCCAGTCTGGATTATTGCTGTGATGAAAAAACTGGTACTACGTTTTGCCTCAGTCTCCTTTACTTTTTTTTTCAAGCTCTACACAAAGCCACTCACATGCCCAATGGCTCAATCTCACTTCCAATTAAGTCAATGATAACACTCATATTGACTTAAATGGGAGCAGGTTTGCATCCCAAAGGCTAACAGTCAAGGCTTTTAACAGGCTACTAATAGGGAAAGTAGAAAGAGTTAGAAAATGTCGTCATCTTCTCTTTTCTTAGGAGCAGTAATTCAAAGTGAATAGAGTAGGCATGTTCGGTTTGAAATTATTTTCAGGGAGAAAAAATACGTAGTGGGTCTATTTATAATGCGGTGATTCAGCTCTTCTTTTAATATGTGTGGATGGATCTGTTGCAGAGAGGGAGGCAGCACATAGCAAGAATTATCGACTCTCACTTTAAACAGTTTGCAAGCCCTTTCTTAGCCCTTACTATATTCAGCCCTTATTCAGCTATTACCTAGCCTGTGCAGCAGTGTACACTGCTGTTAAAATGTTTTGGCCAATTAACTTGGTTATATTGGAGTCCACTGCTGAATAAAGAGCAAAAGACCTGGCACGCTCCAGGTGCCTCCTCAGAACTGGCCTCCTGCTATGGACAGAGCCCATACAAGGCCCAGGAAGAAAGAGAATTTTGTTTTTCTTTTTACAACATTGACAAAATTAAGCAAAAGGAAGAGATTAGATTAACAATGGCCTCATTAACGTTAATTTCTCTCGCATGAACCCATAACAATAAATTGTGCGGGGGGGGGGGGGTAATCCACAAGTAAAAAAGCCTGGAGAGGGCTTTGGAGACAGCCTGACATTTCTCACGACCCCTTCAAAGGTAGCTGCTTCCACTCAACCCAGTTTCCCCAGCGTCTGTGTGATTCCCACTCCTCACAGAGGGAAGAGGCACCCGCACAGAAGGGCAACCCTTTGGGAGCAGCGTTTTGAGCGGTGACAACCTGCTGGTGGCGATAACCAGTTTCTCCTCCTTTCCTCCCTCTCCTCCCCCTCGCACCTGCAGAGGAAGAGGGATGCAGGCTGCAGAGTGACTAAGCTGTGGTCCCTGGCACACAGGGGCTTCTACTGGTGGGGAGCGAGTAGGGAGGACACTGCTACCACGGATTGGGCCTTGAAATCTGCTACCTTGCAGGGTGGCGTGCTGCAGTGAGCCGGTGCCCAGCAGACAATCGGCTCAATTCCAGCAGGCGTGCAGCTGGAGGGCTGCCACGGGAACCCTGCGGCTCCCTGCCTGGCGCTGCCCCAGTAGGTACAATGGAGACATTCTGGGGAGGCTGACGCTATGGAAAGTTTGAAACCTTCTGCCAGGTGGATTTTATGTTTCTTCAGGATGCCCGTGACAGCTATAGTTGTAACTGCACACCACGTGTGGGAACAGGGAAGCCTGCCCTGCCCTGCCCTGCCCCAGTGTTGAAAGTATTTTCTGTCTATTCTGGGTATTGTTTGTTCATCACCTGGTGGATGCGTTCCACCTATAGCTATGTCTTTCATCTCAGTGCCTTTTCTACTCCTTGCTTTTCCCCTGCTAGCAGAGTGGAAGGAAACGTGTTTGCCTTTTGCAGTGTTTATTATCGAGTTCGTACGGAGAATGCTGAACTGTAGCACTGCCTGAGTAGCCTGGTGTGATACGCCCACGCAGGAGGGAGAGGTAAAGGGGACAGCTTTTGTGAATGACATTCCAGTTCAGCTTGCAGGTTTGCAACTCTCCTGAAAAATTGAAATGGCTTGTGTGGCAAAACTGGGAGCAACGTTTCATTATCTGTTACTCTAAGGAGAAGTCAGGTGGCTCAGCAGAAGTTGAAGAAGTTGCTCTGGATGAACACGAGGGTAACAGGCATCTATAGCATCAGCTCCCAAATGTTTGCACCTCTTCTCTCCCCAGTTTGCGATCTGGAGAGTACACGTGCATGCACCCACACATGCGCTGGTTTTCTCTCCTTTTCTGAGCCATTCTTCTTTCCAAACCTTTTGATTGTCATGGCTTCAGAATTCAAAACAGCCCCAGCCTATTTCTCTAAATAAAGCAGAGATCATGGTTTTGCATTTCTGCATCAAATGTTGAGGGCCAATGGCATTCAAAACAACCATAAAGTTGATACCAAAATAGTAGCTTGGTTACAAGTACAAACTGCAAAACCTCTTGGAGGAGGAAGCAGTGCAGTCCTGGAGGCTGTGGTTCTGGGTCCCCTCCTCTTCCTCTCTCCTTCCCTCAGCCCCTGACTCTTCCTCCCTCCCTCCCAGCCCCCTTAGAGCTGTACGACCTGTGCTGAGGGCATTTGCCCACTCCCATGATGTGGATGTCCTAATCCCAGCACGCTTCCCTCCTGCTCCAGCTGCACCACATGACATACAGACCCCCTCTGGCCCCATGTGTCTTGGAGCTCTTCTCTGGCACAGTGATGGCGAGGAAAAGATGTACTGCTGGCATTGCGTAGGAAATCCCACCAATCTCCCTGCTTCTGCTGGCTCTGCCTCATCTTTGGAGACCAGAAGCAGAGGAGAAAAGCATCAGAAGTGCAGTGGGGCCAGACAGGAGCCCACCGTTGAGGTGAGGGCACCCAGCGACTCCACTACGATTTGGTACCGCGTGCATGAAGACCAGCAATGCTGCCACAGTGTCAGCACGTCGGCCAGCAGCAGGACGCAGGAGCATTCAGGACAGGGCTTGTACTGCCATGGCAGCCACTCTGCCTTTAAAAAAGGTAGACGACTTTGAAAAATGTCCTCCCACAGCTAACTAGCTTTGCAGGCCAGTGTGAAGAAGGAAGAAATCTCCTCCCTGCTTTCCTGCTGCCACAGGCACCGACCTGACTCACCCCGTCACTGCCACTGGAATTTTGAGTTGACCCTGTGTCAGAGTTACAGGATTGCTCTGCCAGATCTTGCCTTGCTCCCTTCCTTCACCCGCAAGGAGGAGGGATGTCCCCCGACTGGCCTGCCTTGCCCAGCCTGGCCCCATTCAAGGAGCGCCACGGGGAACCCTGTGCTCGCCGTGCCTCTTTGGCTCAGCTTAATTTACAGGGACACTCTCTTTCCTGACTACTGGAAGTTCACCCAAGGCTCTTAATGGATGTTTCCCCTGCATCATGACTACTGATAAACATTCTTCATTAAAGTACTAAATTAATCTCTGCTGAATATATGTGACACAGCCTGAAGCCCACCTCAATCTCCATTAACTGCATTGTTCTTGCAGCCAAGAGAAATAAGATTTATTTTAGTCAGTAAAGTGAACAAACACCACCTGTGATCCACTCAGAAAGCTGACCTGAGCTAGAAGGTGACATTTTTACTGGTCCTTTTTGACTATAACCAAGGCTAATGGTGCATGGATTATTATGCTTCCAGCAAAGCCGTCTTTTTCAGTCGAAAATGAGGTTTTTGTCAATTAAATTCTCAGTGAAACAAGGACACGTACACCATACCTATAATAATTCAATTTAAAAAACACACTGAAAGAAAGGAGCTTTAAAGAATGGCACTGTAAATGATAGGTAAGAATTTTTTTTTGTGGCTTGAGTGAATTGCCACTTTTGTTCGCATGCTCTACATAGTGATCACAGGCTGAATCAGCCTGCAAATACGAACAGCCCCTTTGCTTTCCAGGCAACTCACTGGCTAAAGTAACTTATATAGTGCCACTGTTTTATGGATAAATAGGCTAAGCCAGTTCCTCATCCTGTCAGTATGGAGCTCTGACAATCAGTAAGTTCATGTTTTGAAGATGGATGGAGAAACTGTTTCAGTGAACCGTGTGGGACTTTCAAAGCAAAAATAGAGCTTCAATGAGGACAGGGATACTTCTTACATCTCTTTTTCACAGTTAATGCAACTCGGGGAAAGTTCAGAGCCCGTAAGACTGCAGGCTTTTTCCATACATGTTGCAAAGCAGGTTTCCTCCAGCAAAGTCAAACAGTTTGTGCCAAGCAGACAATGCCTTCCCACTTTGTCCTTCAAGATGTACTGTGCCTGACTTCCTGCACATGGCATGACTGTTAAAAACACAGTCAGGAATTACGTATTAGAGCTTGCATTCTGCTACGTGCTCTCTGCTGGGACTGTCTGAGGGTCTGAGCCTTAATAGGGCTCAACAGCTTGAGCGCTCGTTAAATCAGAGAGGGCTGAGGGTGCTCAGAGAAGGGAGGGGAGGAGGACAGAGAAGCAGAGAACAGATGAAATCACAAGGTTCGGGCATGCTTGGGGTAAACTTTTATATTGTGTGTCCCGCACTCAGTCTCCTTCTCTATCACCATCTGGGAACACAAGATGAAATCAGAGCCCCTGTGGGGAGAGCTAGGATGATCGTGTCGACTTGTGCTGATCTGTGCAAGAAGCCAGACCAGGTGGGAATCACATGCTCCGATTCATGACCCAAAGGATGTGTACGCCTCATGTGAAAGGAGAGGAGCCTTTTAAAGGAATACTTTGGGTCTGTTCAGGACTAAGCTTCAGTTCATTATTTGAAACAAAATTGTGAAGCAGATAAATTATAGACAGTAAGACTAATGTTGTAATGATTATTACTGTCAAAGGCACCTAACTCCTTCAGATTCCCTCGAAAATCCCTGTATTACTGCCTGTTGCACTGACGGAGAGGAGTAAGGGCTCTAACTAGTACAGGAAGAAAAAGCTCCCACCGTTTTCAAGCTTCATCTATGGTTTCCATAGCAGATTTGGCAACGTCTCGAACCTTCCTCAGCCCTATACCTATTATCAGTTACAGTATGTTACAGTGCTGCATTTTAATTGCTGTGTTTTCTAAATATATCTCAAGCTCCAGCAGTGATATTTAGCACAGCTACTGTAATTAAGTATTCAGCCATCACCAACAAATAAACTTCTTACTTGAGCAAATAGGTTCTCTGAAAAACACCTGAATGTTTGACAAAATTCCATTTTCTGTTATTTTAATATCATTAGGAGGCCTTGGCTTTCTCGATTGGTGAGGTGTGCATCTAAACTGCCAAGAAATTACCCGGTTTTGATCACAGCTCTTTTTCTTTTATGAATGCAGACACTGACAGCTCTAACAAAGATGCTCAGCTAGGAAGCTTTTTCTCCTTTAAGAGAAATGAAATATTGCTGAGTTAAAACCACTAATTACAGTTTATAATAACAATACTTCCTGGAAAAAAAAATTAAACTATACTTAACTGCTGGTTTTTTTTCTTTAAATTAGGGGTTTGGCTACAGTCTGACGGCTAACAACTTGCAAAAATCTTCTCAAGTGATACAGTCTAGCTGGTAGATTCCAGAGCAAAAAAATACTCCTCTCCTGCAGTATAGACATATTTTTCTGTCGAACCATTTGCTTTGTATTTCCAGTGCAAAACTTAATGTGTACAATAAGAAGCAAAGAATTTGAATAAAGATCACTGAAAAAAAACCCAAAGTACATCCTTCACTTTGAGTATTTTAGAAAGCTCTTGGAATTTTTGCTAGCCCATATGGGATACTTTAGAAAGGGGAAAATCACTAGGTAAAATGCTTAGGCTGGAGTAAACTGGTGCAACTGCAGAGATTTATACCCAGACCTCTGCTCTTCCATGCAAGTGCATGTGTCCTTGTTTTTTGTTGAAGTGTTGTCTCCTCCACGGTCTTCCACTGAGACTGGGAAGTTTTTCTCACTCCTTTTTCCCTCGGAAAATGTCTGAACATGACTTGTATTTGAGAATGCTGAGAGATGGAGCTCCCCTAGCAAGAATTTTCAAATTATCAGGTTTTACGCTCCTGGGATTGAAAGAGATGCTGGAGGCGGAGACATGCACACACAGAGATGCAACAACTGGGCTTTTCAATCCAACGGCAATTAACGGGGCAATGGATGGCACTGGAGCATTGGTCTCCCATGGGTTATTTTGCTAATTCTTTCTGCTGACTTGCACCGAAGATCAGGAGGACAAACTGAATACTGTAAATGGCATTGAAAACTAAGCCAGGAGTACTGACCCAGAAGGCCGCTTTCTGAATGAAAGCACTCTCTCTCATTTAAATGATAGCTACACAAAGTGTGCAGGAAACACTGAGTCTGATCAGAGAAGTGAAGGTGAGAATATTTATTTACCTTTCTTGCAACTACCTTTTTATTTTTTCCCATGGGAAATAGCAATCTAAAATGGACCACAGAACCACAATATTTACCAGGTAAGGGAATCTTCAAAAAAATCTGCCTTGTGATGATCCAAGGACTGGCTCCTGCTATTCTTAATCCTTTGAGCAGAGCTTTGTTTTGTGTGTATTGCTGCTGAAATTGATGAATACTGAATGAGGCCAAGTCTGAATGATCATAGACAGTCTGGAAACACACTCTAAATTACTGAGATCTTACCCCAAAATTTAGCCATGTTTATTGCCACATGAGGAGACATGTTTTTGTAGCTTCCTAAAAGATGTCAAAATGGAAGGATCGGAACGAGAACATTTTTAATCATCCGTGTTATTTTAAGAACTCAAAATACAAATCCAGAGTCCTCTCCTGGGTATTTCAGTGGCATACACGTTTTTTAATGCAGATATTTAAAACATTATATCCCAGTATATCCAGTCAAATGCAGTATTAAAAAGGAAGATTTCAGTTGAGTATACTTTAATATTTTATTAGATGGGACATACTGGCACGCAAAGTTTTAAACAAGTGGCAAAGTTAAGCCAAAACAAAGAAATCATGTTGCAGCTCCTACTCAAGCTGAGGCTCACCCTGAAGTCAGCTGCTGAAGAAGTGAAAAATTTGTCCCAGTGAGAAACAAAAAAATTCAGTGCTAATCATAGGCATGTTCTCTGCTCAAAACACGTGAGGCTACTTAATTCTATTTCTACTGAAAGCTCACACCTACAACTGCTGAAGTACAGAAACAAAACTGCTGAGTTTCAATAGGGCAGATCATGAGATACTTGCAAACTGTTTAGTGTTTAATTCAGTGATTCTAGTCAAATTTGCAGAAAGAAACAAAAAGACCAATGCCAGCGGCACTGCAAGCACAGAAACTTTTACTACCTGATTCAGATCTTTCAATCTGCATTCAAGAACAGGCAGAAATCTGACATCTCCTCTGGATCTAGGAGAAAGCTTCAAAGGCTAATGACAAGGATCACATTCCTGAGTCTGCTTCTCACAGATGTTCAGCGAAGTCCCGCGCCCGTACCCGTCTCTCACTCTCTCTTTACACCTCTTTCTTGTTGGTTTCTTCTACTTGGCTCAGACCCGGTTGAAAAGATGTGCCCCTCTGGCTGCAACACAAGACACGAGGGTTCAGAAAAGCTCCCATGTCCTGTGTTGTAGCCGGAGGTCTCACAATAGTTTAGAGCAAACCCTCTGGAGTGCAGCCTCCTTTCGCAGGCAGAGCTCTTTTCCTGCACTTTTGAGTTCAACCTATGTGTCAATCTGCGAAAGAGAAGCGGAGAAGAATGGAAATCAGGTGCTTGTGGACAGCACGCAGATAACACTGTGTGCTATTGCTACTGTCAACATTGCAAATGGAAAAACGACCCAAGTAGCTGCCAACCTGGGGCAGAAAGGTCAAATTCAGACCCAGAGTTAAAAGCTGTCATTCGGTTGACCTCAGCAAAGACACGCCAGCTCACAGCAGTTTGAACCAGCCCTACTGCCTTTCCAGCATGATCTCCAAAACGTGAAGACTGAAAGCATTTCTTTGGCAATTTTGCCAGCACCTATTCTTTCAATGGCAGATAAAGCTAAGCAAATAATTAGCAACTAATCCTGTATAAACAAATTCTGCCTTTTGTTTCTTGTTTGCAAATTGCCCTTACACGGATCACAACATTTCCCAGTCTGTTATGCAGAATTATTTATTAATGCCTTCATAATTAATAATTCCAGGTCTGCAGATCACTCGTAAAGAGTTGTGAACATTTGCAAATCACACTGCATTTCTTAATTATATAAGCCATGTAAAACTTATTCCTGATGAGGTTAGTTGTCTAATTAACTAACTGACACTGTGGATACACAGCTCAAGAAACCACTTTTGGTAAGCATTCAAACTTTTGAATTTAAAATGAGCACTGTTGAGAATAGTTTCTGCTAATAAAGCTCCGTGCCAAATATCCACAGAAAACAACCCCTAGAAATGGTTCAAAGAGTTAAATTGAAATTCACTTATGAATCCAAGCGGATATTCACAGGACAGCATGGTTTTTTACTGCTTGCTCAAGTCATAAATTAATGCTAACAAAAATATTCAGAGCTGTTGTTGAATTTCTTATGAACACAGTATTTACTTGTCTGTGTTCTTTTCCTTGTGCACTTACAATTCATTCCCAACTGAAATGCTTTGAGAGGCAGAGCTTGAAAAGACTTTTTTTTTATAAATGTCAATCCAGTACAGTACATTGCTGTGCATTACAATAAAGATCAGCGATTTGGAGCCAGGTATACAAGACAAGATTATTGCTATCTCTGTTCAAAATATCTTTGGCAGATTTATTGCTTTTTTGTCCCTGACTCTCTACACATCACTTTTATGCTGTCGCTACTTCGTTTGGTACTTTTGCTTCTCCAAACAAACTCGAAGAAGCGGGAGAAGAAATGAAGTGTACTTAGCTGCTATTTTTATGAAGGTGACCCACTGAATGCCTGTTCAGGCACGCTGATGATAAGTACTCACATTAATAGAATTTAGTAAATTACATAAGCTGTTTGCTCTAAAATGTCAAACTTCAGTTCAAAAGATTCTTAAATTTTTTTTTTTAAACTTTCCTATCTATATCAAATAAAACTCACAGCTATCAGCTTTGTTCATTTCCAGACTTATCTCACATGGAATAAAGTACAGTTCAACCAATCACAGCTCAGATTAGGCAAAGGACAAAGCTATGAATTAAAAGATCTTTCCATATGAGCGTATCAAAAGGAATGTGTCAGTATTTTTGACAATAACATGGCTCTTAAGCTTGTCTAATGACGAGTGCAACAACAGTTTTCAGCTGTTAGTCTGCAACTTGAAGAACCTCCTCATCTTTTTGTGTATGTATTCTGAGATTTTTGCTGTGAATTATATAGTTTATCTAGAAATTAGTTATTTCCAGCCACCTGCCTTTCTTATCTCAGCTGCATAGTAAAAAACCCACCATTTTTACATTCAGTGTGAAAAAAAAAATCATGCCAAGCTCCATCTGTCTTACCAATTCCCTGAACTGTGCCTATATAGGCACTAAAAGGAAATCAAAACACAGAGTACTGGAAACTTGGGACCCAGAATTAATCTGCTTTTTACAGAAAAATTATGTTCAGATAAAGCTAAAAGATTCGCTCCATCCCTATTACAGCAAGGAAATTCAAGGTTAGAGCTGAAATAGCATCCTTAGAGATTTGCTGATGCCCTGTGGAAAAAGCATGAAAATCATTTGGGTTAGAGAAGATTCTGCTTAATTAGTCTATACTTCCTTCTTTTGTGTCTCCTCGCTTTTGTTCACTGAAGGCATTTCCAAGAGAAGTTCCTCTGACTTCACAAGCCTCTCTGGAACAGTCTCGTCGTCTGCTCCGTGAGAAGTCTCCAATAGATAGCAGGATGCATTAGCACTGCAGCCTGCTCCATACAACACATCCTTTCACCTGTTTTATACTACCAACAGGGGTAAGTCGATGTATGGATAAATGGGAAACCTGCTCATTCCTCGGGATTCATTTCCCTAGTCGGACAGTACAATCATCTTTCACTCCATGGCTATAACTTTGAGTCATGATGAATACTGATGGGATGGAGGGCGAGGGAGAGATTTGCAAATCCCCTCTAGCGTGGATCGCTCTCCCCCGACGCGAGTGGGAAGCTGGCACGGCAAGCTGCAGTGGACGATCATTGAAATTTGGCCTCTCAGCTGAGCTGGTCAGCGTAATCTTCACAGTGAGCCGTTCGAGAACGACCATTGGCGATATCATTAGCCAGACAGTCATTACTTCTATGGTTTGCGTAAGGAGCAAGAACGGATATAATGTGCTCATATGACTACAGAAGTGTCCAAGGGGTCCTCCCCTGGGGTGAGGAGCTGCCCTTCCCGACCCGGCCATCAAATCAAGCCTCTAAACTGGAGGTCTGAGAGGAATTCTGACTTCCACCACCAAACCCAACCTAAAATTCGGTGGTGTGGCTGGACCCAAAATGGGAAGGGGGTTATTTTCCAGTTCCAGAAACACATCACAGGGATACTGAAACCACAGAATGTGAATTTGAACTCAAGCCAGGGCAATTTGTCCTCATCTTCAAGCCATTAAATGTAAACTAGCACTTTCCTTTGGATCTGGATACTGCTTTCTCTGCCCATTGCTATTATTAGTTAAGGGAGACATTTCTTGCCACTGTTAGAATCAATTTTCTTTCCCAGCCCCCATTCTTTGTTACAATTTTTGAGTTTGTGACAAATACCCTTTTGTTCTTCTAATTAAATTTCACATCTGTTCCACACCAGTTCACCTCATTCTTTGGAGAGGACTGTCTTGCTAGGGCACACTAAAAATTTCAGACATTTTATAGAAAAATAAGTGTGAGTATGTGTTACAATTTACCTAACCACTGTGAATTAATTTGGTGTTTAAGGTGACACTGCACTAATTACATATTAGCACATTAACGTAGCTGCAGGCTGTAATCATTGCCCTTTGAATGAACAGTGCACACTACCAGCGAAGTCCTCAAGAACTGTTTTGGAAGGCAAGAAAGCAATAATCAATTCTCTTGTTGCTGCTACTTCAATATAAAGTGAACAAATGCCTAACTTTATTTTTAAGAACATCAATCTCTGTTTATTATTAGTAAAATATTTTTTACAAACTCTGCCCTTGCATGAACATAAACCCTTGTTGTATTCAATAGGTACACATCACCTCAAGCAGAATTTGGCTCTCAGTGACCTTAAGCTCTCCGTGAGCCCAGTCTTCTTCTAATCTGTATTCACTGTGGAATTTCTCTCATTCCAGACTCTAAAGCCTTATAACCATGCAACTTGGGACAAGGCCTCTGCAGGACATGTGGCAGTTCTGCTTTGACATGGTCATGCACAAGCATTTATCAATGGTGACTGTTAAACTTTAACTAGCATAATTTGAGAGAGCGAAAGGAAGGAATTTACTTTTAAATATGGAAAGCTTTATATGATATTTTCTGAATTAAAGACTATGATTTAAAATAATCCTGTAAATTGAAAATCTCTATCTGATGTGGCTGAAGGGGGACTTCTAGACCTAACTGTCTTAAATATAGATTTTAAATCAATATGAGCAGTTTTGGAGCATTACCATTCAAGGATTTTGTGCCACCGCTGTTAAAGCATTATTAATGCATGTTCTTATCTTTCTCATTTCATAAAGTGTAAGGGGGTTTTTGGTGCAAGTCTATTAATGTAGGAACTATAATCCATCTTTTTCTATTTCGCCTTGGTATTGTCTCCCCAGATCAAAGTTAGATTATAACACAAAGTGAATTTCATAAATTATTTTGAATGATTTTACAGAAAAAAAAGGAGAAAAAAATGCAGGTTACAGTCAGAAGCACATCACATATCACACAATTTACCAAGAAGCAGTCAAGACTGCTTGAGATAATCTGCTAAAACTCAGCAATAAAAAGTTCGTTTAATTTCTAAAGATGGCAGACGTCATAAAAATGAGGCTGATACAAAAATAAAGCCTCCAGAGTCTGGCAGTTCTGTTCGGATGTCAATAAAAGATAATGTAACCTGTCAAATTTGCAAGCATGTTTAATCCAACCATCGCATTCTACGTTTACCACTCAAGCATTACCTTCCAGGAAACATCCGCATCTGCCTGATTATCCAAAACTAATTCTGATGAAGAGAGCAGGTTGCAAATTAAAAGCGTCTTTCTCTTCCTAGTTTTCTCTCTCCCCTCCCCCTCACTTTTTAATCCTTCATTTTTTACAGTTCAGCTAACTTTTTCTTGAAAGGTTAAGGAGCTAGCAATTATTTCAATGGCTCTTGCAGCTTTAAGGTAAGTGTCTCATCTGGCCTTTATTTTAAGGAGCTTCCCTTCATGCTTCATACTCGATGCCTCTTGTTGAACACTGAGGTTACTCTAGAGTTGCGATACAACGGTAACTTGGGAGATACCGAGTCTTGTTCCTACTAGAGCATACAAACTGTGGTATGGAGATGGCCCGCAGTTGCCATGGATGGGTTGTCATGCTTCACACTCCATTGAGCTGGTGTTGCACCACCAGACAAAATACCAAAGGCTACTGCTGGTTTTAAGCTGATTTAGATGTATTCCCTTCTGGGAAAGGTTTTTTCTTTCCTGTATCCATTATGATTTTTCCAAACATTTTAATTTGTCTTCTATTAAATCAGCCTTCACATTTTTTACCATCGGTTCATACATCGTGACTTTGCAAAGTTTTGGAGGTTGCTTGACTATTTCCATTGTACATGTTCGGTTCTGGAAAGAGGCACAAAAAAAGCCCACAGTCTCAACAAATCCAGCGTTTATTTTGAGGCTTCTGCTGACAGTCCTCATCACTGAACTGAGAAAGTTTGCATCATATTCCCATGGCATCTCTTCGTGTTGTTATGCTTGATGGATTCAATCACCTTGGCCACTGTGTTTCTGGAGAATCTGTCCAAATTCTGCATCAACCTCCAAAGAAAGTCTGAAAGTCAAAAGCTCTGTTGCTTGCTTTCCAGCTGTACAGCAAACATGCATAAAATGCATGAATCAATCAAGATCACAGCTATTTCAGGAGCCCAGAAGGATGGAGCATTGGGTCAAGGTCAAAATGTTTGTGCTAGTGATCCTCCAGCATCAGTATTTAGCAAACCCATCCCTGTGCAAGCATCTCCTCCTTAGGCAGAGCTGGTTTATGCCGTGAGGGGCCTGCAGTTCATTATCCAGCAGCTTGGGTAGCACAGAGAAAGCCCATCTCCACAGTCAAAACCAAAACTGAGCCAGGCATTAATTCCTAAACAAAAGGTGTCTCTTTCCTAAATCAAGGAAAAGAGAGGGGAAGCTGGCCCAGCACTTCCACTCACCGCAGAAGAAATCCCACAGAAATGCCACTTTCACCCCAGGATTGGCATCAGTTTGGGAGAAAGGCTGTCAATGCAAGCTCTGTCTCGTCAGGCAGTGCTGTCCTCCCGTGGGCTTGCTCTGCGCAGCTGTGCTCTCCTTGCTGGGAAGCCACCGGCACATGCCTGCTGCCGCATGCGCGTACCCTCCGATGGGGATGCTGCAGCTTGCACGGTTCAGGCTCCTTTGTCTCCCTGTTCCTGCAGGGTGAGGACGCACGAGGAGACTGTCATTGTCATTATGACAGGCCATAATTTTTTTTTCCACTTTTCATTCAGCTGTGACTCGAGCTGTCCTTCTCCCACAGAAATGCACTTGTGTAACAGCATCCGCATCCTGCTTGTGTGCACTGAACGCCGTCTTTCCACCGCTTTCTGGGTACCAATTTACAAAGCAGAGTTAGGCAGTCAGTTATTAAAACTGACCTAATTAATTAAATGAAATAGCACCAAGGGAAGGCATGTAGCTATACCCGTGGACTGATATAAAAGTCTCATCTAGTGGTACTCTTCACTGATACAGTGACCCTCAGACAAACATCTCCACGGGCTGGAGACATGCCACTGAATATTGCTTCCTTGAGAACTGAGCAGCATTTTATGTCTGGGGGTGCTGCTGCTCACTAGCTTATCTACGGTTATACGGAAAGTGTGGGACAGAATCAGCAATGAAAATAAGATTTTAAAGCTGGGACTGAACGGGCATCTGCTGATGTATGTAAAAATCCTCTGCAGGTTTTGAGCTGGTGTCCAGAGGGCACCAGAAAATAGGGTTGGACACAGCGTGCCTGGTGTGCCACGCTGATGTACACAAACGAGCCTCCCAGGTGCCGCCAGCCACGCGCAGCACTTGCCACGTAGCTCCTCCCAGCCAGCCTCCAGATCCGAAGTGCAAATAAAGCCTGTAAACTTCACCTCCCCAGAAACTGATTTCCATATTCACTGTTAAGCCCCTGTCGGTGTTGTCTGTGGTATGTAACTGAAACATGGTCAATAATGTTGATGGATTTAGAGATGTTCTAAATTGGCCGGTCTGTAGGTGGTTTTGTCCACTACTTCCTTCCAGTACTAAGCAATGACTATTCCTTCCAGAATTAAATACTCCATATGAAAAAATTGTTCCCACAGCACAACTGGCAGAAATTTGAAATGATATAATAATAATGTACAGTTCATTTGCTGTCTAATGTATGTGTGGGATTGAATAGCTCTTTGCGATACATTCCCTTCTTGCTAAATTACTCTAACTTCAAACTGAATTAAAGTAGTTAGTTGCCACTACACCAGTGAACTTTGATAGCTGGATCCATTCCAAAACTTGGGACTGCAGTCGCTTTACTTGCAGAAATTCACAAATAAGGGAAAAAGACAAGATGGGGAGGAAAAAAAAAAAAAGCTTATTCCATTCTCTAAGCTCTGCTTTGTTCACCAGTCTGGAAAGTGTGATCAGGACTGTGAATCTCGTATCGGCTGGAAATGTCCTGCCAAGAAGGGGGTCTGCTGTGTACGTGTTCCCAGCCTCTTCTTCCACTGCAGTAGTACAGCTACATCTCAGACTGTGGCTGTGTGTTTACCCATGTACCAATCAATACATTTAAGAACAACACCCCCACTGGTAATTTTTGCTTACGCAGTGACTTGCCAGCAATGCCATGGCAAACCCATGTGGATACCTGCTACCAAATTCAGTGCAACAGCTTCTAACACCATTAGCTCACTTCCCTCTGTTTTCCATTAGCACCAGCTACGCTGAACTGTGTGGGAACATACCAAATTATGGAACATACAAAATTATACTAAATTATTACCCTATACAAGTATTGCACCTAGAATCCTACCCACAGGGCACATGTTAACTCTAGCTTAGTTGCTGCTTAGGCATGTTAGGCTGTAACTGTGACTGTACTAAGTCATGCACTTTGGCATAGCCATTTACTAACGTGTCTACACTACAGTTGACTACAGTTTTTGCTTTTGAACGGGTCCCTCTGTACCACGCTGGCGAAGGGGCAAAGTCAGTAAGAAACTGTTTGCACTGGACATGTCTGGTACCTGTCTACTCAGCACAGACCTCCCGTTTTATTACATTTGCTTGGTAGTGAAGGATGTAGGCAGACACAGCCTGATGAAACCGGCTACCAGAGAATCATCCTGCTGTATTCTCCATGTCTTTGATTACTCTTTAATTCAGTGAAATTTTCGCGCAAAGTGCTTCTGACTCTGAATGAGCACAAGTATGTCCATTCCAGTTCTTAAGAACATAAAAGACTATGCTACCATCCTGTCCATAGACACCCTTCTGTTACCCTGCCCTCTCAGAGAACAAAAGCATTCACTTAAGGAAGGAATAACATACAAGGCATTTTTTGAAGTTCAGACTATTGAAGTACAGTATTTGAGCACTTCATATACTTCAATGACTATTCTTGCAGCTAGCTGCAAAAGAAGAAGAACAGACACGCAAAAACAGTAACTAACTAGTGCGAGGTCACACAGACCGTGGCTACAGTGTCTGGCAAGGGCAGTGTCAAAGCTTAAATACTCTCAAAACTAAACATGTCCGCCGTACAGGGGTGAGCCTGAAAGCACATTCGCTGGTACAACTGGGAAATGCCCTCCAGATCATGTGCCCTAGCAAGACCAGCACATTAGTGCACGGCTTTCACAGACTGCTCACACACATCGTCCGCTGCCTGCCTCCAAGGCAGCCACATGGAAGGAGGTGAGGAGGAAGCAAAGGACATCCCCCTTGCACCTACTCTGGAGACAACCCTTTCAAAGTGCTGTAGATAGATCAAAGACACTGAACTGGTTCTCTTCAGTATCATTTAATGCTTTCTCCATTTTCCAGGGTCAAAGGTGCTTTGGGTGGAAAACCTCAAATTTTGGGCAACTTTGGGGGCATCATGGTCAATACTGGGAATGAAATGAACAGATAACAGAACAGGTATCTGTGGGAGTGAAAATGGGAAAAGGAAAACAGAAAACGAAGGAATCGAGTCTCTATACATTCCTTACGGGAATCATTCAGCAGTATAGTCTTTGGTTGCTACAGGCGTCACTAGCTCTTCTGCAATGTTGTTAATAAAAAACAGCAGCAACGAAAAATACTTTGGTTGGACTTTGTATTTAAGTTAATTAAAATGGCTTAGATTAATCAGCATCATGCATTTACACAGAGTGCATATACCATCTGTGGAAAGTGTCTCTGAGTAAATCTAGATTAGGGCTTGTGGTCCGATTTTAATTCAAGTGAATTGGCTGTAAATTAATTTAAAGACAATAAACGGTGACCAGAGCATGCTAAGAATGCTTGGTTCAGTGTGGGCTGAGCTCCAGAACAGAGGCTGTCCAGTGATAGCAAATACAGTTGACTTGGATGCCAAGGGACAACAGAGAAGTTTTTGGTGGAACGTGACACGAACTTGGAGCTCTGTACATTTTCTACAGTCAGTCAGATGAAAGGACAGAGCTGGAGAAGGTTTACAGCTATGCATATATGAGAGAGAGTGAGAGTAACTGGTAGTTTTCAGAGGGACGTTTGCAGTAGTCTGGACTGTCTGTGTGTGAGAAGTAGCATGAGGCGACCAGCAGAGCTTGTGGGTGCATATGATAGAGCAGGGGAATGTGATGCTGAGAGCTGACCCTTGTGATGGAGCTGGTGGTGAGCTACACCGCTTCAGTTTTTGCCAGCACTCCAGTGCAGCAGGGCTAAAATTCACCAGGCATCAACCTCCTGTCAGCTTCAACAGAAGAATACGTGCTTAAATAATCTTTGAGGATTTGTGTATAAACTGGTATTACTGCCATCATCTCTCAATCCACCCAGGGAAGTCTTCCTCTCCAGCTTGGGAAATATTGCTTATAGAGGTGGGAGAAAGTGGCGGTCTGGGAAATTTGTAAAATAATGTATTTGTACAAGCAACAAAAAAAAATTGCAATAAAAGGAATACTAGTATTCAGTAAATGAGGACTTGTATTTCTCCTTAAGAGGCCATAGACAGGTAAAATTAGCCCCTGTAGCTGTTCTAGTATTCGGACAGACAGATTACCTTTGTAGTCCCACATAAAAGAATGCAGGTAAAGGAGAAATTAACTATTGAATAAAAACTTTCTCTGGGATTCAAATGTTCAAAAATTCTTCCTCCTGTAAATACTGTTTTTCTAGCTCAAACCTAAGTAAAAAAGAAAAGCAATCTCCATCACTCAAAATTATGCTCATTTACAAAACATAGACAGAAACATGCTCTACAACAAATCTCTGTGTCTTGTTATAAGCAGGGAGGCATCAAAATCCATAATAACAGCATTTATAAGAGAAAGATCAATATGGCACCTGGTATTTCAAAGGCAGAAAATTATTCTATTAAATTTCTACTGATAGAAAATGCACTGGACAAAATACCTAAAACCCATAGTGGGTTTTAGCCTCTCACACTGTGCCACTGAATAGATCACAGGGAAACCACCACAAAATGCTTTGTAAAAGATGCGCTAGGGCCTGCTTCACCCTCTTCTGATTGAAACAACAGCTCTCCAACACAAGATTGAGCCTCAAGATGTCACTGACCTTCTCCAACTCACATCTTATCAGAGCATCTCTGTTGTCATTGGGATGTGGGGGTAAAGCTTAAGGTTTGGGGTTTTTTGCCCTGGGTGCCACTGTTTTAATATTGTGTGCGTGTGTGTAACTAACTTAGTTGTGCTACAGGAAAAACAATAAAAAAGGGTAACAGAGAGTTAAATACTCTGATTTTGATTCCCATTTTAGGTACGTAAAAGCAAAACCTAAGAATGGCCACAGTAGGTTAGACGAAAGGTTTGCCCACTCCAGGAAAGCACCCTGTTTTTATAGAATTGACATTAAGAGATCTCTGAACACAGTTTTTGCTCCTGGTACTGTTGACAATCTCTTGTTCTGGTGTCTTGATAAAAAACCAACCCCAAAGTATGGCTGTAAGTGGATGGTTATGGAACCATAAGAAAGGACAACCATATATGAAACTTCTTGCTAATAGTCTCTCTGCCTTTAATAATTTTAGCTCAAGACCTTATTACTCCGAATGTGGGCTTTATGTATTTTGCAATGCTCAGTGGATTTATTTTCATGAGCTTCAGTCATCCCTTGTAAATTTTTAGTACCTATCATACCCTTTGGTAAGGAGTTTCACAAGTCATCTACCTGTTGTGGGAAGAACAGAATGAGACAGCACCAGCCAGTGGGAAGTTATGGTGTCAGCCCACCAGCTCTCCATGTTGTCATGTACTCTGTTGATAACTCATAAATGGAACTACAGAAGAAAATAGCTTTGAAGTGTGATGATGAAGTAGATGTTGATGGATATTTGCAGAGCGTAGTCCCCCAGCATGAGGGACATCAGAGGAGAAAGCATGGAAGTGTCCGTTTGCAAACCTTAGAGACCATGGAAGATGGCCTGTAGGCTGGACCAACCTACTGGGTTACCCAGCGAGATGGTACCCACGGCTGAATCAGACCTTCCTGGGAATGGGTGGTTCTGTGAATGTAGCACTGAAGATGGGCTCAGGAAGAGCAATACGGAGTCAGGCTGTATTTCAAATACAAGACAAGACAGATACCGCTAGGCCAGGAAGAAGTCTGGAAAGTTGTATCTTTGTTCCTTATCCTTTATATAAGTGATCAACCATCCAGTTCCTTCATTTCTGCAAGATCTGGAATGGCTGTGCATTCAGACAGGAGGCTAGACCAAAGCAGCAGCTCCCTTTTTCCCCTTGAAACCTGTGTGAAGGCCCATTTTGCTGCAATAAACTCTGACCCTTTTTACAGTCAAATACAAATCCAGCTATTTGTGGCACCTGTAAATGGCCTTGTCTTAGACTAATGCTCAGTGCTGAAGCCAGTGACATTAAATGAAGTTAGAGACTGGATTTTTACACGCACCTGAGATAAAAACATAGCAACTGGTATGCGGCCTTAGAAATTTGTACATTGGTAGTAATTAATACCAGTCATTAATCTGGGGCCATAAGGGCTTATGGTGTCTGAAGGCCTCCAGTGGATGCTAATATAGCCAGGCTTTTATACAAGGAACAGAGCAGTTATGGATAAAAGCAGTAAGATAGATGTGACAACCAGCAATTTTAACTTATCACCTTGGAGCTTTATTTTTGAAAGCTTTTACTTCCCACTGATTGCAGGCTTCCAATTTTGTGTTGTCATGTAATAAATTACAAAAATTATCTTCCTTTTTTTTTTTTTGGCATGATGCTTCATAGACAAAGTGTCTAAAAAGCTGCTTTTTTTAACAGAATGAGTTAAGTACTGCTGCCATGGTGATTATAGGAAGAAATCAGCACCAAACAGCAGCCTAGAAATCTGGATACAGATTCAAAATTCTCAGTAGCCAGGGTATTTGATTTGAGTCCTTTTTAAGGGGAGGCTTTTACTGTGTGTATGGAGGGGGTGGGGGTGGAAGGCTGGAGCAGAGGTCATTTTGAAAAGCGGATCTTTAACCCTTTTCCTGAAAGTGAGAGGACTGCCTAACTTACTAATTTGTCTGAAGGAGATTTGAAGGACATCACTCCTAGAAGGGAGGTGAACCTCCTCCTCCTCCTCTCAGCAGGGGTGTGAAGGAGAAGGCATCGTCATCCCTGAGGTGGATGTAAGGGTGGCACCACCGTGCTGATCATTTAAAAGCTGTTTGACGAGGACCTTCCCTATTTAGTACTAAGGTAGTCTTGACTCTTGCATATACCAAGTACTAACAGAGTTTATTAACATTCACTGCCATATTTACTTCCCACTGAATTTATATTCTAAATAAGTATTCTAGACCAAGAGTTCTAGTTTGCTGACAGTGCACATGCTTGATCATAACCATCATAAAAAGTCAGCAACGGATGCAAAGACAAAACTTACAAGAGCTATTGTGAAGCTAGTAAAAATGTTTTCAATATTTAATTAATTATCTCTATGTATCACCCACAACAAGAGGACAAAGATTTTGTGGGATAATTAGAGAACTAAAAGCACAAATCCATAAAAAAATACCTTACTCAAAATCTGCAACTTATCTAGAGCAGACATAAAACCAGCAATGGCCTGTTAAGCACCTGACTAAAAGGTAAAGTCTTTGCATCAGAAAAAGGTAGTAAGATTAAACATGGAAAGTTTCTGCCATTAATGTCCCCCATGGCTGGCTTGAGAAGGGAGCCCAGGGACTGACAGCTAAACTGACCTCTTCCAGGGACATGGAGATGTAGGTGGTCACATCAAACTGCTCTGTTCCCTACCATGCATTGCATTCAAGATTAGTCACATTTTACAGTCAGTGACATTAAACTCTTTCATAGTGATCCATGTGCTATAAGTTATAATATATTATTTATAATATTTTAATCACCTAAAGTTCAGGGACCTCAAAGCACATCTTAATTAATGCCTATTTTAATTAGCTCTGCCTCAGAGAGAGGGAGAAGACAAAACTGTGCAGCCTTATTAGTACTACACTCCAGCACCGTAATTAAACCCAGAACACGCAATGTAATACACATCAGGACTTAAACCAATGGAAGGTTGGTCATCACCATGGCAGCCTCCCACTCTTATAACTTCCTTTTTCCTTAACATCATTCTTCTTTCCTCCCTGCGTCTTCCTGTGAATGGCAGTTTCCACAAGGGAAAAGGGGAAAGATCTCTGCTCCTCATGGGCCAAACGCAGCTCTGTTCTTGCAGTAACAGCGTCATCTTCCGTGGACTTACTCTATACTCCATTGTACCTGGAAGAATATATTATTATGAGGAAAAAGATTTTTGTGCAGGCATCTTTACATGAAATTTTTTTTCCTCCTTTTGGCTACCAGCCACCATGGATCTGTCTGCAGGCACAGAAACCTCTTCTTTGCTGCCTTCAAGCATTCTGTCTCCTTCCCTGTCCAAGAATCCCTGAAGATACTTAATTTTAAATTTCACAGCTGCTGGATTCTGAAAGGAAAAAAATGGATTCTTCATATTTTCTGACTCTTCACAATAAATTAACTGTGGGCTGAAGGGCAAGTCAGTGTGCAAAGGTCATACAGCCAGTCAATGGAAAAGCATCAATACAACACTCAATAGTGCCAGTCTCTAGCATCCTACCCTTGTCTGCTGAATGACCAAGTTAGGAAATTCCAATCACTGCCATTCAAGCATCTTCTTACATACATTTTAGCCATTAAAGATGAACAAAACTCCAATAAACTGAGATGCTGATCCTAAGTCCCTGGAAGTCAGTAACAGTTTTCCTGTTGACTTCAAGGTTTTTAGAATAAGACCTTAAGAGCTTAGTAATGATATTAGAAAAAAATTACCTAACTCTGTACTGGTACTATCATATAGCATTAGCTTTCAACCTTTTTTGCTTGCAGCTCCTTAAAATTTACGCAGTAGACTTTATTTTCTTAGCAAAGTTCTACAGACGCCTTAGGAGTGGTGCTCACACTCTCAGATAGGTATGGGTCATACATTCAAAACATCTGCTAAGGGGAAGGAAAGGAAATTCATATAAAAACTCCCAAAACCTTACCAGTAACTAAATACAGGAAAGTTCTGTCGTCTCTTTCTTATTTCATGCTAATTACCAAATTCTTTCAACTCTAAATTGCAATAAATTTCCCTCAATTTCACTTCCCCTGCCCCATTCCATAAAATTTTTCCAAATAAATAATGAAATTAAATAGTTAAGCTTGCAGAAATTGCTATTACTTTATTAATGCCTGAGTCAACAAAAGCATGTTTCATGCACCTGCATAAAAGAGAAGGAACTGAATAGCTTTTAAGAAATGTGCTACATTTTTAAATGTCCTGGTGACACGCAGAAGCATATCTACAATGCTGAAAGGAGTGGAGATGGAAGAATGGGGAGAGAGAGAGCTCCACTGATAACACTATATGAGCTCAGAGCACTCAGTAATACCAAATAATTTTGTACACTCATGCTTCTTTGTAATGAATTTACTGATGTTAGAACAAACAGTGGTGCCTTGCTCCAGAAACAATTCTTGGCCAATAAATTTTGCATCAAATCCTAAATCATCGTTTTAGTAATTTCTAAAAAGCAGACCAATGTAAAATGTTAATATTTCAGTATCTTTTACTCATAAATGTAATATTTCACTTTATTGTTTACTTATTTGCATTTGCTCTTATTTTGCCTTTGCTATTATTTTGCTTTACTGTATTATAATTTATTTTGCAATTTTAACTCATTTTGTGATACATTTAAAGTCTTTTATTAATTCTGATAGTTTTGTTAACAAGACACGACAGCATATTTAGCGGATTATAGCAGGTTTCCTTCCACTACTCAACATCAAGTGACTGTAGAGACATTAATGTATGCCTAAATTAGACCAAGGCAGCAAGTGAGTTTAGACTGGTTTAACCTTCCCCAAAGTTTTAGAGGAGCTCATTAATGTTGCTCTGCAAAGCACCTATAGTCTTATAATGGAGCCATTATGTGATATTGTTATGATACTTGCTTCCCAAGCTCCCAACGCCCTGCAAGTAATTGACTTTTTATGCCCTGTTAGCCTCACTGGCAATTTTCAGGTTGTATCATCACAATTCTTAATTTTGACTCCTCCCATAAAGTAAAGTTTCCTGAAGTCCTCCTTATATTTTGTATGTTTATTAGAAGGACCAGGAAGAAAAGGGGAAAACAAAAGGCCAGGATGACATTACCCTTATTCATATCTATGAATAATGCTTTGCTCCATAAATAATTCACTGAACTCATAGCGTAAGGTACAGGTGTTAGCTTGTCACAGTTTAGCCTCATATGGATATAACCAGTATATTTGTGAACCCTTGAGGATTGGGAGAAGACCTGCTTGTCTTTTGAAGCTGAAAATTAAAAAAAATCAACCAAAATTTTAGGAAAACTGTTTACAAGGAAAAAATACACAGGTACATTAGTGCTTCAGTAGCTGAGCCCGAGCACTCAGCTTGAGACAAAAGCTGCTCTCAGGACCCCTTGAATTTGGACAGATGCAAAACCGAACTGAGTCCTGGGGACATGTTTAAATAGAGCACAACAGAGTGTTTAGTTTACTGGAGGCGAATGCTACAGCCAAACTTCATTGAAAACCTACTTCATTTTTTCACTCAGCTTCTGCTTTCTCATGAATGCATATCCATGTATGAATTCTGAAAGCTAGCAAAGATCTTAAAGAGAAAACAGAAAACAAACAGGTTCGGTCACCTCTGCAGAGCATTTGCAGAAACTAGTGGATGCCAGACTAGAATCTCTGAAGTCAAAGAAGGGCAAGCGAATGGACACAAAGACTGCCACTGCAGATTGACTTTCCATAGAAAGCTGACAGTCATTCTGGAAATACAGAAAAAAATAATGACATTATATTTCCCCTCTGTTCCCAGCTTCTCTCTTCCTTTTAACCCTCGAGGAACTAACTTTTTTAACCATGAGCCCAAATGCATTGGGGTAACTCAATTTCAATAAAGCTGTTCTTTTTAGAGCTCCATTTTTTAAAATTTATTAATTAAGTATCAAATATTTAATCATTAAATATACTCCCTGCATGTGTGCATGTTAAAATGCAAAATGCTGGGCCCACTTCTCTGGCTCTCTGCATTCAGGTGGCAGAGGCAGAAGTAGAAACCAGATGGAACACTGCAAGATGGGTATTCTGCTGCTGCAAAGAAGTCCCTGGAGCTGTAAAAAGTAATGCAGTCCAGCTTCTGAAAATTACACTTCAGGCAAGATGACTAACTAGAATAATCACAAAATCACCAACAGAAAGGAAAAATTAACTTCCTGCAATAAAATGAGAAAGAGATACAAAGATAGAGACAAACTAGGAGGTTGACTTTGCAACACCTTGTGGTAATGAGCGGTGATCAAGATTACAATGAAGAGATTCATGCCTGAAAGCTGGCCTGCTTCTTCCAAGTATAGCAGATGATCTAATAAAAGATAATCTCTCCTCTAAAACCTTGCCTCTCTTAAGATTTTTAATCCATTCTGAATAGAAAAACTACTGCCATTTCATTTTTCATTTGGAGATTTTAAAGAGCTTTACAAAGAGGTTTACAGATATCACTGGGATTCTTGATGTATAAAGTATGATGGATTATATCCTCAGAAAGACAAATATTCCTTGGCACTTTGACACTTTACAATCCATATCCTGACTTAGATACTGATGTGCTACTAGATAGTGCATGGGGACAGTTAGGTGCCTCAGCGTGGAACAAGTGGAAGGCCAATCTGCTGAGGCTGGCTAAGTGGCACTGCTGGAGATGGAGGTGCCCCTCTCTTCTCCCCCTCCTCCCCAACATAGCTGCTATCCTGAGCTGCAGCTGGCGCTTCTCTTCTCCTGCAATTCATAGTTATGAATCCTCTCCTGAAGATGGACACTTAAGCCATCCCTTTCTCACAAAATACAGCCAAGATCCTCTCCAACCTCCTTGGAGCTCTCACTCAGGATCTCAAATCCCAGCTTCAAATCCTTCAAATGTCTGAAGGTGTGGCCCCTTCTCCTCTATCCTTTGGTACAGTTCATTCATTCTCCCCCGCCCCCCATCCAATGAACATTTAATCACTTCCTAGACGGAAGAGCTTCAACTGAGGGAAGGACAATCTCGGCTCCATGTCCCATCACCTTTTCTCAAAGCTTACTCTATAGCCTGGTGTTCAAGCTGCTTTCCCTGTGAGGCAGAAAATGCAAATTTGTATCTACTCAGGCAGAGGTGGGATTTGAAGTGGGATCTCCCAACTACTGGATGAATGCCACTAGACCAGACCAAGGGTGTCAACACCATGCTCAAAGAATATCTATAACATTGGATCCTGCAGGTGAGCCATCCATTTCTAAGTTTGAAATCCTGACAGGTCTGAGGTGCAAGACAGATGCTGAACTGCTCAGCAGTGTCAAGGCTGGAGACATTCTGGGCGTGTAGAGGAGCAAGAGTTAAGGCATATCAGGAATATCTTAACACTAGATGCTTAGACTACACCTGATATTCAGAGACAAGTGGTTCTGCACATATGTGATTGCAAAGACCTATGTATTTTCTTATCTTGGAAATACATACCTTTGCATTTTCAGCATGTCCAAGCACTACCAGCTTCCAAATCTAGAACACAGAGCAGCAGGCTGTAAACACAAGAGAAATCTAGGGTACCTTAATTCAGGCTTTGCAAATTAATAGCTAAACTGCTTAATAAGATCCTAGATACTACAGATATGCGGAGAACCTGGTGATGGCATAAAGGTGTGCTAGGAGACAGAAAATGAGAACAAAGCTCTGCATACCTGGGGTCAAACTTTCCAAGCTGTCTCAGTTAAAGTTCTGGTTTTTTCATATGGCAGTTTTATATGTGTACATTACTTGTGCAGCTGAGCACAGTTGGGCATGAACTTATCTGAATCCGTTCCCATTCAACTACAGGCACAAACCCTGCGGAGACCATGAATTCTACCATGAATTTTGCACAAATCTCTCTATATAAAGTAATTTTACAGTCATACAAAAGGAGGCTCTTAATATCCTATGCTAGGCAGCTATTGAAATTTCATGGGTGTATGAGATGGACACATTTTATGACCCCTTAACTAATTATTGTGCCATTACTACCCTTGGTGCTTTCTACATTTGCTGACCCCAGACTATACTTACATACCTCTCTTCACATGATTTCAGACTGAATATGACTTTCCTCTCATACCCATTTTCATTTAACTCTGATCTGTCCCTTTTTTGAAATTCTGAGCTGGTTTTCATAAAAATCTTATCTACAATCAAAGTTCTGATTCTCTTTAATGCTCTGGGATATGGCCTTATCTCATGCTATTATTAAAAACGGAAAGCTCTTTATACAGGTATATTTTTGATCTCTGCTCTTCTCTATTTGGAACAAAACCTGCAGCAGCATGGCCAAGAATAGAAGCAGCATCACTCAGCTCCCAATTCTATACTTTAACCACTAGATGATGCTTCCTGTGAGTATATAAAATTTCATTTAAATGCAAAGCTTTCACTATGTTTGCTTCCGCTTATGATGTGTTAATATTATTTTTTACATCCTGTCTCTCCTTGACCTCCCTTGTCCTCCTGGCCTTAGCAGATTTTCAAGGTCTGTTACAACAGTGAGGAAGGTTTATGTGGCTACTTGTCACTCAGCCTGCTTTTTTGCAGCCACATGTATAAATTGGGATGAATTCCACTTAAACTGAGGGCACTATATTTGTATAAAGTAGTGTAAAGACAGAGTCAATCCCAGCCAATCACCATTACAGTAAAATAAAAACAACACTGTTGTTCTGTAGATAAAGTTACCAGGTAAGTGGATAAAGAGTTGTTGTTAGTATATTGTGCTCTGCCAAGAAATTAAGACTACCAAGAAATTAAGAAATAAGTAGAAGCGACTAAAAGGGTCAATAAAAGAGGTTATATTGCACATCAATCTATTACAAAAGCTTTTAATAGTAAAACTACAACTTATTTGTGACTATGACTTATTTCTGACTGTAGGTCATGAAGTTGTTTTCTGAGTGCAGAAGGAAGGTAAAAGAAACATGCTATTTTCTACAAAAGCCTGGGTTCAATTTAAAAAATCTTGTCAACCAGAAATGGAGAGGCGTGTCTCAGTAAGAGCAACCATAAGAATAGTCATTAACTTCTGAAAAATCAAGGCACCACAGACAATGTATTTGACCAGCAGTATGATCATATGTTCACGTCATTTTGATCAGGAATAACATCAGCCAGCTAAACTCCATATTTGCACAGCACTTTAGTGCCCAGCTTTTCACTGAGTTGGTAAACAGCCACAGTGAATTAAGTACTCACTGCATGGAGAGACGGTCAAAATTGAAATTTCTGTTCTGCAGGAAATCCTGACCCTTCAGAATTTGATTATGCTCTAAATCAGAAAGAACGTCACTACTTCAGAATTTCCCAGTAAATGAATGTCTTGAAGAAAAGAGATTCAGGAATCTAAAACAAAAGCATTTTGGTAATGACAAAACAATTTATTTCTATATGACTGAATGGTTTTAGTTTGATGTAGTAAGAAGCTTTACATCAGTTGTATCTAAATGCTATCTAAACCATTTAGATTACATTTCATGTCATCATCGTAATACGGTTAACATTAATATATAAGGTAAAAGTCAGGAAAAAATAAAGAACTGGCAATACTAAACCAGTAGATTTTTACAAAACTGCAATAATTATTTCTGACAGTTCTCCATGGATATCTGCACTGTATCTGTTATAAAATCTTAAAATATTGACTACCCTTCATTTACTGGTAAAAAACAAAACAACCCTCCCTTCCCCTGCCCTAAAATTATTCCATTGAAAAACGTGGTTAGTTCTGGCCTCACTGAAGTGAGTGGGAGTTTTGGCATTGATATCAATGAAGTCAGAACTTTATTCACTGATTTCAGAAGGACTACTTGTGTACTTGAATACATGCAAACATAAGTCCTGTATTGATCTGGAACCTTAACAACAGAACTTCAAGGAAAATGACCTCATCTCAATCTCAGCTGAGAGCATAGAGCAAGACTCTTAAACATAGTGCATAGACTCTCAAACAAGCAAAAGCATTGTCTAGCCAGATTCTGAGACCATTTTCCATTAATTTACATCATCTGGAACAACAGCAAAAATAGATTATTTCAAAATCAGTATGACCAGTCCACCAATTTTAAAGTATCTTCAACCACAGGAAAATAGTGACACACTATTTTTACCATACACTTAGAAAAAATCATTACTGTTATTGCACTATTAAAATCTGCATACTTATAAATAACATATTGATTTCTGACATTAAGGAGATACTGTTCTCAACAGTTAATATAATAAAACTAAACCATATAGTAACATAAACAAAAGGAGAATTCACCAAATGTGGGCAAATGTGCCTCAGGCACCATCTATTGTGTGCACATCTGCCCACAGGGCAGATTGCTATCATCTAGCATTATCAAGAGGCTCCATGTATTTCTCAAGAAACAAGTACAAACACTCCCAACAAATCACAGTGCTAAATATATGTTTCTCTGTCAGTAAGACATTGCCTTCCATCTTGGTTATGCCTGAGAGAGAACATTTCTTTTTTGTGTGAATTCAGAAAAAAAAAAGACTAGATTCTCTTCTTCCCTCCTGCCTAATCCCTTGAGCATGTCCTCTATTACAGATTTGAAAAGCCTCGTGGGGCCCTTTTGTCATGGAACAGGCAGGGCTTCATTGCCCACATATGGGCTTCTTTGCCCATCTATGCTGCCCCCCACTTTTCTGATGGTACCTTGAAGACTAGAATGCTTTTGGATGTCCACTGGCCTCGATATAAACATGAAGCTAAAGGTCCTTACATCATCTTAGGCCAACATAGTCTGAAGTGACATCCCCACAGCTGCAAATGACAAAAGACTAACAACCATCCCCATCTACCTCCAAAACCACCAGCCAGTGCAAAGTAAAAGGCATCTTAATTTTAAACAATAGAGAAGTATATTTAAGAGAAAGCAGGAAACAGTATTTCAAGCACGAATCATGCAACGCAAATGACTGCAAAATGCCACTGAAACTTTCAGAATGATCACTTAAAAGCTTCTTTGTTTTCTTTAAATTAATGTTTATTTTTGGTACATTAACTCAGTATTTTTGGTATCAGTAGGTGGAATGTACGCTCTAATCTAAACTTCATATGAGTATTAGCCGGAGCTTTGCAACTACTTTCATCCAAACAGATAACTGTATTTAGTACTGCAGTATAACCTTGCTTAGTCTCCAAAATAAATTTGCAAAGGGAGTGGAATACTCTGAGGATAATTAATGCGATAGGGAGGTTTTTTTATCTTGATGTCATTATTTGAAACTGACTAAATTAAATTTGTTATGTTAAGTAACCTGGGGCACCAAATGGAATTGGAACCCTACTTCCTAGGTACAGAAATATAGTGGAAAACAAAGCCCTGTCACAAAGCAGACTATCCAAGCAGCCAGGGCATAAGAAAGCAGCTCTGTCAACCCTATTATGACTGGCCCAAGAGTGACTCACCTATGTTACCAGAGCAAATACATAACAGAGATGGAAACTGAGCCAGGATCTCCCAAGTGCCAAGGTCTTAAGTACAAGTCCCAACCATCACTATGAAAGAACCTGCACTGACCCCACTGGATCTGTATTTGAACTATGGCAGCCAGATAAAAGACAAAAGAGAGATGGGGAGCAAGTAAACATCCACTGAAATGCTAGTTTAAGGACCAACTGTCCGTGTTGACAGATGTGTTGTACTGTTTTGACAATGCAATTCTACTCAGGTTCTCTAATCACCATTTAAGTATTGCTGGATATTGCTGGATATCGTTAGTGAATTTGCCACATTTTTTAAATGTACAGAGAAAGATTAAATACCTTGCTCTATTAATGTTATACAAATTTTATCCTATGTTTATTAATTATCTCTGTGGACAGCAAAAGCAAATAAGGTATTTAACAGTGATGAGAATTAATGGCCTGATAGAATGTGCAAAAGTTTCACTGGAAACTTGTGGATAATGGCCAGAAGTCAACAGTACCACAAGCATAAAACTAGAGTAACTGCAAGGATGATTCCAGGCCAATTAAGGTTCAGTAAACATTCAGCATCTGTGGGTTGCTTATGGTTTTTATTAAGCCAGAATGAAAGGGTTAAGGACATAATTCTGTACCCCTTTTTCTTTTTTCCTTTATGTTTTTTTTTTAAAAAGAAGAGTCTCCCTAGAGGTCTCCCAAGGTCTGAATCTATCACCGCATTTAATCACTTTTGGTGTCTTTCTTTCTTTGCAGGAATTTTGCCTGAGCACTCCTGGGACTGGTGTTGCATTACAGATTCATCAATGATTTGCTGCTTACTCTACATTATCCCACAAGTGCTGAGGCAAACAGTTCTTTGCCAGGATCAAATGACATTCTATATTCGCCTGCAGTTTATGTTGACACTTCTGATGAAAGCTCCACAGTGAAGCTGGAATGAGTGAAACCTGCAGGCTTTGGTGACTGCAAAATAAGCGGGTACTCAGGGCACAAAGTTTTTTCCACATCCTCTATGTGCCCACAGGGGCATCATCAACTTAGGCGACATCTTTACCAGAAACAAAGTCAAACAGAACACCTAACACACCCTGTTTGTGGGTGATGTTGCTGATGGGTGACAGGGTGACTGTTTGCTACCCTATGTTGCTAAACCAGTGTGTCTGAGAAAGAACTTTGCTCTAAAGTCAATTAACTTTAATGGAAAGACTCCAAATTACTTCAATGATCTTTGGACCAAGCTCAGTAAGAACTAATTAGGTCTCCATTCCAAAGGTTAGTTGTCGGAATTATTAATGGATTTTTATTTGTTTGTTTTTAATATTGGATGAGAGGCTCTTTTTTTAATTATTCAGAGGGACTGACATCACTTTGAAAATCGTAAGTTGCAAATACAGATGCCAGTATTGAAAAATTTAATTTCAGATAATAAGACAAGTAGAGAAATTTTACACACTGTGCAGATGTGGTCCACTTCACGGGGACAAAGGAAATACAAACTACAGTTAGTGACACCCATAATTTAGTTCTGTAGTATTTACTATACTTCACAGCCGCACCAAACTTTACATGGGTTCAACATGAGTACAACCAGGTTTACTGACTATAGCTTCCAGTTCTGCCAACAAAAATCTAAGAACGGAGCTGGACTTTTCAGAACTCACCTTACTCCCTCTTCTTAAAACAGCTGACACAGAGGAAGATTGTATGTCTGAAGAACTTACCACAGCAGGGAAGATACTTGAAGAAAGATGATGATACAGGTTCCTCATGTGGGAGTGATACCACAGCAAATGGCTGAGCAGTCTTGGCAATTTCTGAGACTTACTTATTCTGGCAGCAGATCATCATCTGCAAATCAAATTAAGAAATGCTCAAAATCTGAAAGTCACAAATTAGACTGGGGTGAATTATATGATGTCACTTATCTGATGATTTTCCTATTTTTCCTGCCTTATAAATTGTCCCAGTAGGCCATGAATTTTTTTTCTTTGGACTTTCTCCATTACTAAAAATAAATTGCTAAATCATTTCTACATATTGGTCAGTAGCTTATTGCTTTTTTAAAGGAAGTTTTCCTGGAAACTGCAGGAAATGCTTAAAGTTCAAAGTATAATAAATATAATATACTCAGATTGTATTTATAGCATACAAGACAGGAAACAGAGATGTAATTCTGCCCTATGAATTGGTCAGACAACAAAATGATTTAACTTGGAGCATAGTCTTCAAAAAAAGATCTAAAATCTGCCTTTGGATACTAAAGTCCAATTCTCTCTGGTGCTAACAAAATGTCAAGTCATATCCTGGCAGAACGTGGGCCTGCACCTTTGCTGCTGAGTTCTGAAAACCTAGTTATAGGAGAAGAGGAGAGTCTGTCTTTGTGCTATAACGGAGGGTATGAGAGGAAAGACATAGCTCACACCCTCACATCATGCATACAAAGGCAGAGAGCAAAAAGCTCTTCCTGTGGGCAGGGACTGTTCCCTCCTTTCTCCCTGTTAGGGACTAATCCCCCTGAAATACAAGGGGGAAAAGGAGGATGGTTGCTCCCCTCTCCTCCATCTCCCACTCCCCTTGTACTCACCAAAGGGACAAGCTCAAGCGAATTCTGGCACAGAGGTTTTCAACAGGCTGCCCCCACCTGCCCCTTTGCCAGAGGCCATGTCAGCTGAAACATGCATCTGCTCCGTACCCCCTCCAAGTCACAGGTCACTCACTATCTTAAAGCGGATGAAACCCCAGGGTATAAATGGGATGCACTGAAGGTCACCTGATGGAAGTCATGGCGGGCGTAGCTATACGCACACTCGTCATTTGCTCTGTGTGTGGAAATGAACCACTGGCAAACCCATTTGGTCTGAAGCGTTGGTCTGCAGAGCTGGCTTGTAGTTAACAATCTCTTGCAGAGCTATAGGTTAACTGCAGAGCTATGGTGTACCCTGTCCAAGTCCAAGCTTTAGAAGCAGTGACACTGTTGACTTAAGCTAAAGCCAATGAAGACGTGGGTGAACAGCCTTTCTGAAAATCAGTTTCTCAACAGTCTTGTAGTTGCACTGAGTAACAGTTACTCAGGTTTCTAATTAATAGACAGACCATATAAAATATTTTGGGTTAATAAAAAGAAAAATTGGAAGAGCTCAGATGCACTAAATACCTGTGCCAACCCCAGCCTAAAGGCTCAATTATGAAGTGTAAGTATCTTTGCAACTCGTGTTAAAAATAACAACAACAGAACTGGCACTAATTTATGCCCAGTCAATCAGAATGACCCATGATGTGGAAGTTTTTAACAAGCTGCTGTCCAACAGTTTTGACATGTTTTAAAACAAGCCATCCTGATCAACCCTGTAGACGCTAATGCTTCTAAGCTTAATGACTCTCCAAAGAGGAGGAGGCATAAAGCTTTAGCGACTCAGTAGACATGACTGCACAGACCTCTGCAGCCAGCTTGGAAATGACAAACCATTTGTTAATAGAGAAGCTTCATTTTTATATAATTTTTTGCCGATGAAGTGAAAACAGAGCATTGATTAAGCAATCCAAGCTGAGACTATTCTCTCCAAATTGGAGAGCTTTCAGACCAGCAGCTGGTTTCAAGGCTTTGAAATACAACTTCTGTTTGTCGTTCGATGCTTAAAGATACCTATCCTAGAGCCATAGACAGTAATTGATGTCAAGCTGACACTGTAGTTCACAGATGGATTTCAGTTGTGTGGGCCATGCCACATGCACACCACTTTTGTAAAAAACGCTTTTTGTCTCAAATGCTACAAACTGAGAGAAAGGATTAATAGAGCCATCAACAAAAAAGTTCTCCATACAAATAGAGTATGGCTGAAGAATACCAATAGCCCAACATGCTCTTAACTCACCATCACCCCTCTCTTCCTCCTATCAGGTGAAGTCATTTGTATATAAATTCAGACTGAGCCTTACATGCGCATCGCCAGGTTTCTGCACAGCTCAAATTCTAAGCTCATTTCCTGTGAACTAATTTTACTGAAGTCACCATATGTATTCAACAGTAAATGAGAACTAGGTGTCTAGAGGTAATTAAAAATATTTGTGTTTTTTTCCTTTGCAGAGAAGAATTCAATTTTCCAGGGGAGCTTTAAATACAAGCTTTTGGCCCTCACAGATATTAAAGTTTGAATGACTCATATTCTCATTCCCTTGTGTAGCTACATTATTAGACTGTATTTCCCTCAATTCATCAGAGAATAGGCTATGTCCATAGCCATAAAGCAGAGATAGTGGCACGTCACGGAAGATTAGGTCCAGACAGGAAAACAGGCCCCTAAGTAGAACAGAAGCAAGAAGAATCTGAATTGTAATACTCAGAAGGTATTATGGAGCCTTTTTGGAATTAAAAATAATATGATTTTGTGGTTGAATATTTGGGGTTTGAGGTGGGTTTTTTATTAAAATAAACCTGCAAAAAGAACATGCCTTTCACTACAAATCTCCTAATGCACCAATAGAAAACTGCTGCAATGAAAAATTTTCACCCTTAATCAGGTCAGTTTGTTTGGACAGACTGCTGAGTAAATGCCTATGCCACATTATTTGTATTGTAGCTCTTTCTCCACAGCTAAGTAAAATCAACATAGACATACAAGCCAAGTCAAAAATATGCATTATTTTTAACAAATAACCATTAAAAGAAATTATATGTTTTTTCAACTAGTGATCTGTACCTTTTACATGTCTGAAAATTAAACCAGTTATTTTTGTCTCTTTGGACTTTAAATCAACACCCATCACTCTAACAGGCTGTTAACAGAGGGAGTGTCCTGGATGTAGTAGAATTGTTTTCCTGAAAAGTTCATGCAGGAGTACAAATCCTAAGGCTAAGATCCTGTTTTCTGAAAATCTTGCTCAGAAAGCTAGCGCATATACTGGAAGAGGCAGCTTTCCATTACCATAGTCTATCATCCCATTTAACCTATTCCCTCCACATTCTTGATGGAAAAGTTTATAATTGTTTGAATACCTCTTTCTTCCCTGAAAAAAAACAATCAGAACAAGAGAACAAAACAAAGATTTGTGTTGGCTATTTTAGAACAGAGACTGGGGAAAAAACATTACCAGTGGTAAAATTATTTGGATTATTTTTTTTGTTGAGATGAATTATTGAGCATAAGATTTGTTGGGCGAGTAACTGCAACACTGGTACCAGCAGAGACCCTCTTGCAGTGCTCTTTACAACACTGTGTTGGTACCTGACAATTCCGTAGGTATTCATAGCCTAAGTACCATCTTGATCAGAATTTCTTTGAAATTCCTTAATATAACATTATGTGACCACTTCTATGAATTGTGCTGTTCTTTTGGTAAATACAGTATGCAGTTTCGCTGCCAGAGAGGGAAGTAATAGCTTTGTACGTACATGGGATGACACTCTTGAAAACAAAATTCTGTTTCCTTTTCTTTCCTATGACCCAGGATCCTGCCTTGCTGTGAAGTTGACACAGCGGTAAGTACTGAATCACATACAGATTCCTCACTAATCTCTCCTGGATCTTTCTGACACACACAGGAGTGACGTTCCAGCTAAGTTTTATTGGTCAAACTTAGATTCACTGAGATGTTGCTGAAGTAAATGGATGTATTTATATACAGAAGAGATTTGGAGGGTTTTTTTCATTCCCACAACAAAAAATTACACTATTCAAAGTAGCTGTGTCCATTAGATTTAAAAAAAAATATTCTTTTTTCATTAACTCATTATTTTAAATGTATTTCATAATTTATTTGTAGTGGAAAAAGGATTTATAAGTAGAATCCACAGGAGAGTCATAATTCAGGTCACATTTGTGCAGCTCACCAGCTAATCTGAAAATCTAAATGTACTGAGACTTCCTAATATCTTCTCAGAATTGTGTGTAATATTACTTATGAGTAGGCTCAATCTAAAAGGAAGCTTTTTATATACAAAAAAATATTTTCTGCATTGTCATCTACTTCTTTGTTCAGTCATTTCATGCCTATTGCTCAAAATTTGTAAATTAACAGTCAAATCAGGTTTTGACCCATCCTCTGCCTTCTCCCTGTAACAGATCAATAGCCAACATATACTCCCCTACTGGATTGGCTAAAAAATGCAATGGCACCCATAGAGAACATACCATTCTTTCTCCTTCTAGCAACTACTTTGTCATATAGTGACAGATTATTAAAGTATGTGAAACACCAGGAAAATAAATGAAATTTTGTCTCTTTTCATTCCCAATATCCTTACTGAAATTTCCTACTCCTATTAATGATTGTAGTGGATGAAAATAAGAAAAATCTTCTTGCAACTGAGAGAGAGATTGAGAAGTCAAGGAGACTGGGTTCAGCTACTGGTCATGCCCTAGATGAGTCACACTGGCTTATTTCCCACATTTCACAGTGACTGTAAAAAAATGTTTGCTTCCTTTGGCCCTGAATGTATTTTACGTATTTCAGTTGCAAGCTCTTCGGGGCAGAGTCTGCTGCTGAATATGCTTTTCCAATGTTAATGCAACACAGCCATGGTATGTCTTGAGACCTGACAAAAAACCAAGTAGTAAGTAGCTACCAAGGAACTTTCTCCATGCAACAATTTACTTCTGTGAAAGACCATTTTCCTGAGCACTCAGTACAGTACTTGTACATTTGCAAATTACCAGGGTGCCAAAAGAAAATCTAGTAATACTTAAAAAGACAGAAATAAAACCTGAGTCAAGTGGCAAAAGGCTATTAGAGAAATACTAGGCACCTGGACAAAACCCTGCATCCTTCGATTTCCAAGTAGTTTCATCTTCCAAAATATTCTGAACTTCTTTTGATACTGCACGTTTATCTCTTAAACAGCTTTTACAGTTCAGCTAAAAAAGCCACCACTGTGAGAAAATGCTGCACCTGGTGAAAGTACTTTAAGAAATGTAGAACCTGATCTGCAACCCTTTTCTCACACAAATAATCTTCATAGCTTTGATTATGACATGAGTAGGATTATTTATGTAAGAGAGAAGTAAGGTAGGCATAGGAACTTGAGAATTGCACTAGCATAGTAAAGCATTGTAAAATGACAATAAAAATGGCATTTAAGCTTTCTCAAGGTATGTCTATTCTGTAATGCAGAAAAGGGACGGTAAATTGAACAAGCAGCTTTTACAAAGCTGCAGCCAGCAACTAATAGGACCTTGTAAGAAGAGATCCCAGGTCTAACCTGAATGAATAGCCATGTCAAAAAGAAGATACTGGAAATAAGCAGAGTCCACAACAGAATGTCAAAGCTACTGTCCTGTAGACATCTGAGAGGTCAGGAAGTACAAAGATAAAGTTTGAACTGCCAAGAACCCAACTGAGTTGTATCTTGCAAAGAATTTGAAAACAAACAGTAAAAGGCTCTTTGGTAATATAAATAAAAAAAGACAAGGAAAAATGCTGTGCCACTGTGGAGGAAGGATGGAGTAGAGATTAAAGACAATACAAGCAAAGGCCCTGAATAAGTATTTTGCCACAGTTTTCAATAAGAAGTTTTAAGTTGAATTTAGAGACAATGATGGGGTGAATAATGAGAATGTGGGTATGCAAATAGAAACTACCACAACTAACACAAAAGCTCGACTCAAAAAGTTGAATGCATCAAGCTTGAAGTCTGGTTAATCGCTATCTCTGACTTCTAAAAATTTCTGACACGTGTAATGCTGGTCCAGTGACAAATATTTTTAATAGCACCAGCAAGTTGGGAGTGAAACTGAAAAGTAGTAAATACAGTTTCTTTCCTTAAAAAAAAAGTGAAGAAAAATAAGAGGAGAAGGCAGCTGGGAAATTACAAGCTATTTCATTTGACCTCATTAGTATAAAAGGCCTTAAAATACATTTTGAGGGAGACAATATATAAAGACACAGAGATAAATGAAAAATGGGATAAAATGCAACAGCAATTTACCAAAGGGACACCATACAAACTATCCATATAGTTTTCTTAGATGAGGTAAGTAATTTTCTGAACAGATGAAGTATAATAGATCTCATCTTTCAGCACTTTAGGAATGATTCTGACATGTTATACATTATTAAGGACTCTGAGGACTAAGAAGACTTTTTTGGTGGTTAAAAAACAGCTAAAGGACAAGGAGTAACAGGTAAGTGCCATTAAGAAGGGATGCATCAAGTCAATTGACATTAGCAGTGTGGGTCTTCAGGATCCACCCTGGGGCTTCTGCTGTCCTGTCATAGCTCTTGATCATTGTGACCCAGGTAGAAGAGTACCTGGGCACCCTTGTACTGTCAATACAGAAAAGCAGTGAAACTATACAAATAGAGCAGCTTGAAGATGGGAGCCATAGAAATGGGTTAAACAGCAAGGTCATGCAGAAAATTCAAATGTAACCTGGGAGATGACCAGGTAGAGACAAATGAGGACTGTAGTTGCCAACGAGAGGATGACTAAATGGGTAACATGATGAAAAAGGCAAGTGAGACTGTAGGACATGAGGACGGAGATTTTCAGTAGAACCTGGGAGACATCTGTGATCATGTCCAAAGTACCTCACCTGAAATCCTATACACATGCAAGAAAGATGAACTCAAATGGGGAAAAGTGCAGACAATAACTTCTAAAATGAGTGAAGGAACAGAGATCTTCCATCCAAAGATACTAACAGAGCTAAGTTGTTTAGCCTAGAAATAAAAGAGGTAAGTAAGGATATAACTGCTGCCTAGAAATGCCTTGAGGAAGACACCTCCAGGTGGGAGAAGTGTTATTTAAGTTAAAAAGCAACAATAGCATGAGGGGGGAAAAAACAAAAAGGCAGTATACATGCCACACATTCATTCAGGCTGTAAAGAAGGGACCTAGCAATAAGCCTATGAGTTTCTCAGATAGTCTCCCAGATAGAAGAGTTAGGGCAAAATTACAGCCTTCAAGTTGGAGCTTGAGATACAGTTGGAAGTATCACATGCTGTAACGCCCTTTACAATTGCCCAGGCCCATTGCTTGTGTCCACTGGTCACAGAATGTCCTTTAGTTCTTCCATGAATAGTGTGGTGGTGATATTTTTACTGCTTTGATGTTACTGGTGTCATTTTGGGGGACATATCCAACACCATTTACCATTCCATTTTTCACATAGTCCTCATTACAAAGTCCATGTAAAACTAATTACACAAATAAAGGCTTTTGCAATAATGCAGGCTACTTGTAAGTGAAAATAAATAAATAGAAGATTGTAGGGCCCAAGATTATTTGAATAGCTAGGGCTCACACAAATATAATCAACAGGAGCTTTAATTACGAATAATTAAGTCTTTTGTGAAATACTATGAAATTGTTGTAAAATTGTTATTAGCTGCTCGGGTTGAGTTTGTCAGATGGGTTTTCAGCGCTCTAAAGCTGAGAAATTTAACAGAAATAGTATGTTGCTGTATTTTCAGAACTTGTGGAGAGATGCATCTCTCCTGAAGAGAGTGAAGATTTGGCATTTTGTATGAGCAGAGAGGATCTGGCCCAAACATTCCTGTTTGCAGATGATGACTTTACTGTATTACTCACTTTGTCTTGGCACAGTCAATCAACAGAGGAAGTGCAGCGGAAATAACAAAGCCTTTTCTCTATTTGCTGATAGCATTTTTAGCACATTTAAGGAGAAATCTGAAGAACCACAGTCATTTCCGCACCTCAGAAAATGTGTTGAGCAGAGAGAAAGGAGAGAGAGGACATCAGTACTTGCAAAATACAAAACAAAAGCCAGGAAAATGTGTCCAAAAAGGGAATGTGAAAAAATAACTTCTAAAATACATTTTAAGGAAGTATTTGAAAGAACCTTTCCAGGACATAGTGCCTATTTATACCCATTACGTTTACACCTATTTGAACACAAATCAGTGGATTTATACTAGGGATGAATCTAATCCGCGTTGTGTATTCAAAATAATAAGTTCAAGGGATTAGCCAGGACAACAGCATTTTTATCAAATAGAATTCCTTTGTATCCATCCTCACATTATCAGAAACACAGCTATCTCCTAATTAGCACATCTCCAACTTTAACCTTTTGTCTTGACTGCAGTCTCTTAGATCAGTGGTGATGTTCAGCCTCCTCAAAAACTTCTTTCATAAATTGACTATTTCCATGGTAACAGCTGCCACTTTCATTCTACAAGCATCAAGAAAATGTGATTTCCTTTTTATCAGTGGGCCAGGCTGGGTGCGCAACTTTGGCCTTTGTCAATGCTCTTTTCAGACAAAACTGTTTATTCCAGAAGAAGAAACAGGTGCAAGCACAATTCAGGAGGCGGTTGTTGGCTGATCCATGAAGCAGGATTGGCAACGGTCCGAAAGGCAGCTGTCAGATGACCCACCTGCAATGCCAGTATGTTCTGCAGCTGCAAGAGGGAAGGACAAGCACATTCAACACCAGCCACCAAACTTAAATCACTATTTTCTGTGGGGGTTTTTTTGTTTGTTTTGGGGAGGGGGGTTCTTTTTGCTTGTTTCCTTGGTGGCTCCACAAACAGTAGCAAGACATCAGCTTAATATCCCCACAAGAATAGTTGAGAAACACTTAATGTAAATCAAGGGTTCTCATTCAAAGAGCATTGAACTTAAGCCAAAAAGAACATCAGTTCATTGCTGAGAAGCTGACACAGCTTTAATGATCAGTGTCTTCATCTTCAAAACTCATACCCGTCTCTAACCAAAGTCCTAATCTCAGCTGAAGTCAGCTCCCAAAGCAGCATCAACTTCAGTGGGACCAGCAAACATTCACAACAAACGTACTTTGTCTCCTGCCAGTCACAGGAAATTTTTCTGGAAGTTTATCAAATTGGAGGCTTTTTCCAGAAAACCCATCTGTTCCATATGAACTCACTCTGACACCTTTACCTTCTTTGAAACTGAAGGTTTCCAAGTCAATCTGTTAAGATGAGAATGGCTCAAGTGAGATTCACATCTACTTCTCCAGCAATTCACTGAAATAATCAAGTTTCCCCTTAGTTACAAATGTAAGATTGTGTCAGAAAATAGAGCTGCAATTTTCCAAAGTTAGTATTGCATGTTTGGTTTCTTAAATTGGTCTTTAAAATATATTTTTAATTTTTTAATGAAATTTTTAGCACTTATGTAAAGGACTGGCAGACAGCAAACAGACTGAAAAATTAAATACAACTCTAGCGGCCTTTTTTAATTTCCTCCTTAATTCCTCATTAACCCTTTCAGCACTAGGCCAGGTGATTGCTTTCCTTTCCTTACATACTTTTAATTCCAGGTGTACCAATACCTGTTGTTAATTAGACACTTGGAAAACTTGGAACTCAGTTTGGATTTGAGCTACTGTTTTAAACCAAAATTACCAAGTGTTTGAGGATAGAAAAATCATGGATCTTTTCTGAAAGTGAACAGTCAATGGTTGCAGTTGTGCAACCTACATAAACTCTTTCTATGCCTATTCCAACAGACATCGATTGTTTAGAAATGGACTCATTTCTGACCCTCATATCTGAGCATTTATCATGCTTCTACATCTGCAGGTTTTGTTACCGTCATAAGGTACCAAACCCGATACCAACGTAAAGCCCACAGCTTCTCTCACTGTAGCCAAAAGGAAAACGCCACTAGTTAGAAACAAATAGCAGGCTGTAAACATACTGCAAGCACTAAGCTAGTATATTTACATGAGTATCACAGAACCTGGATGCCATTCAGATTCAAAACCTAATTCTGTCGCTGGATCATAATCCATAAAGGGCCAAATTAAAACTCTCAGTTCTGGGCTCACATTGGGAAAGTCTGGGTTTGAGTTTGAGCTCGGAGTCCTAAGCTCATGTTTATTTTCACTTCAGCTCACAAAAAATTGGTGAATAATCCAGAACTGCTCATCCAGGGAAGATTCGGCTTGCCAACTCATGTTTATTTTCACTTCAGCTCACAAAAAAAAAAAATTGGTGAATAATCCAGAACTGCTCATCCAGGGAAGATTCCAAAGGCTTGCCAAGTTCCAGACAATAGTCCATGGAAAAAAACAAGTGCACAGATCTGCTGGCAGGAGATGCCTCTATCCACGCTCAACTCACACGTGTTTCTAGGGTGGTTCTCAAAAATGGAACACCCTTGGGAAGGGAAGGATGAGGGAGTTAATTGAACCGTACCTGTGAATGCCATGAATACCTCTCAGATTTAATGCAAAGGAACACCAAAGAAATTACTGCATATTAATGAAAAAGAGGAAGGGGTTGGCAGGAAGGGTTGCCTGCATGACTGGCAACATCACAGCAACAAAAGCATTTTACAGGACAAGTCATAGATTCTGCACCGTAGATGTTTGCCATCTCAATAGTAGTAGCCTATATTCTGATGCCACAGCTCAGTTTTGCAATCGTACTACAGGCACCAGGATTGTTAAGGTATTACTTTGATACCCCACAATACTAGCCTGCACCCTGTTTGGTGCCTTCCTGTGCAGTCTGGCCTGACTTCCACCTGGGAGAGAGGTGTGACTCTACCTGCACTGGCTCCTGGAGTCAGGAGAGGCACAGGAGGCAAGCAGCTCTCATTTTCCGCTTTCCTCAAGGGCTGTTCTTTCTCCCCAGTAAAACATCAGAGCAGAGCAGAGTTGCTGTACCTGTACGTTCTACAAGGATCTGTGGATCCTAGAGAGTTCAAGGAACGGATGGTGCCAAGGTGGAAAGTCCCATACTGCAGAAGGATAGAGGGGAGGGGATCCCACTTCCAATGCCTTCCAAATTAAATCCTTAAAGGGCAAGTCCTGCCTTCTCTCCTACCACCCCTGCAACAACATTAACTCAGATCTTACAAGAAGTAGGCTAGCGAGGAGACCACTGTCCTGACCCACAAGTCCCACAAATCTCACTCACCCTTTGCTCAGAAATGTTAACAGGATTGCCGTATTTAGTGTCTTTACTATTTTTTTTTTTTAATCAGTAATATGGGAGATTCAAATGGTGTTGCTTTGTCTTCACACTGCTTGTAAGTGTCTCCAACTTCTGGCAAGCAGTGCATCACAGGCCCTTCCTACCTTATGCCAGGGAGACATAAACAGCATCCCTGCATCACTGTCTGAGTTTTGAGCTTTTCTGCATGCTTTTACCATATATTAATGGAACTTGGCCCACACCAATTGGTGAATGAATCGCTGTCAGAGCAGATGGTAAGACAGGCCTGAAAAAAATATTTGGTACTTTTTTATCATGTAAGAGGGAAAGGATGTCTTTTCCATTTCCTGAGGGCTGCAACAAAAGTTAAAGCAAGCTTTCATGATCAGTGGAGTTTGAGGAACAATTATCCAGCTCCACCGGATGCATACCTTACATCTAGCTCTATCTGATTCCCTCCTCTGTGGTTTAGTTTGCCTCTTGGGCACGTCATGTGCCGGGGGTTCGTAGACTGCCAGTATGCTAGTTCAATCTGCTCCAGGCACCAGTGTTCAGAGAGCAGCGTTGTGAAGCAATTCAAGATACCAAAACCAGGAGCAAACTCGTAAGGTATTCATGATAAAGAGGTAACAGTTGTTTCTATATTCTGTGCAGCTACCTTGGAGGGATGCTAGCACAGTAATGCCCTCTGTGGGAAACTATTGCTCAGTGCTAACTTTCGAGTGGTGGCCACCATAAATATTCAAACAGATATAAATAGCACTGCACTATAAAAAGTAACAACAGCAACAGAGGTCTGTGTGAGGATTACACCTCAAAACGTGACACTGCAGAAGAGATGCTGCATAGGAGCTATTCAGAAGGCTTCATATTTGGAGAAGAAGGAAGAATAGCTTGCCAATTGGCATTCCAGCAGTTAGCTGCTGGCCAGGATTTTCAAAGTTGCACTTTATACCCCTAGTTTCACAAAGGTCACACTAGCAAACTGGTGGGGCTTACTAGACCAAAGACACATTTGGCTTTTATTCCAAGGCCCCTTCCCTGATTTTAATATTGATGACAATGGAACAAGTATCTCAATAGCTGCACAGAAAGGCCAATGCACAAATGTGCTATACTCAACATATGGAAGAAGTTTGAAGCCTTTCAAACCACTTATGTTTTCATGAGAAAGCTGTGGATACCAACAGCAGAATGAAAAACTTAACATGGGAGGAAGAAGCCTATATCCTACCATGCTAATTTGTATTGTTAGAGAGGAAAGTAAACGGCAATGTTAGCTATGTTGAGGATTTTCAGAAGTATTTATTTTGGGCTTCCTTTCAAAAATAATGTTTTAATGAATATGCAACATGCTGGGTCTGTGGCACTGGTAGTGTGTCCATCACCATGGTACCTGAGCACTCAAGCAAATGATTAACCAGCAGAGCAAATGAAACAGAAGCAGAGAGCCAACAGGCACTGTGACAAGATCTTCACAGACCTGCCAGTACATCTCTATCTGGACCTTTGCTCCTTCAGGTTTTCCACTGTCCTATCTTTCACCCACGCTCTCATGATAACCAGATCTTTTTTTCCAAACCGTGCTAAGGGATGCAGAGATCTCAGACCGGCTCAGAAGGAAGGGTGAGATTAATAAAAAACCCCAAAACACACATATTTTCCTCAGGAAAACTTTGCTTAAGGACATAGTAAGGAAAAAAATAATTTTCATTTGCACAAACTAAGCCCGATTATGAATTGACAAAATTTTTTATGCCTGCCATGCCATCAGCCTGGCCACTTTAAGAGATGACTTTTCTACAGAGGGAAAACAAGCCTTTTCCTCACTGAGGGCCAAAATGACCTTTCAGGACCGTACATGAACACTACTGTTAGCATTATCTAATAATAATGAAAAGAATACATAAAAACATATGGCTATGGGCCTTCTGGAAAAAGCCTGGAGATTGCATCAGCCCCTCCCCACACTTCAAATAAGTAGCATGTTAACAACTCTGATGATGTTTGTTTAACATATGTGCATATAACTACTTTGAGCTTTTTCTGGCTTGGGATGCCTAAGCAGAGACCTCTGGGGTTTTAGGAAAAAAATTTCTATTGAATCATCTACCCCTTGCTGTTTTGTTTTCTGTACAAAATCTCTGAGGAGCACAGGAAAGCAGAGGGCCTTGCGTGCAGGCCAACTTTAGAAAGGCTAGCTCCTTTCAGTATTGAGGAATTATGCAGCTATAATACAAACCTCACTGAAGAAGTTTCCTGTTTTCCATCACTAGTCGGGACAATAATACTGCAGTCTAATTAAATGACTGTCACGTGGAGTTTTTCCTCTTCACTGTAGCTGCTTCAGACTTATGAAGTAGTTACATCCTCTCCATTCCAGTTTTTCCTTTAAAAGAGTAGTAAGTTTTGGGGGCAATACCACATTACTAGCAATGAAGACTCAAGTGCTCTCTTCCCAACGTAGATAAAATATGCTGTGCTACCCACGTGCCTCAGCAGCAGTTTTGGAGCAGATAAGAAGCACTGCACCACCCACCCATATTCGACTGTGAAACTCTGGCTTAAAGTTCACTCTAAGCATCAGTCTGATTCTGTTACCTCTCTTGTGTCTAAATTATATCCATCACTGTCATCTCTAAATATTCAGATCTTCTGCACACTTTATCAGGCTTTATAATCAAAGCTAGTGGAAGATATGTTTGTTTAGCTGTTGTAAATGGCTTTGAAGATCTCAGTCTCAGCAAGGGTGAGGAATTAAGGATGTCAGCTGGGCAAACAGTTTAATTTTGAATGAATTTAGCCAAAATTGATTACTGAAAAACTGATATGAATCTTTCAAGTTCATATTATTTCACATACTTTAGCAGTAAATATTCCGCCCCTTCTTGCCATCTGACTCACCAAGCATAAAACTGGAAGAATTAGCAATGATGGCAGCTTCTCAGACGTGAGACCAACGTTGGATACTATAAACAGATGTGAGAAGCTACTTTTCGATTGCAGCAGGGAGTACAGCCCTCAAACCGTTTAGCCCTCAGCTGACTACATTTCTGCATAATAGCAATTCTGTTAGCAGCCTAAACATGATAGCCGAAGCGTTTATGACAAAACCCAGAAACACAAAACCCACAAACCAACAACTGCAAAGAACTATTCCATGACACAGTTATTTATTGGAAGTACCTGTTTTTTAGGCTCTCTGGTCCATTTTCAATGAATTAAAATAATAACTTAGAGGGGAAAGAAAATTATCTTAAAATAGTCATGCTTTTTTTCTTCTCCCAGGTAATTGGAGTCCAGAAGACTCCAAAATAACAGCATGAGTGTTGAAAATTACAGGGTAAGACTGGAAACCTCTAGAGGTCATCTAGGCCAACCTCATGCTCAAACCAGTGCCACCTTAGAACAGGTCGCTCAGAATTAAAAGGAAAATAATTTAAAGCAAAAAGAAATAAAAAATGAAGACTTCCCCTATCCCCTTTTTGCACCAGAAGGAAAAAAAAAGGCAAGAAATGTTTTCCTGAAACATACAGCTCTTCTGTGTTTTTCATAAGTAAATATGACCAATATGGAAAATACCTACAGCTGCCTCCTTTGGTTGACCTAGTTCCCTTTCTGTCTTGATGCAGGTAACGTTTAGCACAGCGTGTGGGAAACTCCAACTCAGTCTCCAGCATTGCTCTGCCACACTCCAGGCCAGAAAAGGCTAGGAATGCTGCACGTTCAGCTCCAGGGACAAAGTGCTCCGTATCATTCATTAGCAGTCCCCTCCAAGTTAATTAAGGAACAGAGCCAACAGCTGCTGAAGAGGGTTCCACCCCACCTTTCGGCTGGGAAAGCAAGGCCTCTAGGGCAGGGGCTGGACTAGACAGCAAAGAACAGGGTGGGGGAACCTTACGATCCGAGTGAAACCCAGATGACTCATCAGAAAGTAAAATGTTCCTATTTTGGCAAGAGGCTGAAATAGCAGCCCTGGGTTGTGCTGCCTGGCTTGTGCTGCAGCACAGCAATAAATGACCCTGAGCGCTTGGGACAAACTCCTGTGCACACTGATATTCCTAACAGTAGGGGCTATTTCACATCTCATGAAGCAAAGAGGTTTACATGACAATTAAGACATTAATTAGCAGCATCTTTTTCACAGGTGGAACTTCGGCTTGAGATTTCAACATTTTTAGACAACTGTTTTGTGAGTAAAGATGAAGGAATAGTTTCTTAGGACTCAGGGTGGCAAGGACTCATATCCAGAACTGGCATAGGAGTGTATTTGCCTGCTGAAGGACACTGCAACCAGACAATGGCCTTTCCCATAACTTCTATGCAAGGAGGGCCTTCTTGTACATCTGCAGCCTGCCATTCAAAGCCTAGCTCTTGGCGTGGGCGAGATGCCAGGCTGGCCACTTCCTAAGCTGACCATAAAAAGGCCCAACGTACCACGAAGTCACACAGAGGCAAAGCAAAGCCTGGACTTGAACAAGCAGTAGCTCCCATTTCTCAGCCCCAGCCACTGACCTGTGTTTCTCCCCACTACAAAAATCCCTTTGATTATATCTGTAGAGATATGACCCGTGAGAAAACTCTTCAGCAAACACCAACAAGCAATCACGCTAATTTCACTGAAAATAGGTATCAGCTATAAGAGAATGTTTATTACCCTAGAGCTTCACATTTTAGATAAAGAACTAATCACTTCTACTAGAGACCGCTTTAAAGAAGAGTTGGTACGCAAGTATGGATTTCCTTAAACTTGCAGGTATGTTTCTCGCTGAGGTTTTTGTTCAATACCATCTTTAATTTCTATTATCTTTTGAGAGAATGGATTTGCAGGTATGCGAGAAAATCTAGAGCACTGGAAATGGAATAAAAGGAAGAAAAAATTGGAGACTGGAACTGGAACTTGTAGCTTTCAAGATCGGGGGGATTCTGATATTCATTAAGTCCCTTCCCTGTCAGATGGATGTTGCCAACCCATGGAAAACAATGACATGCTTTATGTATGTTATCTTTCACTTCTCTCAGGTACATACTGCAAGGAAGCTGTGTTCTAAGCAATGTATAAACAAACAATCATCATATTAGTCTTTTACATATTTTGGCACTCAAAGCACAGATAAATCACTGTGCCGTAGCCTTACCTATCATACTACTTACAAAATAAATCCAGGCTTGGGAGGAACATTAGATAACTTTTCCTTTAGTTAGCTTTTCAAAGCTGATGGTATTTTTTAGAATATGATTTATTCCTTTTATTTATCAGCCTGTCTTGTTTCAGATGGGTACTGTCTGACTGACCTCTAGATACCCTTGCACTTGCTCTGTGATATCCCCAGAATGTCAATGCTTCAATTCTTCATCTTTCATTTCCCAAACGTTTCTTATTGGTCACTTCTGGTACCAGTGGCAGCTGAAGTGGAAGTTTATCCTCTGATAACCTGTACTGCTTTAATGGTTCCCAGCATCCTGAGAATATTTTCCAAGTGTTATGGTGACACCAGCCGAGATCTTGGCAATAGAAAAGTGTTTCATACGCTTATTTCCTAACTTGGTCTCTTGTTTTCCCAACCCTCTGTCAGCCCCTTGATTTCTGTGGCTTAACTCTTTTTGTTATTGCTATATTCTTTGTTATCACTTCTCAGTATCTTTCTGATAATAAAGCCTTTGAAGAATCTGAGGGCATTCCCACCATGCATCCAAAATAGCTTAACAAATTTCTCCAAACCTCCAAGCGACATTTGTCCAAAAGCTTAGCAAAAATCCTCTCTAAAAGGAACAATAGTCACATCTTCTTTACATATTTCTCTGTAAACTAGAGTCTAGGAACTATAGCACATAAACCTTGTAAAATGATGAGCATGTTTCGAACAGTTCTAATACAAAAGATTACACATAAAACAAGTCACCAGTTTTAGCATGTCTCCAAAATAACGTATGCTTAGAAACGCTTATCCTTGTAGCATCACTATCTTTTTTTTTCCCCAAGATAAAATTAGTCTTGCACCAGCATGCCTGAAAAAGCAAAATTCTCATATAATTTCAATCACTCACTCAGTTTGCTCATGACTTTTATATAGCTGACTGAACACCTATTATCTCACCTGAAAGAGAAGCTGTGAGTTTGCTCACCTCAGTCACCTGCAGGATCTTTGAAATGCCTCCTCTTCTGTTCCTTCCAAAGAGTGCCTTCCCGCATCTCCCAGTCCATTCCCGAGCCCACTGAACATGCAGTCATCAATAAGTTCTGGCTAAGTTATCCTGCGTAGCTCTGAAGAAAAAAGGAGAGACTCGCAGATGCCGCAGAAGGTCGTCTTTGCTCTCTTTGAAAATTTCGTTTGCTTGGTGGTCTGTCACAGTCAGGTCTCCAGTAGTAAACTGAACAACCTATCCTCCTGGCTCTTCTTTTCTTCTTTTTCTTTTCTGTAAACACATAATCAGTGCTTCAAATCCTTTAGGTATCACAAACTGTATTTCTCTATTGCCCTCTACTGACTGCTAGCTACCACCGCCTTCCTGGAAAATCGGCAAGCAACAGATACACAGTATGCTTTCCTCTGCCGCCCTCCCTCAAATCTATAATGATACTCGATGGCCAAAAGTCAGCGCAAATCATTCTATTTTTTCCTTTGTTACAAAACACCAGGCAAGATTTACAGCTTGTTGGTCAGCCGTGGTAGCTACAAAACACTAAACAACAGAAGCAGGAAGCAGTTAGTAACGTGGGTCTGCTAATGTGGTTTTTTTGGTGAACAAAAGCCAGGAAAAAGTAGAGACAAATGCATTCTGCCTTGAAATGTGGGTGAATTCACCCCACTGATGCCATAAATACTGTACCAGGGAGCTGATGGTTATCTGGTTTTAAGGGTCTGGTCCTACCAGCACTGGATGCACAGAAATACTGACTTTTGATGGGAGTTTTGCAGAAAGGGGCCTGTAGAGAGCCATGAATTGGAGGCCATGGTTTCTTGGTCATTTTCCCTTCGTCTCTAGTTTTATTTGTTTAGCACATTCAGCACCACACCTAACATGAGAAATGTAGTTTCTGCCTCAAGAGACAGGTACTGGGACAAGACACACAATATACTGCATATGAATGGCACTGGGAGGTGCTGCTTGCACTGCTTTTCAGACAAAGATGATCTATAATGCAAAGAAAAACCAGCGACCCAACATAAAAATGGGAATGGCCCAGCATAGTTTCAGGAGCAGAAGAAAAAAAATGTATAAGCATTTCAGACAGACTGGAAGAGACTGAGGGGGCGGGGGGAAGCAGGGATAAGAAGAGCCTAAGAGCAGGGTGGGGAGAAGGGGGAGAAATAATTTGCATTGTATTAGTCACTGCTTCATTAGTACAGTACAGTGCTTGTTAACCAAGTCACTCAGGCACTTGTCCTCACAAAAAAAAGTTATCCCAAGGTGCTGGTGCAAGTGCTCTGGCCCACCTGCACCACTCCAGGGGCAGGGAGGAGTCAGGTCCCAGCTCCAAGACAACAGGAGACTCCCCAGCACGTTTCCCTTTTGCTAGGCAGAGGCTGGGAGAGAACACGGCACTATCTCGCCTCGCCATTCCTCCTCTGCAACCGAGTCCCCTAGGGGGGCAAACAGACTCGCACAGTTAAAAATCGTAAAAACAGGCTCACCCCCCCAAAAAAGTGGTGAAATTATTTTTGCTTACCTGTGTTCAGAAAATATTTTTTTTTCCCACCACTATTAATAAATGGGGATATTTCATTTGCCAAAAAATCTGTTGACTGGTGAACACTGGTTGCGTTTTAAATAGATGTTACGTGACATCCCTGCTCTTTGACTCAAGAAAGGTAGAGTTCACACAAAAACTATCATCAACAAACCCAGCAACTTGGCAACAAAATAGGTAATATTGAAAGGTCCATTGAAAAATGTATTTTTAATTCAAAACTAAAGTCAGCAGAGGTCCTAATTGTAGCTATTACGAACATTTCATTAACAAGCCCAGATTTATTGACTGTACTGTAAAGCTCTCCTACTAAAGGAAGCCCAGAAATTCAATTTTTCCCATGCTTTTCTACTTCTAAAGCCCTCGGCTACTCCATGTTAGAAAACAAGAAATAATTATATTTATTCGAATTCCTTGATAGAATATTGAAGCCTGCTCAGATGAATACCTCTTCTAAATGAACAGTTACCAATAGATCAAAGAAGAATGTCTAGCAAATGAATGGGGCCAAGGGAATTAATAAAACACACATCAAACATTAAAAAGCAGAGGTTTTTTTTTCTTTTTAATAGGAGCACATCTGCAGAGTGATAAAGTATGTAGTTGCCAAAATTCATAAAAAGGCATCCAAATAGAGCGGGAGGTAGCTGATGTTCAGCACTTTTGAACACCAAGTGGTTTCCTGGAGCTGCTGGTTGAAATTTTTCACCTGACAACTCGACAGAAAAATCTATTTTTTTCCCCTAAGGTGAAAGTTTTCCTTCCTACAGAAAAAAGAAAAACTTTTAACACCGCGGAAGACACAGGCGGCTCCTGAAGACGAATATATCGCTTTCCACCGCTTCCTAACGGACGGCAACGCGAGAGGGCTGGTTGAAATTTTTCACCTGACAACTCCTGACAGAAAAATCTATTTTTTTCCCCTAAGGTGAAAGTTTTCCTTCCTACAGAAAAAAGAAAAACTTTTAACACCGCGGAAGACACAGGCGGCTCCTGAAGACGAATATATCGCTTTCCACCGCTTCCTAACGGACGGCAACGCGAGAGGGGTGCCCACCCCCACAGCGCCCCCCGTCCCCTCAGCCCACGCTCGCCA
>NW_008795364.1:2856279-2881027 GCF_000699145.1 Aptenodytes forsteri | reverse complement strand
GGCCGGGGCCGGTGCGACGTGACGTGACGTGACGTGACGTGACGCTGTACCCTTCTCTCGCGCAGGTGGACGCTCCGCAACTCCCGAGGCGAGTGAGAGAGCCCGGGCGCAGACGGTGGTGTCGGGGCCACTGCCCTGCTGCAGGAGGCTGCAGAGGAGGAGGGGGGCTCCCGCTGTCCCCGCCGTGCCGCTGGGGGCCCTGTGAGCCCGGTGCAGCCCAGCGGGGGCTCCTGCGGAGAGAGAGCAGCGCACTGGGGTTGCCTGGGCAGCTGAAGGGCAGAAGCGTGGCCCTAAGAATGGGGGCAGACTTCCCCTGTTTCTCCATTTTCCCCTGTGCTGCCCCCACAAAACTCTGTCGGGGCGTGTTTCGGGGCTGCTGGCAGAAATGGCATATTGCTAGACAGCAGGGTCCAGGGGTTTAGAGAGAGATGCTCGAGTCCAGCTCTGGCAGTGGGAAGGAATAAGGCAGATGCAGGAGCATGCCTCTTATTGTTAGGTCTGAAATTTATCTCAAAGCATTTCTTCATCCCACACTGAGATGCTATCATCTTCTTCCACTTAAAATGGGCAAAGAGCTTTACAAGGCTTTGGTGTCACTCATCTGGCAAAAGAGTGTGCCTGCATGGAGCTCCCTGCAGAATTGTGAGCCTCCATCGTTAAAGATTTTTAGGAAGGAATTGCATTTTTCCAGCAAAATTTACTATTGCATATTGTATAAACTTATGCTGTGCATAAACTTAGCATTAATTGTGCTCAGCTGAGCACATACTGGTGCACATACTGGTGCGCAGCTTCCTCTTGTGTTCTGGTTGTATCTGAAACGTACAATAAAAACATCTGCCTAGATAATGTTAAAATGGAAACATACAATTTTAATGTTTGCCTATAAAACATAATTATTTCAAATTTTACTCTTTTACCTTTATTAATCTGTAGATAATGAATGTGGATTAGAAGGGATATGTCCTTACTGCTTCCAGTTCCTGGTTCCTGATAGCCACCGGGTGCGTCTCAAACCAAAGATGAAAGTGACTCCACAGATAGAGAAAATTCTTAAACGAGAGGCGAAGAACCATAAACTTAGTATGAAACAGACAAAGCTTTTGAAAAAGTACAGGGAGTCAAGGAGTGCTGTGGTAAGGATATTTACTTGGAACTGCCAAATACCTGATACTTCCCTGAAACCTTTCAGTGGCATAAAAAAGAAGATATGGAAGTCTTTCTTTTAGAAGTGGAGCTCACACCTACGCATTTCTTTTTTCATGAGCATGTAACTCTTCCTTTCTTTGGGATAACTTCTATTCATAATCAAAATTTTAAAAATCTACCCTCCACAATAGAGAGATCATGAGCACAATGACAAGAACAGTAAGCTCCCCCCCCCCCCCAAAAAAAAACATCCAACCCCACATGTCAGAGAAGCTACACAAACAGCTCTGCCCTCCCTGTGATCTTTTTAGCAGCAGTCTGGGTAGACTCTGCAGATGTCCAAGATCTTGCTGAAAATTAAGTAATTTCTTCCTGCCAGGAAGCTCTGTCATTTCCACTGTCAGCTACTGTATCATTTGCATAGTTTTGCAAAAATGGCGGGAGTGGCATATTTTTGCCTGTTCCTTTTTGCCTATGAATGTGGTAGAACTAGGACCAGGCAACTCTGCTAGATGCAGAACCTTAATAGCCATGTAGATCCTAAAATCCATTAGAATCCTTAGAAATCCATTGCTGAGAATACCCCAAAACATACCTAAGAAGAAAAACATGCCATTGACTGAAGTCAGGCTGGTTTTGCCAGTGTGCATAGCTTGACATCTACTGCCTTTGTTTCAGCTGTGAAGAAGGGCTTGAGTGACTGATAGACGATCAGTTTTTTCAGTTTTATGTCTAAAATATATTTACAACTTGCAAGCTTTACTTCATTCGTCTCAGTAGACCGTCATGGCTACACTGGATTATTGTTACCTTCTGTACAAATTGAATTTTTTACATTTGTATGAATACTACTGTTTATAGGAAGTCTTTCAAAACTAAACCATGTCAGTAATTTGAAGAAGTTAATGTTGCTTTTGAGGCTTCAGTTCTTTTTCCTAAAATTACTCGGGAATATAAGATTTAATCACTATTTTTTATAGTAATTACTATTATTTGAAGAATAATAGTATACATTTAATCTAGTGTTGCGAAGGCATGCACTGCTACTATTAAAACGTTATGTAAATAGATGTTTAAATAAATGAGACAGCACCCTATTGTGCCCAGCAGTTGCTGGCACACTTGGCATTTTCTCAGACGAGAGTCTGCTGGTTTGGGGAGTAAAATCTGCGAAACCAAAAATTATTAAAGAGTCAAGAACACAAAATTAAACTGAGGAAATATGACAGTGGTTCTCAGCTGTTGGGGCAAAAAAAGGCACTCCAGAAAGGCACCCTTGCTATTATATTACTCTCCCAATTGTCGATCATAGTTGAGCAGCAGAAAGGCATCTGAGAAGCTGGAATCTTTGCTTTATTTTTCTGGGATCACAAATCCTTAGTGTATATGAAGAACTGTCTCTTTAGACAACTGATGAACAGCGTCCTGTGGAATTATGCTGGGTTCTTAGATTTATTCTGTAGCTGGCGAGGTTCGTGGGACGTGCTGTGCATTCATATGAGTAGTTTAAAATTCAGTTTTAAATAGGTCCAGTTTAAACTCTGGGTAATATTCTAATCTTGGGGTGTAATTACAGTTTGCTGCACTTGTGTTCTGCTCAGTTCTGCTTGCATTTGTGCTGTGGATTACGATTTAAGTATTTCTGGTCTTAAGTATTTAAAATACTGTCAGCAACTGACAGCTTTCAAAGTTAGCAATGTAGGTCCTTATAATGTAATACCTGAGACTCCCGAAAATGAAAATTCGAGTGTGGTTGGAAATAAAACCGAGCAACGACATGACAGGTTGTGCCTCTGATACCTTTCTTAGCAAGTAGAACTTGATTTGAGAATGCTTCTGCCGTGAAAAGACATACAACATTATGAACTATTTCAGGGCTTTTAAAATTTTTGGAGTTAACTGTATATGCAATTCAGGGAATGGAAACTAGCTGTGCTGTGCTATGATTAATCCACTAATTCCTGCACTGTAAGGTGTTCACCTCCATTTATATTCCATGGAGTGCTAAATCATCACGTGATGCTGGTTTTTTTTCCCCGTCTGAATCTCATTTAGAAGAACTAAAAATACATCAATACCTGAGCCATATAAGTTAATGATTTTTCTCTCTTTTAGTTTGTTAGGCTGACAAAATAATGTCTAGAGACAGTCAAAATGCTTAACTGAAAACGTATCGTTTTGGCATTTCTAAATGTAATTCTTTCTAAGCAACCTGAATTTAGGTAAATTTACACACTTTGAAATGAAGGATGATTTGGTATAGATGTTTTCAAAACTGTTTAGACATTTTTGTGACATTCTTTTGAGTATGTTTTTTAACCAGGAATGTCACATAACTGTGTTTTTTTAGTCAGTGTAATTGTGTGCCTCAAAAAGTTGTCTGGCTGTATTACTCTCACGTCTTTTAATCAGAGTGGTTGCCATGGCAGTCAGGGATATTAGGAATATCTGACAGTCTCTGTGACTGTCTGACATGATCTGTTCTGATGCACCTCTGCAACATACTGTGCTGCTGGAAGTTCCCTGCAGCCTAGAAGTAAACAGACAAAGAGGAAGTGCCCTTTGTTTAGAACCTCCTCTGTATTGTAGTAAGTATTTTTGCACTAATAGAACGCCTCTTCTTCCTTCACTAAGACTTGCTGTTATGAGTTATGGATGACTATTTTTGAGAGTTTGGTAATTTAAATATTCTATCTCAAGACTCCCTGAAAGTTATTTTTGAGAGTTTGGTAATTTAAATATTTTATCTCAAGACTCCCTGAAAGAGTGTAATATAACTTAATTGGGGGTAGAATATGCTAATGAATTCAGATCACACTGTACGTCATGTTTTTTAGCAAAATATGAATACCCCTTACGTACACTCAAGATACCATCTATCCAGTTCAGGTGCTGTTTCATCTTTCTGTTTTTACAGGGCGGTTTTCCATATTTCACTGTACAGCATTACATTCGGAGTTACAGGTCTCATGAAATTAGTTGCTAGGGGACTGGAGTCATTTCTAGGTAAACCCAGAGGATGTGTTTGGCTTAAGAAGCCTGAATGAAAATACTAGCTGTAAAGTATATGTTGCTTTTTAATATCTCATGTTTCACTTAAGCAAATATTTAATTTGTGTCATGATACTTGGAGAATAGTTTGGATAATTCTTACAATGGCTTTATAAGATAAAGGTGGCAAGACTGAAAGAATGGTTGATATTTCCTTTCTTCTCTCCATAGCTGGTTACTTGCAACTCATGCAACAAAACAACAAGACATTATGGTAAAAGCAGGGATTTTCTGGCTACCAAGACACACAATTCTGGCACTCCAAGTATTAAATCTAGCCTGAGGACACCAGATGTAAAAATTCAGTCTGCAAACAAAGTGACACCTGTAAGCTGCAATAGGCTGGGATCTAAAGGGAACACTCCCTCATCTCTTCCCAGGTACGAAGAGGCACTTTGCTGAGTAGTGTATTACGTCTTGTTGGGAAAGGGCGTCACATACTGATTTCAGATCAGTCACTTAATAAACTTTAAATTGATAACTAAGTATTTTTCTTTAGTGGTCTGATTGAGTAGATCAATTTTAACTTTCCAACCTTTAAAATCAAAGATTCTAATGAAAAGCGACTGTGTGCAAAGAATGCACAGTTACGTTTTTGTCATTAATGTGAAATGTCTGGCTTAATACTTGCATAACGAAGTTCTACTTCTGACTGCTCACTTTCACATGAAAATACACTATTTGCCTTCAAAATTTTTCACTCAAAATTGTATGTGTGCACTTCCGTAGTTACTTTATGTTAATTCTAATTCCTCACCTTTAAGACATTTGCGTCTTTTGTTTTTCAGAACCTGTGTATCCGGACAGGCGACAACCAGCTCTGCTTCCAAGACTCCCCGAAACTCCAAATTTCACTTTTCTAAGCTAAAACGGATGCTTAACCTAGAAGAAAAAGAGAAGAGCCAGAAGGCAGATTTGAAAACCTTCTTGACTTTACTTTAGTTATACATTATTTCAAAGTAATAAAGATTACAGCAATAAGTATTGTTCCAGTTTTAGTAAATCAACAAAGTGGTTCCTTTAAAACGCAAGCTGACAGCGTGTACCCTGGGAAAGCACAGACCAAGCTCTGTTTCTAAGGGGGCTGATTGTCCGCAAGAGGGAGATGAGAAAATAGCCAGTCTAATGTGCTTGGGAATCTTGAACATGTTTTGCAGTCTCTTAATGGCCCAAGAATTAAAAGCCAGGATCTATCCTTTGAGGAAGCTGACAATACTGGATCCATCAGTGGGTCCAGCAGGACCCACAGGTAAGTTGGCAGACCTGAAAGCGGCTTGGGGGTGGGGAGGCTGCAGTTTGCTCCAGTTCACTCTCCCACTATTTTTAAGATAATGCATCACAACAGAATTTAAAAGATCTCATCCCTGCTTTGCATGTTTGAGTAAAACGAAGACACTTTCCCCGGCACTTTCTGCAGGTGCGATATTTTCAAGGGTCTAATGTAGTGTCCCGTAGCATCGCTGTCTCTTGATACCTGCGGTAATCTAAGCACAGCCTTTAACACAGCCTTTACAAAGGTTCCAAAGTAACTTACTCTTTAAGACGGCGCTCATATACAAAGAGAGATAAAACAGTGTATCACCAGATTAAGTTTCTTCCTTTTCTTAAGAATGTTCTCTGTGATTTGGGCTGCAGACCGTACTGGTCGCAGGATAATGCAGAACCTTGTAAAACTGCACTCTAATGTGGGATGCTCTCAATACTGACTGACAGCTCCACGCTAGACTGCTCCCAGCACCCTAATTCGTTACTGCTATGAGAGTGGCACGGTCATAAAGAATATGGGATGCTTCCTTTCCAGTTGCTCTGGTGCTACCAAAATGGGTCATTTCTGTCTCGTTCAGAAATGACTAAGGAGAGAACCTCTTTCTTAAATGTCTTTTGGTTTTATGAGGCTTCAGAGTTGCTTCCTTCCTGGACTTCAATCTGAAAAACTAGTTTTGCCCTGGACAGTAGTGAACTCGTTGCACCAAAGTGTTTTGATGCAAATAGACAATTGTCAAGGTTAAAGCCATCTCCACTGTCAGATTTTACATTTTCAATTCAGCACAGAGACAGTAGAAAGTCACCGTTCAGGACCGAATTTATAGCCTGCCCTGCGTATAGTCTGCAGTGACAGGTCTGCAAACCGTGCTTCAGATTTCCCCTCTGAAAAGAGAATCAATCAGTTAAAAGGTCTGTATTTTCCTTTTTTTTTTGTATTCTAATGAATAGTTTCCTTTAAGTGTATTCAGACTCGATGAACACCGCTTAAGGAATAGGGCCAGCAAGTAAGTTGGCAGACCTGAAAACAATCCAGGGCAGGGGAGAATAGTTTGTTGCAAATTCTACTTACAGTCTCAAAGATTGGCATGTAACCTTTTTATATCTCCTGTACACTTGCACGGTAACTTTGAAAGGCTCACTGCCGTTTGTTTCTTACGTACGTGTAGGACCAAATTAACTGTCATTCATTGATGAAAATACGAGTTTCATCGTTCCAAATACGAGTTTGGAGTTACGCCTTTTCCAATGTAGAACTTGGCGTTAATTCACCTGTTGTTGCTGTATTTATGATCCAGTCCTCTGGAAAAATACTTCCATCTTGTTGATGGAGAATGTGCATTATACAAAAGTATTTGAAAAACAAGTTTGCAATAAATTTTTGTATGAAAAGTACACACATTAGGTACTCTACTGCTGTGCTTCCTATGAGGCTTACGTGAAACCAGCACGGGCATCTGCTATGTTTTAAGGTGCACCAACATGAATGTGTTAGATCAAGAGTATGCTTTTGAAACAGATCTCCCAGTTGTCCCTGTTTACCGTGCTTTTTACGCAACGCCGAGTGGTCTCGGAGTATATGAGTCACACTCCATTTGGATAAAACTACAGGTGATGGATAAAAGACATGATCCGGGGCACACCCAATGTGCTTGCGAACGCTAACGGGCAATCTATCCACAGGATCACAGGAGAGCTAGTCTGAAGTACGCATCTCCAAGAAGTGCATTGTGGATGCCAGGCACTGAGCTTCAGGTATTCTGCACTCCAGGTGTATCGCTATTGCCATGTGCTATTTGCTAACGTAGACAGAGTCTTGTCATGCTCCAGACAACATCTTTTTCTCTGTAATTACCACAATTGTCAGATGTGTCCAGATGTGTTGTTATAAGGGGTCACTATTGCAAGCTATCAGACTTTACCGTGGGAAAAAAAAATCATTTGGTATGTGCCGTTCCTTGTTTTACAAGCGTGCCTCAAAATGCTGGGCAGAAACAGTGTTGTATTTTCTATCTGAAGTGCTTTTATGTTATTCCTAAGCCTCCAATACAGGCTTTTTCTGTTACTGGACCTTCACAGAATCAATGTATTGAAAAACATATCTATCTATCTATAGACACACACACATATGTATACACATATCTCTATATATGATGTATATAGGTATATACATACATATACACACATCGAACATATAGATACATACACACATACATGTGCACACACACACACATGCATCTGATGCACTCTTCCCTTCAGAATATATTACGTTCCTGTGCTCGATGAAACACTGAAGGCTAATTGTTGCCTGCAATGGAGTATTGCTGAGCCTCCCCGTCAGACCTCTGCCGTGCAGCGTTGCTGGTTCGTGTTTGAAGAGCTGGAAGAACAACTCTTTATAGAGAGGAAACGGCCTCACTGATTTCAGTGAGGCCAGAATTTCACCCAGACTTCATAAAGCAAGACCAAGAAGGTTCTCTGTTAAGCATACACCCCTGCGTACAGGTATTTCATTACAGAGCGAGAGTTATTTCCTGGCACATACAAGTTCTACTTACGCAATGGTATGTATATCATTGACAGCAATAGCATCAGACCATATATCGAAAATGTTACAAAGTGTGTCGTAATATAACCAGCTCAACTAAAGCGTGTTTTATTCTGAAATGTCAGTTTGAGCCATTTTCCCATTTTCGAGTATTGGGAACCTCAAGCTGGCACATTACAGCTGGTTCCCTCACATTCGGCCCCGCCTCTGAAGAAATGCAAACTTTGGCCAAACTAGATGGTATGTGAACAATATTTCTTTTTAAGAAATCTACAGTTCTAGAGAGATGACCTCAGGCTTTTTAATGCACTGCTTCCTCACTGCAAACTCGCACAAAATACAAATACAGAGAGTAATAAACTTCAGAATTAGTATCGACCATTTCCCCAGCATCACCGTGAGATTTTGTTTGACTCCTAAGTATAGAGAGCAGTTTAGATTAAAGCCGTTTCACACCATGTGATTGAGTAGGCAAGCAATAAACAATGATTTTGAAGATGTTTTTACAACAATGTTTTATTCTATTAAATACGAAAGAGCGTACATATAGGTGTTATTCTGAGGACATAAATTACACAAAGATTACACGTTCTGTCAGAAAAGCACAATAATGAAACATCTTTACATTTCAAACTTTTCTTGTTAGCTTTTAACAAATGAGTCTATTTCTGTTGCAAACAAGTAACGAGTGCTATTGAATTTTTGCAAATTCCCACAAAAACATCATGCTTAGTAGGATACTTTAAATATTGTAAAGATGAAATCAGAATTAGATTTCTAAATAACAAGATGGAAGAGATTTACTACTTAATCAAGATAAATGACACACTGAAATAGGAGCCGAGACAAAATTGGTCATTCATTAAAAAAAAAAAATTCCACTTCAGACACTACATTTGAGTCTGCTTTCTTTACTTGCAGGAATAGTCACTGTGATTATATGCATGAGTAATGAGCAGAACTGGCCCTAAATATTTATAAATGTAACCGTCAAATTTTAGACGTGCTGGTTTTCTAGTTCACTAATTTTTCCACTTAAAAAAACCCCACACCCATGAATCTATCTGCTTATGTTTCAAAAGGTTGAAATCCAGCTCTTCCGTAGAGGGCCAGTCAAGCCTACGTATGATTTCCCTGTCTTCCACGGTCATCTGCACAGGGGGCTACTGCATCCTACGTATGTGTTTTGGGTCATCGCTGAAGTACCAGACTGAGTTACCACCGACTTGTGAGAGCAGTATTAGTCTGTGGAAGTCCTAACACGTTGTCTTTTTAGACGTCAGGTAAACAGGAATGTAATTTTATCGTAATGAAAGCTCTCAGCCTGACGTTCAGAAGACTACTCGGATAAAATACATAAGCAGCATGTAGTTTGGGTTGTGTTGCTAGGGGTTAACTGAGGTGTTTTAATATATTAATACAAACATTAACAGAGTGAAACAGACAAGCTAATGTTACTGCAGGCTGTAGTTTAATTTTCAAAAGGAGTAATGAAACACAATTTCTAAAAATGGTAATTTTTGCAACTAAGGAGTTAAATTTATTTTTAAAACCACAGAAGTGGGGTAATATTCCTGATATCTTTCGAAACATTCTGCAAGAACACAGCTTGAGCCTGCAAACACTAGAATATACAAGCAGTCCCAGTGACCTCCAAGGTAAGCATTCTCACATGGCAAAGAGCTGCAGGAATCTCTCTGCTTTTTTCAGAGAACGCTCAATAAAAGTGCAATATAGTGAAGCAAATAATCTAATTATTATGCTTTTATTATTAGATGAAAAATGTTCAGATATTTTATAATTGTGCCTTTTGTAGGGTGGGCATTCTGGTTTGAGTAGAGTCAGACCACGTTAGAAGAGACGGGCAGGGTACTGTACGCATTTTCTTTCCCAGGGTGGCAACACCCCAAAGCAGTTCCATGGTATAATCCCATCTACAGCTAAAACATTGTGCTGCCCAGTTTCACACTGTTAAATAACTGTTTTGACAAAAGTTGACATTTGTTTTGCTTTTCATTTCCACCCAGGCATGTTCTCCCTTTCAGCTCCTAGGCACCCTTCCTTTCCCCACCCAGCCTCTTTTCTTCCTGAGATGTCAGAAGTACGTACGTTAAGCTTTGGAACCTGAGAATTTGGAGGTATTTTTTGATTCTACAGGGCTGCATTTGTATCGTACCATGTTATCTCCTGCTATACTATTACAGTTACAATATAAATTTTCTAACTAGTTGATACCTGATGCCTTTCCCACATAAATAAAAAACAACGTACCATTCAGCCACTAATATATGACACTTGTGATGAGAGTGACCTTTACCTTCCGCAAGTCCTCTTTTCCAAACAAATGTTGAGGGATCATTTCCAAAAACCCAGCTATGAAATATTCCTTGAAGTAAACAATTTCACAGTAAAATAAAGAAAAATATGTCCAGAAAATAGGCCTCTCTCAAAATTAAAACTTATATACATCAAGAAGTTGTTGAGAGTTTTCCTCATTCTTTTATCAGTTCTACGTTACCTGTAGATAAGCATTATCACTAAAAGCAATGAATAGGAAAAAGAAGTCTAGTGAAGTGTCGTGTCTTTTTTAATACCCTTGAGAGATCAAGGAAATTCAGCATTCAACTTTATTATTATAATTATTTTTAATTAAGGTAGCAAAAGACTGTTTAAGCTTAATTCCCTATGGTTTTGAGTATCCAAGACTTAGATCCTTCAATGCACTCTAAACAAGCCATGCCGCTGCACTTCTAATCACCTCTGGGTACAAATTAAGTTTTCCGTGGATGGGATTCAACCATGAACTCACTATTTATCTTTCTTGTTTTATGATTTGTTTTATAATTCTTAATAGATTAAGCTGTTTTAATATTTATCACAAATTTGGTGCAAATTCTCTGGCAAGACTGAGCTTTAACTGCGACTGTAATGCACATACGTGTATATAAGAATTTATGAGCTGAGTTTATTGTACTAGAACAGAAATATTTAAAACATTAAAATTGCACCTGAATATTCATTTTCTTATCAAGAATCTATGCTGAAAAGATGCCAATAAGTGTTATTTAATTTTGCATATTAGACTTAAACTAAAGAAACACTCCTCTGGATTCATTATAGTTAGCTCTTTTTTCCTATGGAGTGGAAAATTGCCACTCAAAACTTAGAAATCTTTGGACAGCTAGTGAGCTCTGATAAACTATTTTCAGCAGTCCTACCTGTCAGTCAGAATTTTTTATGCAATTAGTATTCTACATTGCATGCTATGGAACGCTATGTCAACAGCTTGTATTTTTATCCTTTGGGTTTTTTTCCCTACTTAACTGAGGTCTAATTTGTGGCAACGTCGATGAGAAAACATAATTGGACTGAGGTGCTTATGTCCAAGTGTATCTATTTTAAAGAGAAAGATTATTCTCCATTCACATCCAAAAAGTATTCTAGCGATTAGCCCTGTAGAAGTCAGTAACAAGTGGCAGAACACTATCTTCAACAATTTCACCCCAGGATCATTTTGAATTGTTGTGGGTTTTGAAAAGGAAGAATAGATTTCTCTAAAAAAATTTCCTTTCATGTGAGAGGGAGTATTAAACTTGTAAACTGTGAACTTTACTGATGCAAAACGATGCCTGACAAGTGCAAACCTATGAACAAAATGCAATCATTAAATACTCCGATGATATATCCAACTCAAACACTTGCAGCCCAGGTTTTTAAGGTCATCTAAATGCCAAAGGTACAGGCAGGCGTTTTTTAAATCACTCCTCAACAATTACGTGCCTAATTCCGATTGACTGAGAAGCCTAAACTTTCTGGCAATCTGCTAGATGCCTGTCTGTATCTTCAAGTTTTTAAGTGAACTTAAAAGCCGGTGCATAGTACGGTAACAAGGACTTTTCACAAATTCAACTACCTGTAGACAAATACCACATTTGTGCCATGCAAAGGACTTTTTTAAAAACAGACACTCGGCAGTAATTTTCCACTGTTTGACTTACACACAGGCCTGAACTGTCTCCTCCTATTCTGTGAGAAAAGACGATCAAGATCTAGAAATGTTTGCTGGAGCAGGTGGAGGTGGGGGGCTGGAAGCCCATGCTGGCCTCCGGGGTTTCTCAGTGGAAGAGGGTGTACAGCGTGGCTGTATCATCCTGTTGCTGCATGGATGGATGGTACGTAGCATTGTCAAATTTTAATAACGGGCATTTAACAATGGGAACAGTTTAGAGAATTACCTTTCAATTTAATTAAAGCTGCAAAATGGCTTCACATTTCTGGGATTAACCTTTTTAGATGGACACGGATGTTCCAGAAAGGGATTAGAGTATAAATGAATGGTCCCTCAATTTAGAAACTAAGCAGCTGTAAAAAGCAAGCTACAATTTTAAAACATAATTAAACTGGTCAATTGTATAGTTTCTTACGCTGACTTTTAAATGATACTAAAATATTGCAATATTTTCAGTCATTTAAAGATCTGCTCAGTGTAACATGATTTAGGTTTTCCAATACAAAATTGGTTACTAACATTTACTTCAAAAAAACCCACCTGACTTGCTTTGGGAGTGGGTAATTTAAATGTAACAGACAGTAAGATCACTTTTAACTTTGCATTAAATTGCATCAACCTTCTTGCAAACATAAGCTTGTGATTTCCACATTTCACTCCCTCGCTAGCAACTGAAATGTCTCGAGTTAGAAGTATGTGTTGATTATATGTTGATCTACATTAAATATAGGGTACATAAGAAAAATCTTAGCATGTTTTACAGGGCACCCAACTAAAATCTTTACAAAAGATAAGATAATTATCCATTCTTCAATGTAGTAGACACAGATGCCACTTTTATAAATGTACCCTTATGTTCACTCGCCAATAAAATAGTAAACAAATCAACTTTTTAAACCATTTTTTATAAATTATTAGAGTATTTTTACTGACACTCTCCAACAATATACAAAAATAATACTACAAGAGTACCAATCAGTCTGACCTACCCCTCATTTCACAGAAAAGTAGAGGTTATGGAAGGATGTTCTTGTAATCAATCATCGCTGTAGATGTCTCCTGCAAACGGTAGGTGTACGTGGCTGCCCGTGACGTTGGGAAGTCGAGAGAGATCAGGCAGGTTCTGGATGCGTGACCTGAGTTCTTTCCGTACTTGGGACACTCTGGCTAGCTTGCGTTTGTACTCCTGTAATGCAGAAGAATTCAACATGAGGCTTTTTTGCTAATACCACCCTACTACTTGCTGCACTTGACGTTTTCCAAATAAAGTATTCCTTCTGCAAGTTAGATGACTAAATACCCTTCAACGGGTGAGAACCCAGAGAACTGGGTATTTTGGAGGCAGAGGCATCAGCTCTAGCATTTTCTCAGCATCTGACTTCGGAAGCATAGCCATGGGGTTATATTGCTTTGAATTTTAAGTACATAAATGCTAAACAAGGAAGACAATCCCTGTTAACACAACTACACATGCTTCTCCATGCGACTAGTAGATGGGATTATTCTTAGAAACTGTATTAAGGATAATTGATACACATACTTTGCTATCACTCACAGAGTATGGGAGGATAAACTTACTGATGTCAAAGAAGTTACTTCCAGCTCATAATGATAAAAGAATAAAAAACAACCAAATACCACCTAACCAGGCCTGTTGATCAGCCCCACCAACTGACCAATCAAAAGTATTTTGTATTAACTTTTATAATAAAAACCATATTGCATCAGTACATTTACAGATCTATCCCTGAGTTTTCAGAAACTTTTTGAGCTGGGGACACAGGATTTCACACTGTGTTGGAATACAGGTCAAATGACTCATAATTCATATATTTAATGATTATGAGGCACTTTTCACATGAAACAACATCATACAAGATAAAGTATTTAACATTGTAAACCAGTGCACTAGAATATAGTTAGTGCTCACCTATTAAGAATACGAGACATAATGGAGAAGAATACCAGCTTGTATAAAATGAAAACAGTTATTCCAAAACGTAGGAAGATTAGGGTACAATTTATAGGAATATTTACATTTCAAAAACTTGGGAACACATTTCTTTGGAGAGCAGAAGAGACTAAGCATTAGCAGGCAAAGCGGCGCTTCATGAAAATATACTGTCATTCACAACACATCAAATGCAGATGCTTTCTAGTGCGGCTGCAGGTTTTGCTGCAGCCTGGGAATGGCTGGAAATAACAAGAAATAGTTAACCTACAACTTGGATAATCAGCCCATGGATAATCAAGATCTCATGATTATAACCACTTCTAAATAATAGTGGGGAAAAAAGTCTACATCATCCTGTAAAAGTGCCAAATATAAACACGTGAAAGTTCCAGCAAGTATAAAAACACTGTGCAAATGTCTATAAAAGATAACAATCAAGCTATTTACAAGGTCTAAATGTAATTTTAAGCATTTTTCTATAATGTTAATAGCATGGAGTAAAAAGGAAGGCCAATGAAAAGACCTTTGGGTAGTAGAACCCAATACAGTAGTACAAATGTTAAATACCTGGGGCATGATCAAGATTATTGGACAAGGTCCAACACACATAAAAACAAAGTTTGCGACTATTAGCAGCAGTGTGGCCTTCTTACCAAGGGCAGTAAGAGAACCACAAGAAATCTTAAATTCTTAATGAGAAGGTGATGCATAGCTAAAAAAAAAAATAATTAAATCTTTACATAGAAAGAGAGAAAAAAGTGTCCCTGAATTAGTATCAACTCCTTGATATCATTTATATTTAAAAATTAAGTATTACATAGAGTTCAGAGCCTTATGAAATACTAACACAGTGAAAATACTACAGATGCCTCGTCAGCAGAACTGTAAACACTTGGTGACAGTACACAGGGCAAAGCAGCGTTCCTTTTATGATACAGATGACCAAAAAAGTCTTACAACTGCAAGTGCCTTGGTCCTAGGAAAACCGTCACTTGCTCACACTTGCCCAAAACATCCTCTCTGGCACAAGTGACTTCAGGACATGGCTGTGGAAATGAAGGGCTGTATCCTGGTACTGTATCCTTACAGTAATGCCCAAAGGCCACAAATACTTTACTGCTTCATACCTAATATTACAGCAGCATCCAGAGGCCTCAGTGAGCCAAGTCTGTGCAAGAGTCATAGTCCTTTGCCAGCATGTGAAAAGCCAGTAACAGAATACTTCTTCCTCTTTTCACTATCTATTTTAGTCCAGATTGCAGAGATATACTCCTGAGTATTATTTTAGGGAATAGATCTTAACATCAGAGGAAAAGATAGGTTTCATTGTTTAGTAAAACAAACAATTCGGCAATATACAGAACGCTGGTTAACCAGAATCACTATTTTCAGAAGCAGGATGGCTGGGGATTGAGCGTTGGGCAATGAGGGCTTTGAGCAAGCTTGAAGCTAGGAGACCTGGCCCCTGTTGTGAAAGACGTACTGCTGTAGAGAAGAGGATGAGTAGAACTGTAAGCAGAATCAAAACACTCAAAAGGCCCAAAATTAGTAAAAGAAATTAACTATAAAATCATCCCAGCAGTCAATTCTTGTAAATGGTGTTTGAATCAGCTGAATCCTTACTGAGTTCGTTCTCTGTCAATGAAGAATGTGAAGCAGCAAATCAGTATCCCTTCATAAGCTCGAAGTGTGATGCTAGGCAAATATGCACAGATCACACTTAGCAGCTATATTCTCTCAAGATTTTACTCCAAAACCTGAAATATGCCTTAAATTAGATTGCCAGTTGCTTGACTCCATTAACGTTCCCTTTAGCTGATAATGAATCATTTGCATAGTAACATCACATTTCTGACATCCAGCATTTTCCATATAAATTTTTCCTGGGACTTGTTGCCTAGCGAATATCGGCTTGATCAGTATTACTGACAGCAGGTTCCTTTTTCTCACTAAGGAAAATGTTCTCATAAATTCGGTCTCCCATATAACACGGTCTTCTTCCTCTCGCCAACACCTTTAGCATAATGCACGCTCTCAGGGAGTCAAAACTTGTTCCTTGTGCCTTCTCAGAAATAGAGACCTCTGAGAAAGTTTGCTCAAAGTTTTTACTATAAAACTAGAGTAAATAAAAAGTTACATAAGGTTTTATAGTTCATTATATTATTGATGCAGTATAAGCTACAGAATGTAATTTTAATACAATTTTGGTAATCCAAAGCATATGTGAGATCTGCAACTACAGGCTAGATGTCCATGACAATCCTCCCCCAGTAGCAGAAATATTATTCACCTTATCCAGAGCACCTTATTTTCCATGACACTCCCAAAACACCATTCTAGAGATCACTGGAAATGTCCAGTTTTCATGACTGGTGAGCAAGTTCAAAAGAGGGCTGATTTTCAAGTACAGTGACTTAGCGGTTTTGAGGTACTTTCAAAGGGGCTGCTTTTCACAGTTTGATTCTACTTAAAATCACTAGTCACTTCTGAAAGGGTTTGTTTATATATTTTTAAGGCTGCTAATATAGTCCTGGCATTACCTAAGTAGTCCTGGACTGTGGAATACAAGCATCAAGTACTCATTATCAACAATACTTGTTATATGTACAGCTTTTATTATTTTATCGTAATAGCATGCACACGTACCTACAACCTTTTCCCTCAGTGTATACATTGAGAGTATGACTCAATTAAAGCAGAGGAGCAGGAATGGGGATATCTAGGTGTTATTTCTGATAGCTGCTCCATTAGAAATGCTGTATACTATACAACTGAGTAACATTTACCCACATTGTTGACACTTCTAACTGCAGAATTCCTCCTCATGGAGAATTTCAATTTCATTTTCATTATGTTGATTTTAAGGTATACTTCAAAATACCGCTGTGTAAATGAGGCAAGATTCAAGCTATTTACTTCAAACAGTCAAGGACAGGCAGAAGTATGATGTTTTCTTTTGCTACGCTGAGCATAATAATAACTGAGCATAGGTAGCATTGCTTGCTACCTATGGAGAATCTTACTCTTGGGATACATGGGCAACCTGATGTACGGAATTAAAGTCTCTTCAATTTCTTCAGCGGTCTAAGATAACACTACGTTCAAGCAATAATTTTTTGTACTTCCAGTCATAAAAGTAGGTTTATGAGATAATCAGAAGAACTTATTTTGCTCATTAGAATCCCACTGATTACTACAGTTTCCATTACTCGACAGTGTAGAATATGGATATTTTGTGAAAGCAATGCTAACAACATATGAATTCCACACCTAGATTAATAGTAATTCTATATCAAATAAGTACCAGGCAAAAAAGCCAAATAAATTTTGATTAGACACTACAATCATCATGAATAATAAAAATGTGGGTAGGCCAAACAGGCTGTGCACTGCAGAGAGTATTTTCCCTTCCAGCTGAAATAGGCTGAAATAGATCTTTAAATATAGAGTTTCTGCAATTACCGTAGAGAGGGGCTACAGCTAAAACAACTTTGAACTTCATGGATATGCTTTCCCTTTACAACATTAATATGACTTTGAACCCTTATCTGATCGATAAGGCTATGGCACGCATCAAAATACTGCGTGGCAGAAAACATATAGCAAAGTGAAAGAAACAAAGTCTGATTCCAAAGCAAGAATAAAAGGTTTGCAGAAAACACAAATATTTAACCTGCACCCTTGTTAGCTACAGAAAGAAGGGTAAGGTGGAAATCAATACTCTCAATACAGAAAAACAAAACCCAAAAGGCTTAAAAGGCTTTTAAGGTGTTGAGGGCATGTGTGTACATCAGCATCCATGGCCTCTATGTACATCGTATTTAAAACTGAGATCTCTGACTTTCTAGGTCCGTTCCAACCTCCCAGTTTCAGGTGCAGACATCGGAGCTGTGTCACAGAGCAAAGGCTTCTCATGCGCTGTCTCCAACAGCGGAGAAACCACCAGAAACCTTCAAAGGCTCAGACGAAGGCAAGTGGCATGCAATACCCTGATACCTAGATTTTGAAGTTCAGAAACACAGTATTTTGTTATAGACTCCACCTTGTTAAAATCTAATGCCTCACCCAGTCTGGGTATTTTTCTGCGAGCAAGACTGACAACTAGACTTGAAGGAGTCAGATAAGCCTCACTATCACTCTGGAAAACAGATGAGCAGGGTTAAACTTTGTGCTGCCTTTAAAAATTTGGCATGGCTTACGTTCTTCACCAGTATGATTAAAGGCTCAACCTATTTACCCGTGTTAAGGATGAACAAAACCCTGAAATAACTTTCATTTAAGACACTGAACAGAGTCTGAACACATCTATATGGTTCACGCACACACACACACACAAGGTTGAAAAATCAAGGACAGTTATGACAAGCTTAGGAAAGGACTGACTTGGCTAACCTTCCATTACACATTTTGCCTGTTTACTAGAAAACAGATTTTTGGAAAAAAGCTTCAACTTTCCAGTATGTTAGCATCTATCAGTTTTCCATTAGGTCTTACCACATTTAGAGCAAAACAAATAGCACTGAAGCAGTGAGCACCTACCTAGTGACTGGATTGTTTATTCCTTATTGTTCTATGCATTGCCCCACGCATTACTTACTGTACGCATTACTCTGTATGCAGATTTACTAATATTCTCATAGGTTTTCTAATGGCATACTACACCACTACAAAACACAATTTATTCTTCGGAAAAATTCTTTGAGCTGACAGATCAAAATGAAATGCATCCTCTAATTTTGAGTATCCCATTTTTCTTAGTACTTAAAATTACCAAGAACTTAACGCTTCAAAGCAAATTTTCTAAATTAAGTTAAAATATTAGAGACTCCTCAGCTTGTCTGCAAATGAAGCAACAGGAAGCAATGAACTCAGAAGTCTGAAACCCACAAACTAAATTAGTGACCATCTGGGGAAAGCTTGATTAAGTGACTCTGTCTACCATCAACTGTTGTGCTGTGGTACAGACAGGAATACACTGCAGATCTTCAAATCATAAATTCCTGAGCGCAGCAGTAGTACCGCATCTGAAGGGTGATTATCAGAAATGTGAAGTCCTTCACAGTGGTCACAAACTATTCTTCCCATTCCTTGAAAATGCAGTTTTTTCTCCAGCTCCTTCCAGCCTAAACCTGGGTCTCAAATCTCATTAACCCCAGTCTTGACTCCTGTCTCCATCTCCATTCCTTGAACACTGTTCCTAGAACCAACCTCTTTGTCCAGCAAGGCTGTTCAATGCCTCTCAGATTCCTGTCATGCCTGTATTCGCATGCAATACAAACACTCACAACTGGTTTTTGCCTAACTGTTCCCATTTCCTTCCTTTCTGGCTCCACATCTGAATTCCTCCCTCTCCAATCCTGGTCTGCACTTATCACTTTGTCTATAGTTTTGGCTGCGTCTGGTTCCAGTTCCACCTATTTCTCCCCAGTCCTATACTCAGCCTGTCCCTATTCTCTGCCTACATAATATTTCCATCAGACCTCTCTATCACCTCATACCAGTTTTTGCTACCATTCTCTTAGTCCAAAGGAATTCCAGTTCCTCCCATTTCAGCCCTACCCTACATGACGTGCTTTTCTGGCCAGTCACTCCCTTTCTTCTCAGCCAGCTGATCTCCTACTCCATTCTTTACTGTAATGTCTAGTCCTGGATCCCTTCTTAATCTCTGCAGCCTCTGGAGCCAAGTTCCATGGGAACTTGGCCAAGTTTTGCATTCAAACCCATTGGCTTCCACCTCCCCATTACTTAGACTCAAGGGAGCCATGGACAACCCACCCACAGAAGAAGTTCTCTGCTCTCATGTCAGGTGCTTGGCCCATGGCCAGCCTAGAGCACAACTGCATACAGTTGCAATTGCAGCAGAAGTCTTCTTTAGCCCAAGCTGGAAAACTCTCTGGCAGACAAGTTCTTCATGGAAGTTAGTAATGTTTTAAGAAATGTCTGATGAGCATATTAAAAGTAAGATTTTTTTTTTCCAAAGGCTTGTAATTTCATTAAATTCAGGTTGATTGTCATTAGTATATCAAAATGCATGCCCCTGACAGAAAGAAGGATTTCCCCATTCTATAATACTTTGAGAAAGAACATGAATTACATCATCTCAAAGAAAAGGTCATTTTTTAAGATTGTTTTATTACAGACTTGTCCTTAGCTTTATTCTTGAAGACTGTGTTGCCAAAAAGTTGGTCAATGTTTGGGAAAGTTAAAGAAAACAGGGAGTTATAAACACAATTACCAGGAGTATTACTAGGCTTACTTAGTTTATATTTACCTCCATTCAATCATAAAAGGTCCACAGTGATGAATAATAATTTATAAAGTAAATTACTATTTAAAGACATTGATTTAATTAGAGAATCTCTATGGGACAATGACTTAATTTAAAGCATTTCAGGATGGCAGACATGAGCAGCAGCTCGAATGAAAGATGCCCGCTTGAGGTTAAATTTAGTCTCCTTGTGTTTTATTATCTGATACAGCATTTTTATCTGGTTGAAAATTTAGCCATTATAATAATCTCAAAGCTACATACTTCCAAGAGATGCTTAAGTTACACTGAATTCTTAAGTTTCAAATCTTGGCTGACAGAGTGAAGTATTAGAGAACTTCTGATGACAAACAATCAGGCACTTCAGAACAATTCTGAGCAATTGTGCTCAAACAAATATTCAAGTTGATACTCTATACAGACACACTTAGAGGGATAAAGCAGAACAGTTTTGAAAATAAAATAAAAAATTTAAATGGCTGCAGGCTTAGAGATAGCTTCTTAAAGTTTCATCTATTCACAAATGATCTGAAGGAAATCCAAATTAAAGGGTATCAGGGTCCAATTTTAAAGGAAACCGTGAATGAAAAATGTTGATGGTCTATTAGAAAAAAGATGCCTTTAGCTATGCATTTAAGAACAGTTGTGTAAAGTCTTCAGGCTCAAATGTTCACTGTACCTAACAGCTGAATTGTAAAAATTGTGTACATCAGACACACATTCCTCATTTCATGCAACCCTTGCCTGCAGGTCATTACAACAGTCTCAGTTCCAACTTCAGATTCTACATATGCAACTCATCTTTCTAAAGCTAATGCTGTGGATGTCAAACCACAAAAACGTGGACTTTGAGGTTCATTATTTAACAGAGACAAATGGACATCTGAAAGCATGAAAATTCTGTAAAGCCAAGACTACATGTAACTGTTTTGAAGATGAAAAGTGAATCTGAGAATGAAAAGTAACACTGCAGGTCACTAGGTAGGGGATTTATCTATAGCTAGCCAGGAGACAACTGTTTCAGGTCCTTTTCTTTTGTCAAAGACAGATCTACATAAAGTAGAAGCATGAGACCTAGTTTTATTGTAGCAAGGCTAAGTATTAGTAGCAGTCTAATCCAAGCAGGAGAGAGCTTAAAGCAGGCTAATGTATACAGCTTTTGCAACTGCAGCGTAGAGCCACTCAGTGTTAACCTGTGAGCAAGAAAGAAAATGTATGAGCAGTGTTTGAATCAAAAGTGTTTTATTGACCTGAGATTGGGTATTAGCTATATTTTAAATGAAATAAATAAAAGTAATACAGATAGAGGACCTCAACTTTGCTACAGGTGGGCCCAGGCTGTTGACCTTGTTCATTTAAGTAATCTATCAGTGCAGGTCTATCTGTGCAAAACTGGTCTTGGACATTTTGAACAAGCTCCTCAAACGAATTTGTTGTTTAATTATTTCTGTCTTTTATTTTCCCAGTTCATAAATGACTCCTATCCAACCTGAAGAAACAGCTGTGAAGGACAACCACCTTACAATTCCAGAACAGTCTTACCTGAAGAGCATGTGGCTGTTTCTTAAAGATTTTTAAAGAATGGTTCTCAAAATAAGCCAAGAAATGCCAGGGGGTCATCCAATGTGTGCACACTCTAATAAATTTCATCAGCTAGACAGTTTCGTATTACACTTGTCAACTCATTCTCACAATTTCATCAAGTAGGTTGAAACATCCATTTTAGAGACATGGATTCTAAAGAAGAGGATTTAGTTACAGCTCAAAGATAAGCATTCACAAGCCTGATTTGCTTTAATGGTAGCTGAAAGTGCTCAGCGTCACTTGAGAATTGAAACTACACTTTACGTGACTAATGAGAATAATTACCTGTGTAAGACAAACTGTTGATACGCCGCATGGTAATTTTGTTTTTCTCTCCTTTCGTGAGCGCGAAATAGATAGTTCGAATGCAGTGTTCAGGGATGGGGATGGGACCATGAGAAAGGTAAAGTTGGAAAGGGAGAACTACACAGCAGAAGTACATATTCTGACTTACTTCTTGAAACTGCCCGTCATATGTCCTGTGGGAATATCTCCCATGAAAACTCTACCATGCATGAAGCAAGCAAACAACCACACCCTTTCTACAGCCAACAAGAAAGGAGCAGAATCTTAATTTCCTAACAATGCACATAGATACAAGTTCTATCATTTAAAAAACAGTGCTTACCCTCAAGGTTTAGTATTAAAATATTATGATGAAGTTTTGCAGAAGGGAAGTGATACCAATAGAGAGCACAGAGCAATTACAAGAAAAATTCACAATGTAAAAGTCTCTTACCAAACAACCAATTTCAGGCAGCAAATTTGGCACACCCACCCATTTTTGCCATTATTTACCCACTTCTGAATTGCTCCAACAGTTAGTTTTATTTTATAATAAGAAGGGTGTAAAAAGAGGTTGTCAGGGCAGAAATTATGAGCAACCAGAGAAGAAAAAGTCTAGAGAGAAAGCAGAACATAGAACAAGTAAACAACATTAAAAAGAACAAGGAAAGACATTTACAGTGGTTTTCCTCAAGTTTTCTTTCCCATTATGAACTATTTTCCTCCCAAAAGCCTACGGCTTACAGTAACCCCACTAATGCAAGTTTGACAATACTTTTTCTTCCAATGTTTGAGTACCTAGCATGCTTTTATGCTATGATCTACGTGATCCAGTAGATCACTAATTCTGTGATCTACTGATAAAAGAAAACACATATCAGATGTTAGCAATCATTTCTATCAAAAATCTCTTAGGTTTTTAAAGCATCTTTCATCCATTCAAGCCACCTGTATTTAATTTAAAAGGTCTTCAAAATTATTATCCTGGTTTATACAGAAGCTCTAAGAGTACCTGTGGGGTTTTCTGTTTTGTAGATCTGTATTTCTACCCAGTTGTGGATGAAGTGACCTTGGAAGATGAGGTCATCAGGAGAACATAGTAAGTTAAATGTTGTTAAAGAAATTGATTACTGAGATATTTACAAATGAAATAATCGGTAACTCAGTAGACGTGTTACAGAGGAAAAATGCAAATAACGTAAATTTTTTTTCGTTCTTTCAATTTTCATCCAATTTTGAATAAATGTGTAATTTTGGAATGGAGTGGAACACAGAGAAGAATCATTGTTTGCAAAGTACAGCATTTCAGATATTCCTGATAAAGATTCTAACGACTGAGATTTCTGACTATTCAGTAGGCAGTAATAAAACATCTAAACACAATTACCCTTCTTCATCAGTTCCTTTACTGTATTTCCTAAACTAGTTATTTGGGTTTCCACAGTATTGAAAAAAATGGAATTATACAAAGTAAATCACTTAAATTTCCTGGTTTGCCACGTGCTTCTTGCATGTCAGTGTGCAAGTCACTTAGGTCCATTTTCACCAGGTACATTCCCCTGGGGTTGTTTTGTATGACAGACACTCCAAATTTCTCTCTTATTCATACAAAATCCACTCTCACAAACTTGATACTGTTTTAAATTTGTATCAGGTTCTACTTCCATTTGTACAGGCTAAAATGAGAATCTAAAATATTTTAAAACGTTGGGTTTTCCTTACAATACCTCAGGAAAGTGCAGAAGTACGTGGGTTTTATCACATTTGATGTCCAAATTGCAACATAATTACATCTGTCTCATTTCGCTGGTGAGCTGCTTCAAATTCCCTGAGAAAACAAGACCTGAAGTAGCAATGGAGACTGTACTCTTGCTGCAGAAAAGGGCTTACCATTGAATTGAATACACATTGAATGTATACGGCTTGTAGGGCAATTTAAGAACTTTTAAAATACTTGTCCATCTCTTCCCTACTCGTTCAGTAAACTGTTAAGACTGGTCTGTCCATAAGCTCATGTTTCCAGATCTCTCGTAAACATGAAGTTTGAAAGAAAAAATAAAAATAAACTACGCCTAGCATCTGACGACTGGGATTTCCATCAAGGAAAACAAAACCAGCAGGTCTGAACCTGCAGCTGAAGTTCAGGCAAGAGCTGGATCGACTGGCTGGCACAGCAAAACCAGCCTGTCAGAACATGTCTTAAAAGTTCTGGTCCGGGGAAAAGTAAGTGTTTATGAAGAACGACATAAATGCCCTCTGGGTATATGTTTCCAGCCTGCTATGAAGTAAAGGGCTTGAGTATTAGGCCTGGGTATGCCACTTTGCTTTCACTCTGCAGTGCAACAGTCATGCAAAAGGGCAACCTTTCCCCCATGTAGGAGGGGAAACATATGATAATGAACAGCACTAAATCCAAGGTACAGTTATGATAAATGATTTATGATTTAACCATGACTTATAATAATAAAATATAAAGACTTGCACCCAAACTTAAGATACCGTCTTAAAGAGTGACTGTAAAAGTCACCATGCATTCAATTTTTTTTTTTTTTCAAAGGGCTTGCCTCATAGAATCATAGAATCATTAAGGTTGGAAAAGACCTCTAAGATCATCGAGTCCAACCATCAACCCAACAC
>NW_008795364.1:2824818-2855988 GCF_000699145.1 Aptenodytes forsteri | reverse complement strand
AGGTCTCCCCTCAGCCTCCTTTTCTCCAGGCTAAACAGCCCCAGTTCCCTCAGCCGCTCCTCAGAAGACTTGTTCTCCAGACCCCTCACCAGCCTCGTTGCCCTTCTCTGGACACGCTCCAGCCCCTCAATGTCCTTCTTGTAGTGAGGGGCCCAAAACTGAACACAGTATTCGAGGTGCAGCCTCACCAGTGCCGAGTACAGGGGCACGATCACTTCCCTACTCCTACTGGCCACACTATTTCTGATACAGGCCAGGATGCCATTGGCCTCGTAAAGCAAAAGGTAATTTTTCTACTGGCACCCTGCAAACCCACTTGCGAGTGAACAAAACCAAGCCAGCCAGGCACCACAAGTTGAAGGGGCTTAGCAGCCCAAATGAGTCCCCCATTGACTCCCAGCCAGCTCCAGCATGTCCTTGACATAGCAACAACATAGCAAGAGAAGCCTCCACTGAGAGAGGGCAAGTAACTGCTGATAGCGCAGAGAGCACAACTGCCCCCCTTTCACAGCTAAAAAGAACAAACTACAAAACCATGCTTTTGCCACCGTTCAGGGAAAGTGACTTGCTCGCAGCTACGTTATCAGGAAGAGTCAAGACAACAGGGCCAAGTAAAACCAGCAAAAAAACCCTCCCCACAGTCATTCATATGTAGGTTGAAATCTGCAACCGTGTAGGGCATATTTCATTACGTTTCCAGATCAACTGAGGTTTGGAGTAGAAAGTTCACTGGGCAACATGGCAAAAGCTGTGTGACGTAGCATAAAAGCATGCTAGGTACTCAAACGTTGGAAGAAAAAGCACTGTTAAACATACACATGCCATGAAAAAGTGGGCAACATACTTTAACAAATAAGTCTGTATGTAGCAGCATAAGAGAAAACTGTTCTGCCATTAAACATTTTGCGGGCTGTGTAGCACACATCTCCTGCGAAAATTGTTTTAATGCAAGTTTGGACCTCGCAGAGTTGTCAGAATTGTACAGTATCCCTCCCTCCCACTGCAGCACGGAGAGCCTGCCTGCTGCCCCTCACAACAGTTTGTCTCCGCATTTATGTTTTTCACTGATAGCTTTGGTTTTATTGGAGCTCAATGAAATTCAGTATTTTCCAGCAACTTTCTCCTACTGAAACTTGGGCACTGGCTGACATGCAGAAAATGAATTTGCTCTAAATCTTAAATCACATAATACAATTATGATTTCTTAAATTAACAAATACATATTTAAATGCTAAGCCTTTATCAATTACATTAAAAGATGCAAAGCTGGAGTTTGTGCTCAGCATCTTATAACTGAAGATAGCTAAAACCTAGAGTATACAACTCGGTCTTTATTACTTTATTGTTTTTTAAGAGTAGCTTCTGTAAACTCTCTTGCTCTTTTAGTTATTACCTAACTGGATGTTAGCTATTCAGACACCAGAAGACAATGAATACTTACAGGTAACTCCAAAACTTAAGTTTAAGTGATCAAAATTATTCTACAGCCCACATACAGAATTACCCTCAGAAGCCTAAGAATTATTGCTTACTCTTTAACAGAAGCATAAAGTTAAAACCTACAGCTGCTATTGAGTGTGTACAATTTTTCTGATCATGTTGCATGAAAAGAACATTAATTTCCCACTGACTACAGAGGCTGTTATCCAGCACGGCTTCAAGGATTTGGGTCTAGGATATTTGCCAAGTTGTACACGCATTATGTAGAGCACAGAGGACACGAATGGAATAAGAGATGGTCCCAGTCAGCACAGGGACAGGAAGCTTCTCTATCTTGAACTGTAAGATTTGAAAAAAAAAATTATGCTAATAATCATTTTATGTTTTGCATATACATCAAAACAACAATTTTCAACCACCTGGCTTGAAAGCAGTTGCATGATCCTTTGGAGTCCAATCTTAGTAACACTCATTAGCCCAATAATAAAGCAGCACCCCTCTAGGACTCAAGGATTAGCACTAAGTGTAACAGCTCTACTGGAGTGTGGGTTGGGAATAAAGGAAGATCTCGGTGTTCCACAAAACTGGCCTGGATTCTTCTTTCCGCATAAGGTAGAAGACGTTAATCAGCCAGGAGGTTAAAAAAAAAAAGTTTCAAGGTGCTTCTTTCTAGAAATGCTGAGAACATGGGTACAAAATGGGCTGCAGAAGAAACAGCCCATTACATTTTCAATGGCATTAGGATGGTTTTCGCTTAGAGGCTTTACAGCAAGAGAATACATTGACAATCCATACAAATTGAAGGTGAGAAGCTAGCCAGGAAACCAAAGGAGTAGTGGTTTAAAGATTACTTTCTGGAGGATAGCCTAGTCACGTTAAATTTCTTGCTGCTGTGTGTTCTAAGACAGCACTATTGCACAAAAAGAAATCCAGAAAATCAGGAATTATCAGTTCTTGAGAGGAACATGTTGTCTGAAGAAGTTCATGCAGGTTCCCCAGAACCAAAGCAGCGTGTAGTGACTGTACTTTCTGCTTTGGGTTTGTACCTGCAACACTGTTTGTGCTTTATTCCACGATCTTTCAGCCTTAGGATAAAAAGGCTTTGAGATGACATCGCTGAGCAAGAACACCTGATTTCTCCCACAGATAAGAGTATTATAAGTAGGGACTTTCCACTCCTGCATCTTCAGGTAATGCCATAGCTAAGCACAGTAATTGTGTTGTGGCCAAGAGAGCAAATTAATAGGTATACGCATAGACAGAATTTAGCTATCTTTATAGAGGTTGCATCTATGCCAAATGATGCGTTTGTCTACTGGAAATGGCACCCAATTCACTACGCGACCTGTGACAGCAAGCACAAGAAACGCCCGGCTTTCAAGATGGCATACTAAATTGTTTCACTAAACAGTCAGTGTACGCAATACTAATTACAGTGGTACAGCTTCTAGATCTAAATCGTTTAAAACTAAAGGTTGTTTAATGTACCACTGGTTTAAAAAACAACAGCAGCAACAAAAAAACCCACCACCACCAAAAAAAAGTTATCCTAGGGCAGAAGGCAGAAAATGGGGAAAGAGGAAAACATGATTTACTGGAACCCATGCAGTATCTGTTGCTTACAATAGTTATTATAGAATCATAAATGAGTGAAAGACTGAAAAGATATGGCTGGAAGCTACCCATCAAATATCACTTTAACTAAACCCCTGATTTTTTCTGGATGCCAAATGATTATCAGTATCTGGGAGGCCAAATACTCCAAAATAAAGTTGGTACAATGATGGCACAGCTCGCTCAATTTATCTATCAAATATACTGACCTTATAAATGAGCCACCACCTTTTGACCACAGTTGACTATGACTGATGGATGTCAGTTATCTCCATTAGAAAACAGGTAACTTAAAATGGGAGATTTTATGATGTTTCTAGAATACATCTAGAATTTAACCAGGTTTCACCTTCATACTCTGAACTCTTAGGCAACGAATAGCATTAGATTCAGCTTCGCTGTTGAGTCTTGATGTGTAGAATAGCAGAAGTGAGGTGGAGGGAGGGAAAGGAAGAGGAGATTCTATACGAATGCAACATTCTCAGTGTTTTCTTAGTGACCATGGTTTCAGGAGAAAGCAGGAAAAAGTGACGGCGCAGAAGAGAATAAAGCGATGGGTCAGATTACAAATAGTGAATTGGGATGTGACGCAGGAAACGACTGATTTCGTATCTACTGCCCTTGCGGAATCGTTTCTTCTACTCTGGTAGTTACTAGCAACCTAGAAATAAATTACAATAAAAATTCGTGTGCTTGAAACACTGCCAAGTGTAACACTTGGGGGAGTTATACCGTCTGCTCAGTCTTCTGCCTTCTACTATCTTCATGATCAAAGGGCTCACATTTATTGAGATCGGGACAGCTCTGAGGCTTGTTTTTAAGAAGTTACAAGGAGCTCAGCGCTCCACATAAAATCCAAGAACTTGTTTACATGTACAACTCCGGAACAAACAAACGATGTTGCCCCTCTACCTCCTTTGCGGTCTGATGAATGAAGTATTTGGGCCAGAGTAAAATGAACCTTATCTGAATGCTATTGACTGAAGAGAAACAAAGGATGAAAAGAAATACATAATTAGGATGGAAAGGGGTAATGAGAACCTAACATTTGAGGAACTAGAGCAAAGTAAGTGTCTACTTGACCTCTAGGACCATAGTCAGATGTAAATCTTGCTTCTCCAGCCTTCTTCACATTGTCTTGTTGCTATTTTTGACACGTCCTTAATGTGCTATTTTCAGAAGTGACTTCAAAACAAAAATCTTTTGAATGGTGGAACTCAAAGCTCAAATGCTTATTTATCTCCAACTTTCAATTCCGTGTCTTTCAAATCTTGACTCTCCCTCTTGCAACGTAGTAACTAACACAGCAGCCACTACACATTTCCTACCCCCAAACTCTGCATGCAGCAGAGCTTTAAAACCGTTGCATGTGCTGACTGCAAAATTGAATCTCCACATCTGGTTTACAGGGCCTCAAAGATGGAGCAGCATACAGAAGTCTGGTTTGGATGCATGGGGAGGAGGAAAGAAACAAAACAGAGGGAAACGTTTAACTTGCACGAAGATCAAAGGCTTAATTTTACAGTGATTTCTATCTATCAGTTAACACTGGCCTAAATCAAAGACTTGCAGAATAGCTTCAAATACTTCAGGATTTGTGCTAAATCACAAAATATTAATATTCCAGCCCTCTGGTGCACATTTACTGTAACTTCACAATTATTTTAAAAAGCACGTGGCATTCTTCCTACTTCTCAGCTTCCTCCCTCACCCCCACTTACAAATGATGTGTACACTGTGGCAAACAAACCCAGCTATGGAGAGAGAACTGTTCTCTTTTGCAGAGAAACCAGTCTGATTCAAGGAGATACGGCTGGGGCCAGATAATGCTGTTAACAATAACTTATCTCCTCAGAGTCCTTATTTTGTCCACTAACAAAAATGTAAAACATGTGTCTCTTACGTTCACTAAATTTTGTGCCTAAAAAGTCACAGTACGTTCCTCTCCTGCCTTTGCCCCTCAAAAATACCATTCTCATTGGCTTAATTTTTTTTTTTTTTTTAAATTTGGTAGTGTAAAAGTGTGGAAAAACAAGTAACTAAAATTCCTTTTTGACACTTAGACAACAAAGTGTTCCAAATATTCTCATTTAAATATGTACCATCCCATTTCAAATACTGAAGCTCTTCTTCAATTTGAAAAACTTATGACAGCAGATTTTTCTTCGTTTTCTTGATGGAGCAGTGTACTTCATTTGATAACTGTGCAAAAGGGTTTTTTTTAATCAATTTGAATTCATAATATATTTCTAAATTACCAAACCACTGAGAATTTAGAACCTGGTGTGAGGTCAATTTCACAGATGAAGAAAATTAAACAGAAAGGTGCTTTTGTGAAAAACAAGAATTTAATCTAATAGTGCATCAGGCAAGAAAATAAAGCAGCTAGTGATGTTGGAGAGGCCAGCTCAAAACACTGGCTCTTCAGACTAATACTTTCAGAGAAATACTGTTTCAATCCTATTATCACATGCAAATATTTTACACCCTCAATTGCACCATTTATTCAAGATGAGGCAGCACAGTGGTAAAAGGATGTTCAGGGAACAGTGATGCTATTCGATTTCTGTGAAGAAATGGCTAAACGTCCTAACTCCATCCATTTAGCCCCATTTTCCCTCCCACAGTAACTCCCACCCAGTGCGCCCCCTCCAACTCTCCCCTCCCCTTCCCAATATTCCTCAATGTCTTCTACATTGCCCAACTATTGTGGCAAAGAGCAGCGGAGGTGATGGCCGAGTCCGGCTGACTAGACAGCAGACTGAGGGGAGAAGAGCTATTGAAGCATTCCTTTGGGCCTCTCTTCTATCCACTTATTCACAAAACCAATTTTATCAAACTTTTAAGGAACTGAATTACTAATATTGTTTCCCTGTCAAATGAAAGAAGAATTGATAGACTGGGAGCATGACTGCAACAGTCGAGTCTCCCAGGAAATCAGACCAGCACAATACCTATAACCCTTCTGTAACAGCAATTTATTCTCTCCTCTTCCGCCAATCACTGCCAGCAGTAGCTGAGAAGTGTTAGAAAAATGTTTTGCCCTCCCTAATCAAGTCAACTTAATGCACTTATCTCAGAGATAGATCTTCATACTATATTAGTAGAATGAAATTCCAAGACAACACAGAGTTCATTTACAGGATTTATACATCATCCCGAGTTGTTTCCCTGCATTCTGTTTCTCCTTGTTTCCATCATTTTTAGTCCACGGCAGTCCCAATCTTGGCAGTGGAAAAACTTTACCAACAACTCTCAAAGTAGACTAATCCAGTATTCTTTTGCATTTGGCAGAACTGAAAAAACATCGCAACTGTTTCAGCCTGAATGCAGAAGTAAGTGTACTCTGGCCATTCCTTTGGTCTAGAATTAAATTTTAAGGCAAGTGTAAGGACCACTTTACACCCTTATCGGGTGATGGTGAGCACTCCTGTGACAAAGAACTCCTTCCATTTCTCCCCAGCTAAGACACTAATTCTCAGCAAGCACAACAGATGTGGAATGCATAGCTCTCCTAAATTGCTCTCTTACTCTTCCATTACACCCCCCAGAATAACTAACGCATACAGCTTCAAGAGACAGTCAACAATGAGGGCTGGTGTTTTCACATTGTCCTCAACCATGTTTTAATTCATAGCTTCCAACTTGTTCTCCCCTCGTGCAGACACCTGTACCATACCCCGCTCAATCAGGGAAATCTAGGTATGAAGAAAATAATCCAGCTTTTAAGACAACACATTTTGAAATAAGGTGCTAGGAAAAAAAAAGAAATAACAGAGAGTGTGTGTGTGTGTGTGTGTGTGTGTTGTGTGTATAAACATGTACATTATCATAAATCTCGGCTTCCAATTCCAACCAACACAAGAATGAACACTTCTACCAGGTAGCTGTAGCATCGTGTGAAAGCCCTGCTGTTCTCTTCCTCCCATTCCCCCCTCAGCATTTTGATTCCGAGTACACACATTGTGTGTGTGTTTCAGTATGGAGGTAAGCCTTCAGATTGGCTTCTCCAGGGAAAAAGGCTATCATTATTCCTGCAGATTAATTTTCAGAATCAGGCCAGTATTAACCAAACTACAGTTGCTACTAGCTGAAAGGAAACATTATTCAAAACTCTGTATTTCACCTGCATGCTTTAGCAGAAAGATAAAGACAGTTTTTAAGAACTGGATTTTTCAGCAACAGCCCAGCCAAGAGAAGCATTATTTTCCCTAACAGTTTTCATCTTTTCTCAGCTGGGGCTCTTGGCCTACTGCTCCCTGAAGCGGCCTCTATTCTTTGAGCTCTTTTTAAGAACTAGGAGTAGCTGATTTTATAAAATGTCTGGATTTTTTGAAGTAAAATTCCACGGGTTTACTATACTGACTTAGACATTGGTGTGTGATGTTTTTGATCTATAAAATTCAGTTTCACTTTGAGGCCTACTGAACAGTATTTCTGCCCTCTACATTTAGCCTTAGCTGAAAAGATATGGAAGTTACTAACTTCCATGATCTGCTACTTAAGCAATTAGCAGAGGTTACTTAAAAAAGCACACTGGAGAGCTACTGCTCAAAAAAAAGACTTCACTACCGTGATGTGTTAAAACTCTGTTGGCTAATGTTTGTCTACTTACTCGTACCTTTATTGAGAACTGCAGATGGAGAATTTATAATTAACAGAAAAGTTGAAGGCGTCCTTCAGATCATCAGCAGCTATTTGAAAAGAGCATACAGACCATAAAAGATGTCTGAAATGGTGACAATAAACCTTGTGACTGGTTTAGTAGTACCACTCCGTAAGATCATCATGAATTCAAACTAAAGAAACAAAATAGTTTTCGTGCTTGATTAAAGCAGCTCAACTATGAACTCATTCATTTTGATTCATATGAACTCAATCATTTTGATTTGACAACGGAATTATTAAAGCTAAAAGTGATCCTTATCTCAGTCATGAAAGATTCATCTGAATTCTTCAGTGTTGTTCTTATTTTCAGTGATATTTTACCCATAACTGATGGACTTAGATGAATTTCAATTCAAGCTCTGGGTTTCAAAAGAAAAAAAAAAAAACACCCAACAAACACACAAACAAAAAACCCAAAAAAACATGGAAAATGCACTGTCCTTACATACCAAACGTTGACGTATTCTAAAACAACAATACTTCACTCCTAATACAAATTTTTTTTTAAATGCAAACAGGTTTTTGTCATAAAGATATCACCTGTACTTACTAATTCGTTTGTGCAAGTTAACATTTCTTCCAGTAAGAACTTTACTTTCCCCTATGCTGACATTAAAATACAACTAATAACAAAAGGTAATTTATTATTTCATCAACGGGCTCTGAAAATATTTGCCACCTCAGACTATTACAGAAGCTGATGAATTATTTTCCTATGTATATGTGAGGGGACAGGTAAATGTGAGCACTCTGCCCAAGATCTACAGTAACTACACTGGATGCAAATTTTCTTTAAATGCTGCTTCATAAACAGCTAGTCGTTGTCCACTTGTAGACTGTTTCCTTGCTGTGCACATCCAAATTCTTCAAAAAGGTATCAGCCCTCTCCACAAACGCATGAGTGCTACTACGTTCTGCATCAGATTTTACGCAAATCACTTTTTCTAACACTATGCTGGTTTTAAGTGGAAACATCAAAAGTTTGTAACTGAGATAGAATGAAATCTGCTTTGTGTTGTTTCAGCAAGGCTGAGAGAAAAAGCAAGCCAATACTCTAGCCATTTCTCTTCCTTCTTTTGTCAGATTCCAGGAAGCACTTCCCGCCAGCCCTTCCACCAACCAGCCAAATCATTATCAAAGCGCAGCAAAAAATGTAACTACCGGTATAGGTCATAGCAAAGAGTAACTTGTGTGGTGCTTCCTTTTAACTTCATACAGAAGCTTGTTAGACCAAAAAATTTATAATAAAGTCTCTAGATCTTAATGATGGCAGAAAAATTTTCCAAGTGCAACTTTTGAGTATCAGCCTAACAACACAGGCTTTAATTAGGACATAATTTAAAGAGAACACTAAGGAGCACAGCGTTTGAGTCGAACACAGTTATCTTTGAATACACATGGGCTTATCTTCCTGTTAAACGAAACCACCAGGAGACATTAGCTAAAGCAATGGATTTCTGTTCTGTTTGTTTATACAAGTCATCTCCAGTTGTGGAGCAGAGCTTTCTGATAGCTTCCCTTCCCTTTTCCTTTCCATCCACAACATTCAGTTTCTGTTTTGAAACTAGATTACAAACGTTTCCTTTGTAATTCTCACACTGAATGAGAAAGCCCAATGTTTAGTCCGTGTAGTTACTACCCCTCATTCCAGTGTAGTCTTATGTTTCTATTTAGAGTTTACAGTTGCTTCAACAAGTATCAATTCCAAAAGCAAGTTTCTCCTTGCATGAGGGATACAAGCAGGGTTTACAGTTCTGCTGACTTTGTATTCACAATACAAATTAAAAAAATATGTTCTTAAAATTTAACAGGTCTAGCAACACAAACATCAGAATTTTAAAAAGTCTAAACAGTAACAATATTACTGTGGGAAATTAAGGCTTGTAGAAAAGGTGTAGTCTTAACTTGAAAGACTACATTGCTACTTCTGACATAAATGGGTGCTACAGTTTCAGTATTTCTTACATCCAGTTCTTGCATCCATTTCTTACATCCAGTTGTGTTTGTTTTTTTCTTCCAGCAAACATCTGATCAAAGCAGAGGGAACGTCTGCTGCAGAAAGCACCAGACGAAGTCGCTTGCCAATCTACAGCTTTCCTTCAAAAACTTAAAAAGTTTTAGGTAGAGCACTGATTATTCCGTTTTCAATTTCCCATCCTCTCAGATGTTTGTTTGCACAAAAACTGAATCCATTACATACCTGCAAAACTTGTTCTTCTGAGGATGACACAAATAGATCCATTCATTTTGGTTAACAGTATCAAGTTTTTGGCTTGCAACAGCCAGGAACATTCTGTCTAAAAGTCTCTCGAACAACAGCAAGTCCTACCTAGATAAGACCAGTATCTTCTCTCGGTATTTTTATAACAAGGAATTCAAAAGGTACCTCAAGGGTATTAGATAAAAGCACCCGGTATCTTGTACGTTCTTTTTTTTTTTTTCCCCCTCCTTTCAAATAAAAAGTAATGGATAAGCTGCAGAGTGAAGGTTAAAAAAACCCCACCCTTCACAAATAATAGGGGTAAAATTGGTAAAAAGTTTTATAAATACAAAAGACGTAACATTTTTATTACCCTGTTTCAAGAACAGGGCATCTTCAATGTGACAAGCAATGCTTTAAAACATGCTGAACTGAAGCAAAAGGTTATCCTTATTTTACAAGGATGAGCAAAGTACAACCTATAACCTGCCCAATCTGTTAGAAAAGCCAGGATTTATACTCAAATATCTGGTAATTCAATTCGGAAAGTGGAAGTCTTCAAGTGTTTCTGTTGCTCTGAATGACAACATAGAGCTCTGAAGTCTAATTACGTTCTTTTTTTTTTTTTTTCCCCCTCCTTTCAAATAAAAAGTAATGGATAAGCTGCAGAGTGAAGGTTAAAAAAACCCCACCCTTCACAAATAATAGGGGTAAAATTGGTAAAAAGTTTTATAAATACAAAAGACGTAACATTTTTATTACCCTGTTTCAAGAACAGGGCATCTTCAATGTGACAAGCAATGCTTTAAAACATGCTGAACTGAAGCAAAAGGTTATCCTTATTTTACAAGGATGAGCAAAGTACAACCTATAACCTGCCCAATCTGTTAGAAAAGCCAGGATTTATACTCAAATATCTGGTAATTCAATTCGGAAAGTGGAAGTCTTCAAGTGTTTCTGTTGCTCTGAATGACAACATAGAGCTCTGAAGTCTAATACTCTTTCAGGTACAAATTGAGAAACTACGTACCATGGTATGAGGCTGCAGGCGTTAAGTCACAATATAGAAAAAGGCTATTTATTGCTCAAGTACAGAGAGGTTTTAAGCTTGTTATAAGAAATGGGGCAAATAAGCATTATTCTCATAAAATGGGTACAGCACAGAGGAACAAAATGCACTGACCACTTGACTTTGCTTTGCTGTGTTTGACATAAGGGCTGCTGTTCTCCACTCTAGTCCAGCAAATTACTTCTACAAAACTTAACATTTACAACTGTATCTCCTGCCACTGAAAAAAATGCTCATGGAAACAAAAGAACCACCACATTTAAAAGGTACCTTAGCAACCTGTAAGCATGCTTAGCAAGCCTACTTCTATTGCAGATAAGAGATGCAACCTGTGTCTCATTTTAAACATCCCCTCACATTCTTTAACTTCTAACCTAATAAACCTTAAGGAGAGATGAATATTGCAGTGATTGCTTAATTCTCCCCAGTCATCTTCAGGTAGATAATCCGGTTTTTTTGTTTGGTTGGGTTTTTTTAAAGACACAAAACCCCCAGTGACTATATTCACTAAAGGACTTGCACTGTGCAACTCAACTTTAAGATGAGCAGAGCATTTACACTACACAAAGCACCTCAAATGGTCATTCAAAGCCAATCTCCGAGTAAGGGCTTTGAACCCATCTACACAAATCTCTAAGTATAGGGGCCTGTTTCTGAATCATATTCCATTTTGTACAGGGTAGGATGGGGAGAACTAGAATGAAGAGAATCCATCCATTAGAGATCCTTAGACTACATTTCCCTCCTGATGGTTAAGAGCTACATACATTTCCTCTGAAAAACAGTGACAGTTACTTGAAATTGGCCCACAAAAGAAAATAATTCCGGTGAAGGCTCTCCTTTTTTATTACAAAGAGATCCACAGTCATGCTCCCCTCAGCCCAAGAGTATCTGGATTGATTCAAACACCCCTTTCAGTAGAAGTCATATACTCCCTGAACTGGAAGCACTGTCAACCCAGCTTCAATTTCTGAAGCTGTAATCCTGAACAGAAATGAATGCAATGGTTCATAACATCAAGAGACCAGAAAACACGGTCTGTTTGGTATCACTACTTACAGGCAGTCTTCTGCTGCCAAGCATGTATCAGATCTTAAATACTCAAAACAGTACTGATGAGTATGGATGAACCTTATTGCCCACTTCCCGCTATTTCCCAGCTACCAGTTCTGCAGTCATTGCGCTGTTAGCAGCAGGTACAGCACAGCTTAGTTCTAACTCAAGATTAACTTGAGTTACTGTGGCGCTGCCACATTTAGGGAGTTGTACATCACCTACAATGCTGCAAACTCCACCCCATAACAAAAAGCAGCGTAGGATTCATGCTACAAATCAATCTTCCTCAACTTCAACCAAAGCTCAGCAAAATACTTTAGCTGCTCAGCTGCAAAATTATGAAGAAATGAATCCCAATTATTTTAAGTGGACTTGAAAAGTTTGAAGCATGACTGAATGTATTACCCTAAGTTCATCTGGCACTGAAAGAAAGAAGCTGGCATAGAAAGATACTAGGTAAGTATAAGGGGTCTAAAGAAAAAAAAAAAAAACAAACCAACAAAACAGCAAGGAAAGCACTATACCCTGTGATAACAAAGGCCATGGTAGAGGGAAACAGCAGACAATAGTATCAATCCAGTCTTGCACTGAGAAACAAAACCTAAACACAAGAGGCCTGTTATACCACTGCCATCCCTAAATTCTTTGCTTAACATTTTTGTCTGCATTTGAAACCATTAAGCTGGAACTGAACTGGGGGGTGGGGAGGTGGAAAAGCCTTTGACTCCAGAGCTACAGACTAGGAGGACTAACTGCTTGCTGTTTACCCGTAAAATCCCATGACAAAATTAAACCCTTTAGGAAGACAAGTCAAGCTATATTGAGCTACAAAGCTCAATCATAAAATAAAAGTGCACTGAACATATAATACTCTCTTAACATGCTAAGAAACCACAAACAACTATAACCAGATGTGTGAGTGTAAGGATATGAATATTGTTTATACAGCTGTAGAAAATGAGGACTGCAAGACGGCAACATCATCAATGCAAGCTGCTAAAACAGAGCAGGCCTCCCAGAGTAGCATTTCCTTCTTCAGAATTTGGATTTGGTGACGAGATGTTCCCCAATTTAAAGTGGTAAGTTGATAAGAACACTATGTAAGAAACTGGGTCATCCAGCCATGCTAAGTGTAGCGATGCTACGTTTTTCCATAACATCAAAACGAAGGTGAGAGGGGGCTGTCTTGTTTTCCTAGAAAAAGGTCATATGATCCCCTGCCCACACTTGTTAATAAGTCGTGTAAGATTTTGAACTATCAAAGCCTTTATTTGAAATTTATTAAGTCTACTTAATTTAGAGTCTATTTACTCTGTAATCAATGAGGTTGTGGAGAAGGCAAAAGCAAAGCAATATAAAAAAAAAGTAAATCAAGTACTTCTCTTGTTCATGTCATGCCTGTATTTAAGGCCACGTTAGTTCTAGAACGTCTACAGGACAGTCTTTATCACAAGGAGATGAGCACACCTGGATATTAATTTATGTATACCTAATTCTCTGTTCTGTATAACATAAAAAGCTCTTTTTATCAGCCTTCAGTGAGATCAACAGATCAACCAACATTTCTGTTCAAAAACTAGGGAACGGGCAGGGAGGCAAGAGGGGGACACAGCGAGAATGCAGAGAGGGAAGAGTCAGCCAAAGTACTAGAAAACAGGAAGTTATATCAGTCCTCAAAGTTCTGAGAAAAAAAGGGTTCCTACAAAAATCTTTCTGCAAAAAAATTCCATTTTCTCTAACAGATAGAATCACATCTACCTATAAATCCTATACAAGGTTCCATATACAGCTACAGTACACTGAACCTTAAATATTTGTCAATTTTGAAGTAGTATAAAAGTGAAGGGAAAATGCTCTTTAGGACAATCCTAAATTGAAGGGGGGCTCTAAAGGGGCATAAGAGCAATTATAACATGCATCTGTTACCTACATAAAATGTAAGATAGATGTACATTAATAAAGTGAAAGTTCTTTATTGTGCTTGTGAAGGACAAGTTCTACATCCATCACTTCTCACTTCTGGTTTTCATGGGAACCCAAGAACTAGAGTGTAAGTCAAAAAGCAAAAGTCTGAAAAAGTCTTGTTTTCACAGCTCTTTCCTTTTGGTAATGGCAGCTTCAATGCAAGAGACACCCGAACTTCTGCATTTGGAATTTCAAATGATTTAACTGAAAGGACTTGTGAGTTTTAGGACCAACCATGTGAAAGTTTTAATCTTCAAGAAAGAGGAATGACAGTGGATAAATACTTATCCATCTCAGGCATAAACTCAGTAACGTTTGTGAGAATATAGATGAAAATAGCAGAGGTTTGGTATGAGTAGTTACAGAATTCCTCCTCTTCAGTTTTCAAAAACAACAGACAATACAAGATTTTGATTCTTAAATTTATTTTTAGCAGGATGTGTGTACTAATGGATGGTGACATCATTAGAAGATAGGTCCATGTCCACCACCTGCAACAGAAGCTAGACAGATGTTAAAGAAAACAATTTAAGGGTTAAAGATGACACTACTTACCCAGAGCAGACTTATGAAAGTCACCTACTAAGCAGTACAATTAGCTTTTGATGCAGACACGACAGCTCATATTATTTATCTGTTTTCAGAATTTCATGTCAAGATTTAATGCATACATTACCTTGATTTTGATGGGAATCATGCACTTCTGCTTAGAAATAACTACAAGAGAAACTCTTATTTTTAAAAAAATACTCATGGAAAGATTTGTTATTCAAAGTTACTTACCTGTAAATTTTCTTCAGAAGATACAAGATCTGCAAATTTAGGTCTAAAGCTCCCATCTAAAGTTTAAAGTTAGCAAGAATTCACTGGAAATTCAAATTCTAATACTGTTAAACCAGGTCAACAGCAGGTAACGTTTCTAGATTCCACTAAGAATACAACCACTTGTTTCTTAACATACCTGGGTGTTAGACAGGTATAAGCAATAAGGTAGGATCTCAGCAATATACTCACAGATGGGTGATACTAATTCAGAAAGAAATGAAGACTTGATATGTTACAATCCAGAGACCATGTTATAATCAAAAAAATGTCAATAGCCAGAAGTCTAACAAAGGAAACAAGCTTGTCTAGAACAAATTAATTTCACCAGAAATTAAAACTTGAGCAGTAAAACCTAGGAACAGACAGTTCAGGAAATACATTCTCAAAGAATTACGTGATAGGCCCTTTCCCAGGGCTATTTCAAATGAGAAGCCAAGAAGCAAGGCTTAATCTGAGGTATGGTATTTCCCACGACTGTAAAAACAGAGTCCTTGCTTCAGAAAACAAATGCATCTGGCTACAGGTATTTGGTATTTACATCAGAAGATAGCCATTTCTTAAAAATAAATTAAAAAAACAACCCAGAGAAACTAAGTCAGCTGGCCCTATAGACAGTATCATGAAGACATCCTGATCTTACGTTTCAAAACTTCAGAATGTTTATCAGCCTGCACCTCCCAAACCAAAAGGCACTACTGGTAGTGAGCATAAAGTCACTCATCTTAACACAAGTTTAGAAGCTTGATTTTAAGGTTCTTGTTCTTTACAATTTCTTGGCTTATAGCTCTTTATTAGTACCTTGGGTTGACACCATCTTGGCTCACGGTTCTGTATTAGTAACCTGCATTTGTACCACACTGATCAGCCTAAAAACATTCTTAGAGTATACCCCAACATCCTAGGACTTCATCTGCTTAAAACAAACTGCTACAGATACTGAAGACTGTCTCCTGCTTTCTGAAGACAGACCTCTGAAACCAGTCTGAAGCTGGAAGCATGCTGTATAAGAATGAGATTCTTTAACAGTTTAAGCCAAGAAACACAGTTTTAAGGACTATGACAGCCTAGGAATAAGCAATTGCTTTCTCTTACAGCTATGAACTCTTTGATCTAGTAATAATGGGAAATTAAACTGTTTCGTATTTGTGAAAACAACCAACAAGAGTGGAATCTGTTCACAGCTGCAGTCCATTTGTAATTTCTGACTAATTGAGTTCTTTTGTTTTTACAGAAGTATAAATCTGTCTGAAGGACTAAGTCACTGCCTTTTGAGCAACTCACTATCCCGGTGGTCTACTATACCTAAACAGGGTCTAATTGCTGGTAACGATCTACAAAAAGAAGTGAGTGTCTCAAGACAATCAATCCTACACTGGTACTGTGGGAACTTGTCCTTCAAACACATCACACACACACACAGAGGGAAGGTAAGGCAGGTGATTGAAAGCTTAAGGCTTCCTGTTTTTTTAATCTTCCAGGTTCCATTGTGCAGTTGGATCAGTTGCTACTGCAATCAGCACTACCGTGCATATCACCTATCTCACATGAAGTTGGCTGATATTCTCCCCACCGGATAAACACAGTGAAGTTAATAAGAACCACCTTCATCAATTGCTTTTCTGTGAGGCATAGGAAGGAAGTCAGGAAAGAGGAGTAGTCTAGGAATGACACAACTGATCTGAGTGATCACTTCAGATACATTGTGAACAACGTTTTCCTGAACAAAGACACTACAAAATCTGAACTCAAGTTATGAAGTTATAAAAGGGTAGAGAAACCAGAGAGTGAAGAAAACATTCTTGACAGGCCTGTATGATATGAAACCTGAAGAGCAATTAATTTGTGCACCTTCTAAGGACTACATGCATATGCTGCAGTTACAGAGCACTGCAACTGTTCAGCTATCTTCCCCTTGCAAAAGGGTGCAGCTTCAGTTCTATTGCTGTCATACCCAAGTTAGCACTGGAACCTATGTCTCAAAGCCGAGACAAGGGATTTAGGAAGCAATGGACATGAAGTTATGGACCTATTTAGGATATGTGGGAAGTTCAACAGAAGGCCTGACAGTATTATGTGGTAGGAAAGGAAAACATAGATGACTGGTAATAGTGAAGAACAGAGTAACTTAGGGGATCATTTGCTCATAATGAGCTGTTCACTCTGCATCCTTCTTTTATTAATGATTTGTCCTGTCCTAATGGTGCCAGCGCTACAAATGCTGCTAACCAGCTGTGTTAGAGGCTGTAGAACCTAAAACTACATTTTACCAGGTATAATGGATGCTTGAGTCAGATTAAAAAGTTGTGCTGAAACCGGTAATTAAATTCTTATCCTTTAAGTGACTTCACAAACATACCAACTACCAGAAAGATCATTCTAGTCACAAAAAGGATATTATTAAACAATGTAATACATAACTAAGACTTACAACAATGAATGAAAAGAACAAGAAAAAATTTACTCTATGAAGAATTAAATTTGTACCATTCAGGATAAGACTTTCTATCTGCACTACTAAAACTAAGTCTGTACATATAATGAAGACTGAATAGGCTAAAAAACAGAAAGACAAACGCTGAAGTGATTACAGTTGTAACACTACCTAATGTTGAGCTGGTTTAATAGATTTAGAACACCAGAACCAAAAAAAATCTTGTTAAAAATGTGCTGGAAGCAAAGACCTAAAAGTGATGATTAAATATTTACCTTTGGAGAGAAAGTTTGTTTAGGCAAACTAAAAACATTTGCAAGAACAAGCTATAGGGAAGAATGGACTAAAACAAAACATTACGCACTTCCAGCTTATGTTCTTTCTCTGCAAGGAATTCTTTTTGACATCGGAGAAAGTCCGACAACATTCGAGTTAGCTGTTTTCTATCATCTATTTCAGCTGCCAACCTGCCATTGTAATCCGCCAGCAACATACATGCATCATCTACCATTTTGGAAAGTTGCTCTCCAGATTCCTTATCTAAAAAGCAAGCAGAAAAAAAAAAAAAACAAGTAAAGCATGATTTCATTATATACTGTTAAGTTCTCAGAACAGCATTTCAGTTACTCGATCCCCAACCCTCACCTGTTATTCTGTCTAACAGGGACACATCTTGGACCTCTATAGGCAAAGAAGCTATTCTCTGATGAACTGCTGCATCCCCAGAGGCAGCGTTTTCTAGTTCTTGTAATGCTCTAATGAGATCTGTGGTCTGAAAAAAGCATGCAAGATTGAGAACTAGTTTAAATAAACAGATCCTAGTACAAAACAGTATTTCACAATAAGCTTATGGAATCAGTTTGATGGTAATTTTAAAAGCATTTATGATATCAGCATTATAGAAACATTCTATCCCCTCTTAGACTGAAAACAAACCACAACTAAGCCATTAATTCTCGGAACAATACTGCAGTGTTTCTAGTTTTAAAGGTCACCTTCCTAAAATAGATTTTTCATTTAAATTTTTGGCATAGGACTACTTACAAGTCTTTTATTTTTGACAGTAGTGATTATTTTACAGTACCTTTCATTTTACTATACATTTTTGAAATTATTTTTCTTGTAGTTTTGCTTCACTATCGCATCAGACTAGATCAGTGCACTTCTTTTGGAAGTAGGGCTGATGTTCATAGAAGCCCAGATGTCTGTTACAGAGAAACATACTAAATTGTGATTATTTGAGGACAGTCATGCCTTGCCATAACAAAAAGCCTTTTGAGATGGGGTAGTACCATAACACAAAACCCGCAAGAATTATAAAAGCCGTAACAGTGCAAGGTAGACAAGAACTTTTCCCAACCATCATGATTGTAACATTGAGAAATACTTTATTGACAAACCGGTAACAATCTTATTCTAATACATGCGTTACTGGTTACCACCCTGGAAACCAAATGAGAACCTAAAACACTGTAGAAACTAATGCTGAAATCCTGATGTGGACAAAGCTGGATATATAGTTCATACATTCTGGTTTAGTGTCAAACTGACTAAGGTTACAGCATGCTCAACCTCTTAGCTCCACTTGTAACCTAAAATACTGTGAAGTTTCAGCTGTAGTCACCCTTGCTCAGAAGTAGTACCTCATTAAAAGGAAAAACAGACCAATCAAAAACAAGAGTAACTGAAAAATTCTGTAACAAGCCATATGCAAACACAGAATTTTATAAACATGCTTTTACCTGTGGAGGGTCAGTGGGAGAACTTCGAGGTGAACAGTTATTTTCATCAACTTTTATCTGTTCATATGTGCGCTTCCTCACCTTTCTGTCTCCATCTAAATGAAAACAGAGGAGTCAGAGAAATAATATTTCAAACAAGAGACTGAATCTTCATACACACAGAAAATACTTACACAAAGCTTGCCTAAGTTGTTCTAATACATCATTTTCATAAACAGACCTTTCTTCCCAGATAGAGAGCACTCGGCCAAGGTGTTTCTTACAACTCTCATCAGACTCACTGTTACAAGGAAAAAAAAGCAAAAGTCAGCACTAGGTAAAAGTACAGCACTGCTGTATGATTACCTTTCACAGAAGGACCTTGGCATATTTTATCAATATCAAAGTATCAGAAGTCCAATAATCTCAGAAAATAACAAAATCACGTTTTAAAGAAAAGAAAGCAAAGACCAGTTCGAAATGTCTTAGCAAGCACATAAAAAAAGCCAACACCCAATTCCCTCTTTCTGTTTGCTTGCTCAATCTATAAATCTATAGGTCTGTAACCCTATTATGCAAACACTGCAAATAGGTTTGTGTTGCTTCAACAGCTGTGTACCATGTGAAAATAATTCTGTATCAAGACTCTAGCATCCTCATGCAACGAGATGAATGGCTGTTGGGAAAAAACAAATCACGCAACACTAGTAATGAAACATACAAACTTGTAGCATATAAACACAGACTGAAAGCAAGTCTTAATTTAAGGCACAGCTAACAGCTTTCTAAGGCAAAAGGGACTGAATGCAGACGAATTTACTATGTAACTTCATCCAACAGCATTAAGACCATCCAAGATCAAAATAACATTGAATAAATTAAATTAACAAGACTTCAAGTACAGAAATAGCACACAAGGACTAGCTGGGTCAGAAGAGATGAATTAAGGACTTCTCTAAATCCCCCTCAAATACAGTATGATGAAGGACACTGCACATAACAGTTTACTGTACCTTGAAACATGCTTAAAAGCCTCCACTATTACTGGAGCAAAGTCTTTTGTAAATTCTGGTCCTTTCCTTTTGCTGTTCTGTATGACATCATTGGCCAAGTACAGGAATGTCAGCTTCCTATTTGGTTTTGCTAATAAAAAGAGTGATAAACAAGAATAATTAGAAATTTTAGTTCCTCCAACTAATACTTATTTATCCACATTTAAACTAAACACCAAAAAACCCAAATCAAATGTGTTTTTCCTATTCTCATTACTGTTTACAACATTTCACTGTAATTTTATATTTAAAAATGTGAAAAGACTTTGGTCACCCATTGGCTTTTCTCTCTCTTCTGCTGTAACTCTTTGCTCACACCCTTCCTCCTCCATAATATGACACAAGTTCCCTCTAGCCCCATCTCCAAAAATAAAGAGAAAAAAACATGATATTCCAAAGTGTTCTTCAGCCCCCAACTATTTTCAGGTATTTTCCTGAGCCTGATGCGATTTGTCTGTCTGGTAGCCTCCATGGATTTCTTCCACGTACTTCAGCTTCCCTTTGAGCCTGCATAAATTTCTTACACCCATGACATCCTCTGACAAGGAGCTTCACAGATCCACAATCATTCATGTGAAGAACCTTCTCCTTTCAGTTTGAATTTCACTCAGTCTTATATTCATTCTTGTATTTGAGCAAACTGAACAGTCAATCCCTAGTCAACCTCTCCATATCACCGTGATACTCCCCTCCCTCATCTCCTAAGCATTAAAACACCCACGTGCCTGCAGCTGTAGTATCAGAAAACATTTCCAAAAATCATTTTCAGGCTGCTGTGGTGTATCTCTTCTCCAAGCATCTTGAGCATTTTACCCCATTCCCATTAATGTGGGATAGATTACAAGCTTCCAATTTACAAGTTGCTTTTGAAAAATCTATTCTGTGTTTTCTAAGTGTTCCTACTCAGGTATTTTCATTTACCATCACACTTCATCTAATCTTCATTAGTCTACAGGTTTCTCAGAGCTGCAACTCTTATTGTAACACTTCTAACCTTGTGTTAACACCAGAAAAAAACTTTCAATATCCATTACCACCACACAGTCTCAGTATGTATGCTCCGACTTTAAAAAGAAGTTTCTCTTGAAAACAAGATTTAAGTTTTTTTCTGTCATCTCGAGGAAAGCAGCACTGTGGTAAAGCCAATCTAGGATTTCTTAAAACTCGTGCTTAGTTCCCAGTATGATTTGATTTTGTTAATTTCCATTCCAACCTCTCAAACATGCAGAACCACCACCCTCACATACAAACAGAAAATTCAATGTTGATATGCTTCCATTCTAAAGAAATGTTTTTGAGAATAGATTTTGCACTATAGAAAGATTCCTCTGAAGGATTTCTCCTTGGAGTATTGATTTTTTTCCCATCCTCTTGGACAGACATATCCAGCAAGTTAAGAGTGTTCTGGATTAAGTGGGAAAAAAACCCTGCATTATATGTAAAAATGCACCTATCTCTTAGAATCAAGGCAAACTAAAAAGTGGTAAAAAAGAATTAGTTTGGAAGTGCTGGACACAAGGTGGATCTATTAAAAGTTTGCTGAAAACAGTGAAGTCACTACATGCAAACACTCAGGAAATTCATCTATTTGGGTCAAAATCTGGCTAAACTGTAGATTTTATAAACTTATGCTACTTAATTTCTTTATTAAAAGCTGACTGACAACATAGCAACACATCTCCTACCTATGTTTCAGGTAAACCATAGTTCGGACACATAAAAAGCTTTGAATTATTCAAAGAGAAAAATCTTAGAAAACACGTCTTGTCTCATGGGTGCACCAAACTTAACTAGCATTTACCAAAGCTGACCCTGCCCCTCCCTCGCCATTTCTTAAACGAGCCCAGAATTAGGACTCAAAAATCAAATGAAGCAGACTGTTCCCCATACTAGATCCTCTGAACTGCATGCAGGCTACGTTCTTGTCCATCCATTTCACAGAAAAGAAAAAAGGTCATGGTTTAATCCTCAGTGATGTAACCCATTTGTGACAGACCTCAACTTCCTTGTTTCCCACAAGTAACCAAATCAACAGAGCTGGTAAAGGCAGGAGATGTATGCAGCGCCATGAAGTCGGGTGATGTTGATTCTCATGAAGCCTAGACTTTATCTGTTCACTACAGTAAACAGATCAATATTCTGTCTTTGGAAAAAGCATGCTAAAACCCAGAAAGTCACTTTTAAGCTTATTTCCTCTAGTATTACCTTTTCAGCTTCCTACTACAATTCAACAGAAACAAAGCTGCATTTAATGAACGAAAATCCTCAAAACGCTATAAAGCTATCGGTGGCTTTGGTTAGAAATTCAACGAATATTCTACCCTTATGTTCACAAAGAATATTGTGAAGTAAAGTTTAATTCCTACTGTTCTAAGAATGCTCTGCGCAAAATTCCAAAGCTAAAAATTATACCTACTTTCAAGAAGTGTTCCCTTTCACTTCACAAATCTTCAGGAGTTACGTACTGCCCTACTACTGCTCCGCCTTACACACGAGACTAAAGTGCAACGTAACCAACCTTTAGCAACTGAGGTTGACAACTCTGAGCCGAAAAAACCCAAAGTGTTCTATTGCTACTATGACTGTAAATTAACTACTGAAGTCTGAAATACAAAATTAAATTCCAGACCAGATGGATCTGTTCTGAAAAAAATTATCTGTTTCAAGCATCTCTTTTCAGTAGCAGTGACACTAACTTTTCAGTCCTGGGCTTTGATATACCTCAGAACACCAAAATGGATCAAAGAACAGTTAGACTATTTAAAAAGCGTCCTCAACGCATGGCAAGGCTATTAGCAAAAGCACTCTTACCGTCAGAAGAAAATGAAAGAAAAAAGTATGATCTTAGGTTAAAGAAGGATCTGAAAGGCACATACTGCCAGAACGTATAGTGTTAGAAGTAGCTAGCCCACCGTATCTCTGGTACACTAACAGTACAGTCTGCAAACACAAAACTGCTAAGAAAGCATCCATGTTGGACTGAGTCATCTTTTCAGAAGCTCTGTGCGGTGTTCACATAACTCTTCTGCTCGTTTCAGTTAGATTTACCATTTACCCACCAAAGCAGTCAAAGCAGCTCCCTGAAGTACTGCATTCTGAAACATTTTAACAGGTCAACAGTGCTGGCTGGTATAAAGGCCATATTAAGTAGATTACTCTTTAAGCATCCACAATGAGACTAACTGGGATTGGCACCTTGTAACTGAAACTAAGTCTGTTCCAAAAAAGTAACTGACGTATTCAAATGCCAGTGAATACTCTGCAGGTATTCATGGTATTTCACCTGCAACTAGCATAATCAGACATCTACGGTGGGGAGACTTAGCATTCTCATTATCAAGCCTTAGTTTTTGGCCATCTATACTTCTTAGGAATGCATACTTGTTAGCCTGGCCTGGGTATTCCTGGTTCTCTACCAGTCCAATATAGATGCCCTGACATTGTATGCTTGAGTCCATAATACTTAGAGAACTCTAACACTGAAGAGCCACCACTTTAGGGCAAGCAACTCTAGTATTTTACCTTGGAAGGCAGTAAGCATGTTATTTTCCACTTAGTTTAACTCTGGCAATCAAAGCCAGCATAATCACCATATTTGTCTTTTCCAGGTTTACCTCCTTGCACTGGAAATTGAGCTCCCATGAAGATTGCTAGAAACACGCCCATTAGTTTCATGCCGTTCTACACCTTTTCCCTAGAGCCGAGAGATATTTGCTGTCTTAGACATACAGGAGGAAACTACAGAGAAACACACAGGCATAATGGATTTCACTTACATGCCACTACAAGCGTATAGACCATTGACCCATCTGAAAATGTTACATCAGGCTTTAACCTTCTACAGGCCGGCTCTGCTATGCCAACTGACCTTGAATGAAAATATCATTTAACAAGAGGTTTTGAGAAAATGAGAATCAGTAGGTTAAAATCCCACAACAGTTATCAGCACTAAACAGTTTCTTTTTTACTAAAGTTTTCTAATATGGATTCAAATAAAGATTTGGCTCAATTGCTTTTGAATTACATTAGTCTACATACATGCAGCAGAGTATATGAGTGTGAGCACTTCTCCCAAATTCCCTGGGACACTTCCTGTGTCATAGCATGCTTCATACTTTTGCATGAAAAGTTACATGACATCTTTGTAAACATCTGACAAGCTTTCTCACTTTTTATTACAAGACCCAACTCATCTTTTTTAAGTCAAGCAGCACTGAAACTTGAGTGCAAGATCACTGACCCTTCACACTGAGAGCTAACCTGAGTTTTTATGCAAGCTGATTAAGTGCAGCATCTTTGGTAACATGACTGAAAGTATATCTGTAAAAAGTCACTTGAGAGGCTACCACCAGAAAGGACAATTCAAACATAATATAATCCATAAAAGGCATGTTGTACAATGAGCACTTAATCTTAAAATTCATTAACCTTCTGTTATGAAAAAGTTAAAATAAGTGTTTAACATTGCACAGTCACCTGATTCTCCTGGTGAATTTTACCAAGATTTGAGAACTGCTGTGTTTCCTTTTCAAAGAGGGGAATGAGATTGCCCACAGAATGGGTGTTCAAGATTTGAGGGTCCAAGTATCTTGACTTTGAGTTTAGAGGCTAGTAGACAAAGGGAACACAGCATACAGCCACTGCTGCGAAAGAGGCCATCAGCATCAAATTACCACGGGGATGCGAGAAAGTTGGTCACAAACCAAGCAAACCATTCCAACACGATTACTCTGCAGAAGCTTCCCACTGCACTTAGTGTATCTTGAATTACCTGAACACGTGAAACAAACCAATTCTTTTTGTTGCCTGGTCTGGCTGGTACAATGCCAAGATGGGTATGAATCGACAGCAACAACAGTTTTAGGATAGGAAAAAGACACTGAACTTAAGTATTCAGAACCAGAATGATGAAAGACAGGCAAGTACAGGTAAGATACCAGGACACGAGTGGTACAGCAATAAATTAATATAGATTCATACACACTGCATTCTTTCAAGACTCGTATTAGAGACTCAACTAGTCAGGCTGGATTACATAATCCAAATGTGACTATTTTGACTGAAAGATTCTTATATTGCTAATCTGTTGTTCCTGACTGTAGGTCATTTTATAATCAGTAAGCCATAGTTTTGTTTCTTTTAAATAAAAGAAAAAAAAAATCTATTCTCTCAAGTGTATCACATTGGCCAACGACACTATACCACCATTAAGCAAAATAATCTTACAGCCACCAGTAGAGAAAGATTCCTTCTCTTGGCAGAAAAACTACACTGAAAACAATTAATTGCTTTAAATCAGGAACTTGTTTCTGATTTAAAAGTAGTACTAATTAATTAAAAAACTAAAAAAAGTACTAATTAATTAATTAAAAAACAGCACCACTTTTGGCTGCGGTTCTGCTCCAAAGCAGTTGACTGAGTATCAGAGTAATTCAGATGTAGTACAACTTTCAAATCTGGTTTCAATGTTGCTAGGGCTTCTCAATTTGCCTACTAAGATCCTCTATCTTCCAGTTTTCAGCAGCACTGAGCAACTGCCACAACAGCCACTAGCTTAAGAAAAATGTATTACATCAATGCCAACAGCTATAATGAGTGAGGACCCAAACACTAACAAATGCCCCAGCAGCAGAAGTTGTAGACAGACAGCCATAAATAAGCAAAAATAGTTGCTGCTTATACCACTGAATGACTTCAACACCCCAAAACCAAAAAAAAGTTCAAGCACAATAAACTGGAACAGCAGGTAAACTGGCAGAGTCGAGTGGTAAAAATATGTCCCTCCGTAGCAGCCCAGATGTACTTAGACAATTGTAGCTGTCTTAAAGATGATATACAATGGCTCTGCTAGCCTGGATAAGCTTTGCAGTGAAGACAATGATCAGTGTGACACAGGTGGGGTGACAGATGACAGCCAGAACAAGAGGTCAAATGATTAAGGGGGGCACGGGGAAGGGGAGTGTTCAGCATCAGTTTCCGAGACTGACTAATCTATGAGATGCCGTGTCAGGCTCTGAGGAAACAGATAACTGAATCTGAAATTAGGTTTAAAATACAACATGACAACTATTAAAATACCACTAGGATGTAAACACCTAACAAGTGACAGAGCCGGACCTGGGAAAGCTAACAAAAAATCAGTTGAGAGGAAAAGAAGATATTACGGACAACTAACTGGAGCTTGAAATAAACAGTCCCATATTACCAAACCCGAACATTTAGCAATTTTATTTTATTTTTTCCCTTTTAAACAGAACACATTTTAACCTAGTACAGCAAATATCACACAGAGCCTACTGAACAAGTGCTTACTATTCACCGTCGAAGGCTGATGCTTTCAATTATGGAATTGAAATTTTTCATTTCAAAACAAAACACAAACAACAAACCCCTACAGTTGCAAAGAACCCTGAAACCAGGGAGCAAGAGATGTATGCAAAAGAACATACCTGATTTGCAGATAACAAAAACCAAGTCTCAACAGCCTCCATCTCAAAAGAGCCTCTTCAAGGGGGTTCCTAAGGGTTTTTTCAGCAGCCACTCAGTGGCTGCAGGCTTACACAACAAAATTGTATGTGTAATGCCACTACTTAGTTTAAAAAAACCCTGTAAGTCAACCCCTTTATGGATACACAAAATTAAATAGTTTTAACAGGCCCACCAGTTGCATTCAGGGAATGACAGATGGATTCACATTACAGTTAATTAATTAGTACTACTTAACTACTTAAATACTGAGTAAGCTTATGACTGCTAAGTAATTAACTATTTAACTTTGAGTGTTGCATTTCATACATCTGAAATCTAGCTGAAGCAGGATCATATTCCTCAGTGCACACTTTTCAAGCCTTTACAAAATTCTACCTAACTCCCACTCAAAAGGTCTCTATAAAATAATTAGGTTATGTGGCAACATTATCACAAAAGTTAATCCACACAAATTACTTTGAAGCACTCATGAAGCTGCCATATCAGAAGTACCAAAGAAAAAAAGCCACACTTTTCTAGAAAAAAAATCTAAACTGCATGAGATTCTCATGTTAGTAAGACATTTACTACAAATGAAGTACTGAAAGAGTAGCCTCCCCACCAAACTATTTATTCCATAAATCAACTATGAAATTCAAAAGAATGCAGACTCATGATCAGCATAAGCCAGTGCTAACACAGGCTGTGGCCTAAAGGGGTGATACTATCCTCACAGGCTCCTTTGTGCCAGCACCAGCTTTCCATCAGGGAACTCATCTATTTCAAAACTAATTATTGGTTTTGCTGGGTTTTCAGCAGCAGCACAAGATTCTGTCAGCAAAAAAAGCATCAGAAATATTTAAAGACATATTTAACCAACAGCAGAGTGGAAAAGGAGCTGTTCTGTTGTCACTGTAGACCTCTGCTTATCTGTCAAAACAGGAGAAATCTTTGTTATTTCATTACAGTTGTCATTTAAGTTAAAGGTATTCTATTAATCTTTTCTCATCATTTTACTCATCAATGAACAAAAGATCAATGAACTACAGAACCTATTCTCCATTAATCATAGCAATAGAGAGTGAAAAACCCCCACTACATACACTAAAATGGAGAGTACCTGGAGTGACACCTGAGTGGTTTTGCACAGACGCAGAATCAGGAATACTTAATACCCCAGGCAGAGCACCAGCTCTGCCCCAGCCCCACCCTAGTGGCACAGTTCATCCATACATTTTTCATTAGCACATATTTGAGGTCAGTCATTAAACAGCATGTCTCTACACTCAGTCTCTTGAAGCATATAATACGCAACTCCTTCTCATAATTTCATCACACTACTGGTTGTGTAAGACAACATCCTTTCCTTAAATATTTGTGACAGTTAGTAGGAATGTCTGGATAATTCAGAGTTATCAGTACTTTCACAATACAGTCAATTCTAGAATACATTATGCTAGTTTTCCTCCAACTTTTGATTATTTCTAAGAATGACCCTATGAATTCTACATGCCAGTATTTTAAGAACTACATATAAAAGTTATGGTAGTATTAGGAAAAAAGCATATATGCATACTCCTCCAGTAATCAGAGTTACATCAACTGCCTTGATACAACTTCAGCAACACTGGAGTTCAGCAAGACAAATCCAACGTTACGTAACTGCTCCAAGTTATGACAAAGACGTGCAAGTTTTGCCCATTCTCCAAGTTTACATCCAAGTGCAAGAATTCACCAAGAGAATCAATGAAAGTTCAACTGTAGAAAACCTGTAGATGAAGGTGTATGGAATCGATGAGCTGTGGAGATGCCCTAATATGGGACCTGAACCCTACCAATTAATCCAAGTAAACAGAAAGGGTCTAAGACTTTATGTTGCCTAAGTTATATGCACATTTGAAAAGCTGCCTCTTCGCCTCTACTCCAACACGATATCAAGACAATGACTATTTTAAAAATAAAAGAATCAGAACCAAACATTTAGGAACAAAAGAACTGTGATCCTAGCACTTCATGCAAGCTGATCTGACGCAAGGGATCTTTTTCCAAAACTGAAAGCATCCAGAAAAAATGTAGTATCACACTGTATTGTGTTCAACTCGGTTATACAATGTTCCAAAAGCCTGAAAGGGAGTAGGCTGGAAGGAAGGTCTGGAGACAGGAATGACAATAAAAAAAGGAAACAATGAAAGGAAATGAAATTTAGAAAGGCAAGGTTCAATTTTCACTTCCAGGACACTACTGGCTAGCAACAGCAGCAGACAATGCCCATAATTTTTGTGTCCATATTCCCCAGACAGAGATCATTTTCCTCTCAGATAGGAGGGAAATCATGTTTCTATGGCTTAGGTGGTGGACAAGTCAGGAGCCTTAAACTTACTCTATGGCCTCATCGTCATCGCTCTGCTTTGTGATGTTTTATGCAAGTCACTTCACCACAGCATACTGGTTTTCCTTCTCATCTTCAACATGTTGTCTGCTTAGACCACTAAATCCACCCTTTGGGGATTAGGGACTGTCTTACGATTCTATGCTGCAATTAGCAAAAAGTTAGTACCAGGCAAATCTAAGCTAACATTTATAAAGCTCAGGTACTATTATCAAAGATGGAAAATTAAAATACATCCCATGTATCTTAACTATGCCAGCTTCAAATGAAGCGGTAGAGGAACATACGGAAGAAGAAACACTTCACATAAGGCCTAAAAGCCCAGAAGAAAAGGTGCAGGACCTTGAAAGAAACTAACCTACTCCTGCCAAGAGGTAGACTACCACATGCTTTCCGCAGAGCCTTGAAGATGGGCTTCCAAGAAGAGATCACCAGAAAAATCTTACTTTGAAGCAGCAAAAGCTGGACGACAACTTCAACAAACTGAAGATAAAACCAATTATAGCAGCTATGCTCATCCAAAGCTCCTGAGCTACATCCTCCAAACAGGCTTAAAAGTGGAAGCCAGACATTGAAAGCTCAGAAAAAACAAAGCATTCCCATGAGTTCTTAAGAAGATCATTATCCTTGCCTTGCAATGCCACCTTCAAACATGTAGCCCATGTTTCAAACATTTCATTTCCCCAATTAGTCAAACAGCATAACAGGAAAATTATGTTAATACTGAAGTTAAGGATTGACCATTAATAGTATAGATTATTATGTACTGGTATTGTGCATGTTAAGACAAGCAACCAAAACTCTGGCTGTGTGCCAATTAGTTTAAGACACCTTTCTGATATCATTCAGAACACCAAACGTGCAAGTTGTTTGTTTAGAAGGCCTAGAAAGGTGAAATGTTTCAGATGCAGATGGGAGATCCATTCATTTGTTCTCAGAACAAGAAAGAAAACTTGCAACAAACATATAGTGAAAATGTTTATTTCATAAGATGAAACATGCCACCAAATACGCCTTTCTTTAGGCAACAGGAAAAAAGAATTTAACTCGTGCTTGAAAGTTCAAAAGATAAAATTTCACGCAAAAAGCATATTTTAAACAAAAACACAGTAGCCATATGAAAACCTACAGAGTTTATAGGAACAGATTTCCATACAATACTGTGAAGTTTAGTATTACTTCACACTCAAGATTTTTATTTTAAGGGTGGTTCAATCCATTTGCTATGAAGTTATGCCCCCTAACCAAGAGGTAGTTGTGATCCAGCCATGCGCTCTTTGTATTCCATTACATATCATTTCTGCAAGTTGACTATTCCTCTTAGTTGCACAAAACTAAGGGAGTGGTTTCTCTTTCATAAGTCCTGTAATAGCTTAGTGCTATTTTTCCTCTCCACTTGAAAATCTAGCCTTCTACTTTTGCCATTAAAGATCCACATATTAGTGGGACTCCAAAGGAAGCTGTTGGAAGACAGTAAGATTTCCTAGAGCAAGGCAGAGTTCTAGAAAGTGATTTTTCCTTTTCTTAAACGAGGCAACTTAAGATCAAGTTATTTTCCAGTCAGGTCAAATAAAACTTCACATGCCATTTCTGCCTTTCAGTCCCTGAACCACTGCCTATAGGCGCAAGTTCTTTCCTGTTAAAAGGAAAGCCGCATAAGAATCTAAGTCTGCACCCTCAACATCAAATACTCAATACAGCTAAAGAAACGCATCTTTATTATGCTAACATCGGTATCAGCCATCTGGCAAAATCAGGAAGTAAAAACCACTTTGGACACATTAAATTGCTCTTCCTCCAGAGTATTCCCATTCTCAGCTGCCCTACGAGAACAGTTGCTGGCATAAGTGGACAAAGCCACCATGTCAGGAAACTCAAACAGTATTACAGCTAACCATCGTTATAGATGATGAAAGGCAGTGCCTAAAAAGGGTCGTCTTGGAAGAGCCGTAACTACCAGCATTAAAACAAAAAGCCCTAAATCGCGTGCTTGCCGCCTTCCTTCCCTTTTCCCACTTTCCTCTCTCCTTCCACAAAGAACGGGAGTAAAACATGAGAAGTAGCCTCCTCAGAGGCATCTCACTGAGGGAGGAAGGGGGAATGGGGGAGGGAGAAGAGAGGAGCCAGGGGAGTGGAGAAAAAAAAAAGAGGGAAGAGAAGCACCTCCCAGTCCACAGTCATCAAGAAATCGAGACCCGAGGTTTAACACTTGCCCCAGCAACTCCGTTCTCCCCAGGCGCCGGGGCGGGCGGGCCAGCCAGCCCTCCCTCGC
>NW_008795364.1:2713199-2824040 GCF_000699145.1 Aptenodytes forsteri | reverse complement strand
GGCGGCGTCCCTCCGCCCGAGCTCGCCTCCGGTGGCCACACTCCCAGCAGTCTTTGCGCACCAACCGTGCCTTAGCAGGTGTCTTTGGAGAGACTTCCTAATGAGCTCCGGGAGGCTGTCGGAAGTGGTGAGCAGAAACTGTGAGGGGCCGTTACTACAAAAGAACGGATACATCAGCATTTTGCCCTGGGAGGTAACATAAAAAAACAGACACAAATAAGGCCCCAAGGCATCCCGGGCCTACCAGTTTCTTTCACCTAGCAGGTTAAGGAACTTACCATGACGCAGGGCACGTGGTATTCCATATTTGCAGATGGACACGTACTCCACAAATGTGTCTGGCCTCATTCTTAAAAGCTGTCTCTTCTTTAATTTCTGGCATTGACCGTATCATGTCAGCAGTCCACTGTTCAATGACAAGATGGTGTGCAAAAGCGTTTCCTCTTCGCTGTTTCAAACCTGTTCCCTTAAAGCTTTATTGGACGCTTGCTACTTCTACTGTTGTGGAAATTGTAAATAAAAATGGTTCTCCGCTCACCTTCTTTGCATTCTTTCACAGAATTTGTATTGTATCATCTTCAGTGATTTTTGAAGCTGAAGGATCCAAGTCAGTTCTCCTTGCATGGAAGGTGCTCTATGCTGTTGAATATGAGTAGCATTTCTAGTCTTAATGTGAGCATTTCTAGTCTTCCTGCTGCTCTTCTAAAACACCTGACGTCACCTCTTATTTTAAACATTATCAACTAACTGACATTTTCAGAGAGCTATCCGCCTTAACGCCTACAGGTCTATCCTGAATCCTGTTTCTGTAGCTAATAATTATGACTGCAGTTAACGTCTTTCTCAGTATTTTTAATATTTCTATAAAATGATGTGTGTATTAATTAGAAAAATATGCATATACCTTATTCTTGGGACATCCGGGCAATGGTTAAGTATCTACCCTTAAAACGGAGTATTCCTATAACCTTTCACACATCCAGTTTGTTCTCACCAAACAGCAGAAAGCTAGTTATGAAAAAAAAATCTGTAGAGTATTTTTAAAACTTTACAAAGTTTTCTCCCTATTTCATGTCTGACATTCAGAGAAGATGTCCCAGAGGATTGTTTTCAGGCAATTTTCCTAATACCGGTTCTTAGTGAAATCTTCCCTTTAAACATAAAACATTGGTGAGGGCGAGGTGGGAGTGTTAGGAGGTTTTAATGTGAATTCTATTTACAAATTCATCTGTAGCATGGATGATTTTTGCAGAACTGGAAAGCGTTTTGCAAAAATGCTTTGACAGAGAAATTTAAGTGAGAAGCTGCACAGATCCCTACAGAGTCTCATCTTCTATCAATTCACTGCATTTTCATCATCATGAATGGAAGAACCTGTGATGCATTGCTATTTTTGCTATGTACAGCAGAGGACACTCTGACATTAAGTAGAACTGGCCAGTGAAGTAAAATTAAGACAGAGCTAACACGGATGCAAGCATTAGAAGAATGAAATATGAATGGTAATCTAGTAACTAACATTCAAATACCATTTTCTGGAGGCATATATTCTGACATTAGCAAGAGAAACTTGTGGGCAACTATGGAAAAAGAAACATTTCTCTCACATACAAGACTAGATTAAAAAGTATCTAGCAACAAACAGTGAAATTTAGATGTTGAAACAAAAAAAAAAAAGGAAAAAGAGCAGGAAATTGGTAGAGAATTTTAGTAATGATTGTAGAAATGTTTATTACTGCTTCCACTGCATCTTTCATCCCAGATTATCAGAACATTTTACAAACAAGAATAAATCCTCTGAGATAGATATTTGTTCCGTAAATAAATATATCTAAATACCAAGTGATTTATCATCTGTGTATAATATAGTGTATAATATAATATACAGCAAAATAGAGATTTTACTTTCCCCATAAATCTTTATAGCACATTTTAAATTTGCAATCGTAAATGTTTACATCAGTAATCTAATTTTAAAAGCTATGCTTATCCAGAGAGTGAATGGAAATTTACCACGAGACTTACTCAAAGTGACTCTCAGACAGGAAGTATTCACAATGGAGGGTTCATTTGCTGTGGAGCTTTGAAAACCTCAGCTTTCATTCAGAAACAATTAATACATTATTCACCTGCCTTTAAAAAATTCACCCACGTCCGCAGGGGTGGAGTTGCCGACAGATGGCAAGTTTTCTTCCACCCATTCCTGCGTTCAAACCGTAATAACATCTTTCCTCTGATTTCCTAAGAACAAAGTTCTGCACTGCTTCCCTTCTGTCTGACCACCATGGGTTAGTGGTAGTCCACTGCTCCTGGAGAAAGGAGCCCCGTGCAAGTGTAAGACAATGGCTGTGAGTAAATTACTCGGTTGATACTTTTGTGGAACGTGGGACTGGGAAGCTATAGGTAGTTCAAAGATGTAATTACATTTCAGACTGCAGTCACCAAGAGACTGTACAGCATCCTTACACTTCATGTGCTGGTCGCAGATTTTTTGTTTCTCTTTTCACCTCACCCAAGGACAGCCACATAAAACCTTTCATAAGAGGGGAATTTAACCCTAGTAACAATTGGAAGTTTTAAGTTCTGTTACCTTGAGGGAATCCTAGGAAGTGATTAAGCACTAGAAGGGCTGATCTGTGTCTAGAATAGCAATGCTTATGGTTCACTGTGGGAAAGGTAAAAAAACCCAAAACACTCAGTCCACGTCTTTACATTTTATTTATTTTTTTGCCAAATATCTGAATATTTCTATTATCTAGTCTTAATTCAAACAGAAGGCTTGGTTCTGCTGAGGTGCTGGGGCACACAGCATCTTGACTCTACTATAGGACTCTCTCAAAAGCACCTGTTCCAAGCCACGAACCTGTACGTGTGCTCTTTCTCTGCCTGAATCACTCCAGCTGATTGTCAGAACATTGAACCCTGTTTCTTGGACTGCCCTTCAAAAATCTAGCTGGGCTTAGCTCCTGGTACTCTTGGAGGCATGATAACTGCCATAAGACAGGAGCATGATTTTTTATCACTAAGCATTTTAAAGGTAGCATAACAAAAGATAACACAGGCTTAGATATTTTCTCTGAAACCAGCAAGAAAAGGCAAAATTTAAAATGAGATCTACATTAAGACAGGTAAGGCAGATTGTCTATACTGAGTCTCTATCTCTCCTCTTTCACATAGGGCCAAAGGAATGGCAAAGGCGGCAGTTTGTGTTAGTTAACAGAGTGCCCAGAGAGGCAAAATGGGCAAAACCCCAGCGAACCTGGCCATTGTACTCCACTGATCATGTAGTTCAGTGTGAATTGGCTGCTATTGCTCTACAGAGCAGCACTCTATCTGCCAAATCCAAGAGGTATAGACTATGTTAAAAATATACACCACCTGACTACTTTGCTGTTCACCGAGCCTACGTATCTCATCGCGTGGTTTGTCAATATGAACACGTCTTAGTCTCAGAGTCATTTTTAACATTAATTGTTTCCTCCAGGGCACTGCAGTCTGGCACCCCCCCTAAACAGCTGTCACCTTTAGAAGTCATTTTCTCTTGAAGCCCAGAGACGTAACTGGATGATTTATTTATCCTTAGTAATATTCTGTGCTTCACTGGAATTATTTAGGAACCCTTATTTTACACCACTACATAGAACAGTAAAACAAACTATGTGTTTACTGGTTTACTAAACATTGCTCATCAGCCATGTGGGATTTGAGCTGGAACCAGCTCTTGCATCAGAACAGACCAGGTCTTTCTCTGTATGAAGCTGGCCTTTTGTCATTTTTATCTTTGTTTTGTAGCTCTTTCTCAAATAGTCCCACCCAGGAGATGCAATAGTATTAAAGGAGAAATGAGGTTTCTCTAGTCTTGTTTCCTGTCTGAGAATTTGTGTTAGTCAGCATACCAGTTGCTACCTGGACCTTAAAAATACAACGCTGGCATATCAGTTCTTTTTTATTGTTCCAAGTCCAGTCCATCCAATATAACAGTTTCTGAAGTTTCATACTTTAAAATATTTTTTCCATCTCTCACAATATGCTTGTTCATCTCATGACCCAATTCTGTGTAAATGATCCTACTTCCACATCCCAATAAGGGCATGAAAAATGGAGAAACTGAAAAAGAAGACCCTGAAACATAGCTGTAAAATGATTCCTGCCTGAGAGATAGTAATTCATCTGGGTCATTTCTTCACAAACATTAAACCCCATTTGCTAACTATATAACAAGAGGGCATATCTGTGGCAGAAATTATAAATAAATAAATAAATAAATAAATAAATATATTTGCATTGAATCCGTGTGAAGTCCTGCAGGCAGAGAACAAAAGAAAGTTTAAATGGAAGGAATAAGCCCACTGAAGTCACTTACAGGATCTGCCTACTGGAGCCAAAAACCTCGGGGTGAATAATGGTTCTTTTTCATGAGTTCCTGCCACTAAGCACTTCACCTTTTAATGTAATTCATTAAAGGCAGAAATTATTTGCTACTGAGGAGCTTAACAAAAACCACTTACTGAGATACGTATATATGATCCAGCAAGACATTCCCATATTTTATGCAGAAAGAATGATTGCACAATCTAAAAAAAATATCTCTAGCATTTCTGTGATTTCTTTGGCCCTCTGTGGAGATGTAAAGATGTTTGTAGAAACCCTTCCCTTTTCCTAAGTCAGGCATTCAGCCAGACAGCTACGTACATCCGGCTTCTTCATCATTACGCTATCAAGTGAAGTCATACTATGTAAACATACTCTATGATTAATATATGGATGCAATCAAGTCCCAGTTTTCCTTAGTAGAGAGAGTGCTGTAACTAGGCAAGAAAGCACTCCAGGGTATGTATTAACTCAGGTGTGTAGAAAGGCATGAAATATTAGGCTGAGTAATTTTAAACAGCTGAGCAATATATTAATGGATCATTAATATGTGTCCTAGAGTGTATATAGCTCTTAGTCACAGCATAAAAGTAATAAAGCACATTCCTAACAATAAATAATGTTATCCTTGCAGAGAAAAGGAAAACTCTGCAATGTAGTGATATACTGTGTGAGGAACCTTGAAATTTCTGAAAATGCAAAGTTAAATTTGACTTTAAATTAAATGAAATGGGCTGATTCACCTTTGTGATCCAGTAGAGGACACGATGTCCCAGAAACCATTCAGCTGTAGGAAGTAGACACTGTATTTTTGTTACTGTGCACTCAGCTCATGGTTTTGGAGATGGTGGCTGCCAGCATACTGTGCTGTACTACCACAAGCATAGCCAGAGGGTTGAGAGAAGCGCTTATTCACCTTTACTCAGCACTCATTAAACCACATCTGGAATAGTGCATTCAGTTTTCATCTCCCCTACTATAGGAAAAATATTTATAAGCTTCAGCAAGTCCAGCAGAAGGCCACCAAGATGGTCAGATGGTTGGAGCACAGAACCCAGGAGAGACAGAGGAAACTGGGCTTTTTTAACCTGGAGAAGTGAAGGCTTTGGGGCAACCTAATGGCAGCTTTCCAATATCTATGAGGAGGTTACTCAGAAAACGGAGCCATTCATGGACATGCATGATGAGAGGCTGACAAGCAATGGTCATAAACTGAAATGGGAGGTTCCAACTAGATATAAAGAAGAAGTTTTTTCACCACAAGGACAGTCAGACAATGGAACAGGTTGCCCAGAAAGGTTGTGCAGTCTCCATCCCTGGACATTTTCAAGACTTGGCTGGATAAAGCCCTGACCACCCTGATCTGACCTCATATGTGACCCTGCTTTGAGCAGGAGGATGGTGGAGTAGTGCTCTAGATTATGTCTATATACTATACTATTCACATTTGCTGAGCAATGTACTTGTACAACCTGGTTTGTACTTGTACAAGTTCAAGTACAAATCCACACTGTAGGGCTTAGCTTGCTTGGCTCTTATCAGTTGGATCCGCATAACACGATAGGTTGTCCAGCTACACAACATTACTCTCCTATCATGTAGAGCACCTCAGGTTAACTTGCGTGTCAGTGTGATCCTTCAGTACAGAGGGTACTTCTTGTCTTCTGGAGTGTGCTTACCCCCAAACTCCTGCTGATCAATGAGCAGGCAGAGTGGGATGGAAAAGTCTACTATTAGAATTGTTACTACGTTCTAGGAAAAGTCTACTATTAGAATTGTTACTACACAGCCATCAGCCATGTCTTCTACATGCTAGCTGTCAGTTATGTTGTCAAAAACATCAATTACTTCAGTAGCCACAGTTTCCCCAAATGTATGAGGGGTCCATAAATAAAATCCATGCATTTTTTGATGCATACTAGCTCTTTTCTCTTCCTTACACCGAAAGCACACCTGAGAATTGCCAGAGTGCTAGGTGGCTGGTCCCCAAGGATGTTTATTTGTTCACCTCGAAACTGTAGTTTTGAGCTTTTTGAAGAAAGAACAATAAATGAGGAGAGGGTATGTAGAAAGGAAGATTGTGCAGGCAGTAGGGATTCTTAGTTTGCTCTTGCAGCATCTTCAGGAACATGACTCAAGCACAGCAATTTTGCCAGTTGTTAGCGACATGGTCCTCTGCTGTACTTGTTTTCTGTGGCATTGTTTTGTCATATCCGACTCAAAATGTAGTCAGAGTTGGTGATGGATAAGCAGTTGTGTGTGGGAGTCAGCTGTGAATGCAATGGAAAGTCCATGTTTCTTCAGAAGTCTGCTGATTATAAAGTGGTGACCAGACACACTGTCATTGTCTGTTAGTGGTCCAGGCCACCATATGCTTTGTGATAGGTGACTCTCCTATCCTGTCGCATCTGGCCACAGCTGCTGTCCAGTTAGGGTAAATGCCCCTCATTTCTATAGAAGTGGGATTCTTATTTCTCTTGGGAGATGGTGAGCAGGAGGCGGGAAAGTTTGGAAGCAAGGTAAGGATGCTGTAGCTGAGAGTGCTCTACCAATTCTGGGAGACTGTGGCTGCCCAAAGGCATTGTCATCTGACATTTCCCCTCTTCTGGCTGTCAGAAGCTGTATGCTGTCTCACATACCTGTGACTTTCTGTCCCCAATGAACAGAATTTCCAAACCAACACTCTTGCCAGAGATTTGCTCTTGTCCCAAAATGGAGAACCTGACTGTTCCTGGGCAGTGCTCCAGGGCCCAGAATGGCCATTCGCTTTGCTTTTGTTTTAACTTGAATTGGGGCCAGTGTGAGGGAAAGGAGGCTCACGGCCTTTGCAGTACTCTGCTGTCTTTGGAGTACTGTAAGCAGAGCATCTCAAGCCCGACCTGGCTCAATTGCATCTCTTTTGCCTGTGAGAGTAGGAGTTGCACATCAGTAAGCTGCTTCCACTTCAAGTCCAAGATTTCCCGCCTGAGGAACCAGATGGTAGCACCCCAAAGGTTGTCTCATTGTGCATCAATATGTACAGTGTGTGGGCAATCAGGGAGTCAGTCCTTAATGAGAAGTGAATGATTTAGCCTGACAGCACAGACACAGGCATGGAAATGTCTCTGATATGTTGTTGCATCAGTGCCTTCTACCGAGAGGCCACACCTGCAAGCTCTGTGTCCTTTATTGGAGCAGAGATTTCATGAACACATTTTTATTATCAGGATCTATTAGTTTGGGGTTATGCTATCCAGCACCTTCAAATTACCGAATCTGTAGCATCCTAAACACAATCTGATGTGTTTTTCTGAGTTGCAGTGCTAATGTAGCTGCCGGTATTTTTATTGGAAACTAGGTGTCACTAGTGGTTTAGAAATAGCATGTACAGTTTCATTCCTAGTTCCTTTTTCCTGCAATTCATTTATAGCCTCTCAGCCTCTCCCTGTGCACCTCCAAAAGAGCGTGGAGCTGCCTTCTCTGTAACTGAAGACTGAAATTAGATCCTTCTGTAGCCGTCTTTTCATCAAGCCAAATAAACACAGGTCCCTTGTCTCTGTACGTCACCTTAACCATCTGGGTGTCCCTTTGTGAGACTTCCTCCGTTTTGTGCTTTTCTCTGTGTACTGAGGAACCCAAAGCCAGACACAGTTGTCCAGGCATAGTCTCACAAGTCCCAAGCAGAGGGCAAAAATCCCTTCCCTTGACCTGGCCATGGTGCAATAATACTGCCCAGTAAGGAATGATCCTCCATCATAACATGGGTTCACTACTCATGCCTGTTTCACTTGCTGCCACCAGGACCTGAAAGTTCTTTCCTGCAGAGCTTCTCCTCAGGCAGCCTAGCCCCAGCCCCAGGACTCTCATTGCAGAGCCCCAGGACTCTGCACTTTTCTCTCTTGAGCTTCATGATGTTTCTGGCAGCCTGTTGAGGCCCATCCGAATGGCTGCCCTGCCCTTCAGTGCATTGACTGCCTTCCCCCACCTCCCCATCTGCCCACCAATGTGTTGTCAGCTGCAAACTTGCTGAGGGTACATGCTGTCCCCTTGCCTAGGTCTTTAGTAGGCATTAACCAGTATTGATCCTGGTATTGGCCTCAGGTCCCTCCCGTGGGACACACGTAGTGACTGCCCATCAGTTGGACTTTGTACCATTGATCACAAACCTTGGAGCCTGGTAATCCAGCCATTGTTCCACCACCTAGTAGTCCGCTTCTCTAGTCTATGTTTCACTGAGTTCCTAGAAAGATGCTGTGGGATACTGCGTGGTAGGCCTTCATGTGCCTGGATGTGGTTTCCAGGAGGATTTGCTCCATAAACTTCCTGGAGACTAAGGTTAGGCTGAGTAGCAGGTAGCTGCCCGGTTTCCCCCTTCTTGCCCATCCTGAAGGGATCTCAAGCTCTATCCTCTCATGGTAATCACAGCCAAGATTGTCATTGAGTATTACATCTTCAACCAGTACTTCCTTATCCACGAGTAAGGAATCCAACAGAGGAACCTCCAATGCTTGACCCATCCAGCATCTGTATTAAAGAATTGTATCTAAACTCCAGAAATTTCCTGGATTCTTGCACCCTGCTGTGTTGCCCTTTCAGCAGATATCCAACAATAACAGTACTATACAGTGCTGAAAATCAAAAATGTGATATAATACGTTCTTATTTTCAAGGTAGGTTATCAAAGATCACTTAAAAGTCAGAAAGTGGAAGAAATCCAAGACCCGCATAGTCCTTTTAAGTAAGGAACTTGTCATGTAATCATTATGTACTAGAATTCCTTCAGTAAGTTTCATAGTGTAGGTAGAAATCCATTTTTTTAACACTCTTCAAAGAAAATGTACAGATTCAATAAAGTGTACATAACAGTGCTGTGGACTGGAGTATTCTTCTGTATGATCAAGGGATGGGTGCACACTAATGATTCACATTGTTAAGATACATAGAATCTGTTTTTTCTTTGCAGAAAGGAACTCCACTGTTACGAAGTGCCCAAAGTAAACTTCTGTACCTCACAACAACTTCTACTGTCACCTGGCTGTAGTAATACCACTCTCACTGTGGTCCAGGCAGAAAATGGCAGAAAGAATGTCCCCCCTAGGGGAACTTTATATCAGTGATGTAAATTTAAGCAGTTCCTCACATTTTCAGCTTGCACAAAGCAATGCTACTGATCATCAATAATTCAGAACTGGTTTCCAGATAGTCCTCTCATCTCTGTTCAGGGCTGAGGTAAAAAAGAATAAAAAGATTTTAAAGTATATTTAAATAATGTAGAAGGAATTCCTCATCATATAGTTCTTGATTACTGCCTGATATTTTGAATCAGACCTATTTAGCTGTGATCAAAGTTATTCTTGTTTCATGAATAAATGAATGAAATAATCCAGCTGTCTGACCTAGGAATCACTCAAAGCATTTTAAGACAGAAGGATGATCAGCTGTGTGTTTGAGCACAGTCCTCATGGCACAGGTGGGTAAGATTTTCTGCAGTTAAATACATATTCTAATAAGATGAAACAAAACTTTAGAGTGATATTGTTTTCAAAACACAATTGGTCACATAAAGCAGATAATTTCTTCATGTTAACACAGATCTCAGTTTGCTTGTACTCAACAGACCATCTTTTCAGCATCGCTTCCCACCCTGAATATTCCAAAAAGCTCAAGAAAGTCATCTGGGCATTATGAATATGAAATGGCATCAGAAGAACTTTGCAGGACAGGGAGATATTGATTGCCAGAACTGCCTGTATTGCTTCTTTTATAAGGAAGGAGCTCCAGCAGCCTTGAGCTGCATCAGTTCCATTAGTCTCTTAAGGTACCAGGACTATGCCAACAGACTTGATATGATATCATCAAGAAATTTGGCTCACCCCAAGCAATTAATGCTTTCTTCCAGTTAACTGTATGATTTGTACTGAAAATGAACTGAAATCCCACCCCCGCAATGACTACAAGCCTATTTTTTTTTTTAAATCTGAAGCTTGTTATGTGTACTGAGAGTACCCACACACCATAGACAATTGTCCTGAGTTGACATCTCTATGTGTCTATATGGTAAGCCCCTCATTTTACTGCATAATACCTCTCCGGATTCAATGTATGGCTGGCAAATGTCCTCATTCTGATGTCTCTGTCTCTGTTATCTGCCATCATGGCATTTACTCCTTACCATTCTCCACCTGTCAGCTGTATGCTGGCATAGCTTCAAGACTTAAAAGGGCCTGCTAAAAATTCCTAAGGGTCATCTCCCATTCAGCATGAAAAATACCAGAAAGTCGATGCTGCCCTCTCTACCCTCAAATCTCTGACCTTTTAGAGCGGAAAATTTACCAGCCTAAGACCAATTTGCTGCTTGGAGTGGGAATCACTCAGGCACTGAAACATGACTTGCGGGCCTATTTTTACCCTAACACATAGGAATTAGATTAACAGTCGAAAAAGGCTGGAAATTTTATAGATCCCTGTGATGTTCAGACGCATAGCCAAAAGCTTTCAATCTTAGTATACTTTGAGGGTTGGTAAACCACTGAAAACAGTATTTGGCATCAAGAGGCCATCAGGCCTGTGGCAGAATGGGGAAGGTCTGCATTGTAAGTGAAATTTTAATCCATGCTCAGCATGGCAAGGCCAGACTGAGGTCTCCAGTCCATTTTCCTCCTTTTTTTTAACTTGTAAACTCACGATCTGAGTTTCTTGTTTATAGCGAAGGTGATTCTCATCTTTCTTATGCTGGTACCAATGAGGGTATATACTATCAGTGACCTCAGCAGAACGCCACCAGCGTATAGCAGTCCTACAGCAGTTTTGGGAGTTCACCTCCAGTTTGTACAGCCCATGCCTCTCTCAGTCAGTCACTGGCAAGCGTACATCTTAAATGCATAACCTTGCCCAACATTTGATACCACCAAAGTATCCATTGATAAAATAGAATTCAACTAACGGTGCTGGAGCTTTCCCTACACTCAAGTTTATTATTCTGATGTGGACGCGGATAGGCACGTGATGCTGTGAACGCTGCAGTGCAATGAACTGCACATTGAGGCACACAGTTTGGGTCCTGCTTTTGCTTTTGCTGATGGCAGTACTTGCCAAGGGAGTGGGAAAAAGCTTTTCAAATGAGCCCTTGTTGATTTGAGTGATTGTCTTTTCTATTTTGCAATTGCATTGTGCATAATCTAAGAAATACTTTCCGGAGGTTCAAATTACATACAACTAACTTTCACTGATTTTTTACATTTACCTTTGGTCTTGATTACAAACTACTCTCAGTTTAAAATATAGCTTTAATATTACAGTATATATATTGTCACAGTAACATTGTTAGCAATATTACTGTCTGCTGTGAAAAGATCTATTTAGCTCCATATTCTCTGTTTGGACTGTAAAATTTATCTGATAGAGTACTAAAAACCAGAAGGAATAGCAGTCAACGTGCCACTAACTGTATTGGTGCTACAGAATGAGATTTTAAGCATCAACTTTGAAATTAAAAGTGACATAAAGGTAGCTGCCAGTGAAAGAATTTCTGAAAAAAATGGACTGTGAAACAAATGAAAAAGTTGCACAGAAGTCAGAGCCGGTATCATCTTAAAAATTAAAAGAAAGAGAGCAAAATGCAAGCCAGGCAAAACAAGATTACATTTTGCAATTGTTTTCCCAGCTGATAAGAATAAAATCTGCTTTCCTGTTAGGCTTTCAACAGTCTCCAGAATAAATCTTCCCATTTCTACTCTTATTTGTTTAACGAATGCTTTTTACTCTGAGTGCGTGTGTGGTAAATGAGAGGTTCTGATGACACATCTCAGGTAAACGCTTTGTGTGCCACCAGGTGCTACCCAGGTAGAACCTCTGATTGCAGCTCCAAGTTATCATTTGATAAGTTAGATGTGACCACTGGATTTTATTTTCATTAAGGAGTGCTGGATGGAAAGTTGATGTCTATAGCAAGACTGGTTGGTATTTCACTTTGTTCTGCAAATACTGGTTTATAGATTGTAAATTTTGCCTTTTTATCAATTATTTACCTTTTTCCATTAATAGGAAAATGGATCTTTTCTAGGTTGTAAGTGCTTTTCTATACTACTAGAGAAAAACAGCACAGAAGAAAAAGCGATTTGCTTTATTCTCTCACAAATGAGTGTAAGAAATGAGCGAGCCTGAGATTAAATCAATCCCAAACTGTAATTACCTTCACCAGTAAATTCCAGACCCTATCACAGCCCTCCCAAAGCTTAGGCAGATCTTGCAGCATGCCTGGAAAGTCAATCCTGAATGCCTGTTCAGTCCAAGAGGAAAGCAGGTGCCAAAACAAAGCATCCACCTCAAAGAAGCAGAGAAGTGAGCAGCTCCCGTCTAACTGTAGCGAGAGAGATCACCTCTGCTGCCTGCAGCTACCTGCGTTTACAGCTTCGCTAGGGTTACAGCCTTCCCATTAATAGCATCATCTGAGATGAGCATTTGGTCACAACTTCTGGCAGAGCTGTACTTTGTTTCCTCCGTCCCATTCCAGCTGTAGCCAACCCCACTGGCAGAGTGACTGGGTGTCACTTCTGTGATCAGACCTCAGAGACTCACTTAACCTTTGTGTCTTGGGCAGAGCAATGCAAAATTATGCTTTAAGAAAGGGAAAAGCTATTCTAGGGAAAAGTTTTCATGGTGAAGCAATAGAATAGAGACCCTGAAAGCAATCTTTGGACAAAATATCCCAGAAGAAGACCAAGAGCTTCCAAGCAAAGCTCTTCTGAAGACAGCAGGGCTGTAATAGCTGAAGATACGTAATGAATAACCATTCAGTTGAAAGCTTAAGTTATTGACTAACTATTCTGCATCTAGATTGTTTTCAGAATATTTTAGAGCTTTCTCTGTTAAACTTCTTCACTGGAATTGCACCTTGTGGTGGTGGGAGCTCCAAGAGCTAGGCTAGTGAAAAGTAAAAATGGCTCCCAAATTGAGGGCTGCATGATAGGGCTATCAATTTATTCTTCCAAAAGGAACCACCCAGATACCTTAAAATTACAGCGAGATAGCCATGCTGGCAAAGATCATGACAGGAAAACAGCAAAGTTCATTTTCTGCCATGAACACCGTCAACAGACTTGGTGGCATGTGACTACCAAAAGGACAGCAAAAATGTGAGATTTTTTGACATTTATGGTTTTGGGGAAGGGTGAATGTAAATGTAAAACTAAGCCTTTCAATTCTTTCTCGCAACCCTTGGGCAGCAAAGCAGACCTTGACTCTACCTAGCACTGCAGCAGAGTTGCTGTGATTTGGTATCAGAGGAGTAGGTCTACTGGCTAGGGATCAGGAGGGCACCTCAGGTTCTGCCCTGCCACGTCCAGCCTTACCCTTCAGACTTGCCTCAGGAGAAAACTTTGCTCTTGCCAGAGGCAAATTTTCGCTGGCAGGAAGACAGCCTCCTTAGACAGGGCATGTGTGAAGTTCACTGTTCTTTCATTTCTCTACTCCTCAAGTGATTCAGGTGGCACGGCTGACTACAGCATGATTCTTAGTCTTTGTTCCAGACGGACCCTTCTCCTCCACCGCTTCTCCAGCCATTTTGCTCAAAGTTACTTCTTTCTTTCCCCAAGACAAGCTTCACTGCTTAGTTCACTCTGTCTGGATAAAAGGTTTACCAGGAATTTTAATATAAAATGATTTTTAGAAGAAGAGCCATGTGCCGTATGCCAAGAGAACAATTAAGGAATCATTGTTAGACTGCAGCTGAGTTTGGTGCCGTGAGCATGGAGTGCATTTGCTTTTGCATGTCTGTGGAACGTCATTAATCATGGTGTTTCTGGCTCCCGCAGCCCTGTTCTTGTGTTCCTCCTCTGCCTCTTCTGAGCAATCTGTTTACTAATGACTGGCTACAGTGCGAGAGGTTTAAAGGCCGAGAGGCTGAGAGCAGGACCCTGTCAAGCCACAGACTTTTATCATCTTCTCTGGGGATTCTTTTTTGACTGTGTCTGTGTCTCCTCTCCTTCTCTGTCAACATCTGATTGAGTTATGATTTAGGCATCTCTCTTCCGACTACAGTTAGGAATGGTCCACTAGGACTTTCCCCTGACATCAGTACCATTATGTTTCTTTTCCACTGTGATTTTCTTCAGTTTTCAAAAAAAAACAACCCACCCTGTCTCCTTGCCTTGTGGTAGCTTTTACCCAGTTACAAATTTTTGGAAAAAACTCAAATTGCCAAAAAAAAACCCCAAACCAAAACTAAGAAAACGGGGAATAAAATGGTAAAAATCAGGGGGAAGAAAGAATAAGAAATATTCTTCTCTTTACAGTCAGTAGCAAAAATGAAAAAAGAAAAAGAAAAAAAAACTGTCTCCAAAAGGCAATTTTAAGAAACGTCTTCAATTAGATATTAGAAATAGTGATCTATAAAAATGTATCATACAAAAGTGTTTATATCTAGCGTGAAGCAGTTTTAGGAACAGCTATAATCTAGTCACAAATAGAAAATATATTTTCTTTATTTTAATAGTGTGTGCAAATACCATTTCAGTAACAAAATATTTCCTGTCTGAAGTTATATCCCTGTGTTTGATGGATTTTCTTCCTTGGATTTTTCTAATTCCTTTCTAAATCCAATTTTACTTTGATCTCCACAATTATCCTATAACAATGGATTCCGGAGTTTAATTTTACTCTCATAAAACTTACTTCCTTTTTTTTTTTAAGTTGCTGATAACTTCAATTAATTACCCCTATTTTTTGTATTGCAAGGAACCATAAATAATCACTTCCTACTCATTTTCTCAGTTCCCACTGTTGCTCACAGACTTCTGTTGTCACCGCCGTCATCACTTTTCCAGGCTGGCAAATCCTGGCCTATATGCATCTGGTGCAATAGTTTTCATCATAAAAACTAAAATGATACTAAACCTCTGTAACCTAAATAACTCACATTGCACAAACCACCTGGAAGACTAATTCCAACTCATTTACACTTGAGACCCTAAGTTATTTTAAATAAGTCACTCCCTTTAACAACAGCAGTTATTTAACCTCTCAGAACATGACCTCTTCTGTTTAAAAAGTTGCTAATGCCAACATTGTCCAAGGCCTGTAGTTCGTTCCGGAACAATAACATCATTTTAGATGCTCACACTTGCTCCTGTGTTGCTACTGCACAAGGTTGGTGTGACATATACTACAAGATGTATCTGTCAGCTTGAAACCTGAAGACATAGGGTGTACTCTACTGTTATTGCAGACCAGTCAATTTGAGATATATGTTCTGTCCTCCATCCTAAGACTTTACATACCTGAGCAGATCAAAGCGTGACACAAAGAGCTTTTGCAGCATTACCATCACTAGGGAAACTATCTTATTCTTGGTAAACAAATTCTGCATTAGCTCTCAGCTGAAAATATATAATTTGGTAACAATGTGTTGAGTAATCATTCTTGTAAAAATCCGTAGCTGGATTTTTCTCTAGAAAAGCAACAAGGAAAAATGTCATAGTTTTAAATGAACAAGGGAAAACCCCCAAATTTTCACATACTTTTAAAATTGTGACTGCTTTAAATTAAATAATGTGTTTTGACTGGGAGAGTTAAACCTCTTCCTCTCTCATTCACAAGACATTCCTCCCTGTGATGCTGTAGTCAAAATATTCTATCATTTGCTTATGTGCAATTTCCATTAATTTCAGTGAGACTACATGGAAGTGAAGAAGAACTACCTTTTATGGAGGAAATTTTCCATTATATGCTCTACTTTCAATGAGCACATCCCATCCTTGTCAAGGGCAGATGTATGCACAGGGTAGTTGCAGAATATATTCTGCTGAACTGCACTACTCGCATATGAATTTGGTTTTACCGTATAGAAGACTGAGTGCCAGATCCTGCTAAGGTTACTTATGTGAATTGTACTATTGATTTCGTGCCGAGCTGTGCAAGGAAAGCTGGATTTAGCCCACTGTATTTTTAATACACAAAGAAAAAGATATTTCTCCACTCCCTACTAGTTTTATTTCAATGTAAGAAAGCACAACTGAAAAGGAATTAATTTCCATGAGTGTGAAAGAGCAGATAGTTTTTAGCTGTATTTTGCAGCCAGTGTTTCTTTGATGTTTAAAGAATAATAATAATAATAAAAAATCCTTTTCATTCCACATATCGCATGACCTGGTTCTCCCAGCACGTACCTAAGCCATTGGAGAGGGCAGATCTAGGTCAGGTCTCATTTAGCAGTGCTTTCAGGTAGGACCCCCTGCTGTGTGGTAACTTCCTTGGTTTTCCAGTGCAAAGCAGAATCGTCTAATCAGTTAGAGCTGGGCAGATACCGTCCAGGCCTCCTTTTATCTGAACAGTGCTTTTGGGTGGCGATCAGGCGGTGACACAGCTCCACACCAACACTCTGGCCGAGTCGGGGTCCTGTCACATGCCGCTTACAGCAGCTGCGGTTCTGCACGGTGTCCGTACTGGGTGTTAGCTATTACGTCGAGCTAGGTAAATGGGATGAATCATTGTGTTCCCGAAAAATGCTCTAGCACAACATGTGTTGTCACAAAATGTTGTTAAATGTACACAGACGGTTTGAAGCTGTCTGTCAGGTTCCCCGGCTCTGACCGATTTAAAAACATCACATCGATTAGCATTTACAAAGTAATTTGCAGAAGGCATTACTCAAAATAAACAGGAATGTGTCAAAATTACTGAGATGTGCAATGCTTTTCAAATAGTATAACATTTAAAAATAAACATGCTTTCAGCTTATCTGTCTTCCAATAGCTCCAAAGTATTATAATTATTCTTGGATGGTTTAGTGCGGGAATTTGGCCTATAAAACAGGACAGGACATTTTAAACAACTTTTCTTTTTAAAAGAATCACATTATTTTCATGCCTTGGCATGATTTCTCACATAGTGACTGAGCCAGGTATTTCCAGTATAAAGGTCCAACTGATGAGCTGACAGAATATTATCATGTCTTATTGGAGTCACACATGGCTTGCTGTTAGTGCTTTGTATCAACGTGAATCCAAATCCTACAAGTGTTAGAAATACGTTTATTATTTACAAGACAGAAAGAAGATTACAGACAAAGTTATTTGCACCAAAAGCCGGACTTGGTTTGTTTTGATTTCTAGACTGTTCTTTTCACATTTTTCCATGGATTTTTTGTGTTATACATTGTAATCAAAATTGTTTTGTTGTGAATTCCTAACAGCAATAATGATAAACAACTGATAATGTATTATTATAATTCAGTTATATGAGTTTTCAGGTTGTCCTTATGAGATACTACTGCCTGATGACCCTTCTGAAATGGCAGAACTCTAAAATCCTTTTGGCAATGAAAATGCGTGATTAGAGGCATTCCTGCCATCACATATACATGCAGCTTTCTGAAATTCAGCTTGATTTAGTCCTGGTGTTCATTCATCTAGAAAAGCCTGGGTGTAACAGATGTAGTCTACACATATTTTCTTTGGACTTTAATGGCAAAGTTAATAGGACCTTTCATTCTTCATCCATTTCTCTGATTGCGGACCAATTCACAGTCATGCACAGTTGTATTTTTGCGTAACTTTAATACAACGAGGCTTCCTGATTGCAAGCACATCTTTGAGTGAAATTCTTTCTCCATTGGAGCACATAATAAAACTTCCACTGATTTCTGTAAGGTTCATGGACTTCACCTGTGTTTATTTTATTAGGCTCGAACTGTATAATTCAGATCTGGTTCTGGATTTCAAACACTGCAAAGTTTGAGGAAATCTGAATCCCAAGTTTGACAATTGCCCATCTTGCATGTTAAAAAAGAACATTTTGGAACTGAACACACACAATACTATTTTTTCATTAATATCTGGTTGGGCAGTTTTCTTCTTGGATAGGGACTATTCAGCTTACTGCTGTATCTCTATGATTTAAAGTAAGGGTATTTTAACACATCATCCAAACTCTGAAGTCCTGCTGGCAAGCTACACAAAATACTGTACCAGTTCCCTGACAATTGCCCCAGTATCCTATTAACTGCTCTGCACATAATAAGGTATAAATCATAGTATGTTTCATGCAAGTTCTCTAACGATTAAACATTACTACAGTGGTTGATGTGAGTTTTGACCAGAATTGAACATTTAGTCCTGACCTGGTTCAAATCATGGAAAAATAATTTTGCAAAACGTATTGCCATTCTGAAGTTTCTTTGATTCTGAAGGCTTAAGAGTGGAGACTTTCGTTTGTCCACCCACATGTTCATGACCTTTCAGAAAAGAATATTCAAATAGTTATTTTTTCCTGTTTCTACTTTTTTCCATTGAGTGTAAAAAATTGAACAAAGTTCAAGGTTTATTTTGGGTTGGTTTTTTTTTCCCAACTACTTTTCTTCTTTGCTATTCTACAACTATTCAAACTTGCTCCAATTCTGAAACAGTTATCAGATCTGCACTCACATATTTTTCTAAAGGTATGGAAGTGCTGAAAAATTCCCAGCACAGCAAAGAAGTGTGTATAAAAATAAAGGAACAGAGGGAAGACGGTAGGCAACAATTTCTTACATGAGGAGACAAAAAAGAGGGGAAAAAATTCTTTGCTATTCTACAACTATTCAAACTTGCTCCAATTCTGAAACAGTTATCAGATCTGCACTCACATATTTTTCTAAAGGTATGGAAGTGCTGAAAAATTCCCAGCACAGCAAAGAAGTGTGTATAAAAATAAAGGAACAGAGGGAAGACGGTAGGCAACAATTTCTTACATGAGGAGACAAAAAAGAGGGGAAAAAAGAAAAAATAAAGGAACAGAGGGAAGACGGTAGGCAACAATTTCTTACATGAGGAGACAAAAAAGGGGAAAAAAAAAATAAATCTGTTTGATATTCACATAAAGTTTATTCCTGTGAAAATTAAAAAAAAATGGGAAAAAATGGGAAGTAAATTTTTCATTAAAAAAAGACTTTGTAGTCAACAGTTTGATAGCTTTGCTCTTGAGGCTGATGGTGATGACTCAGTCTCACTAGGGAGAGCTACCAGAACCCAAACCAAGCTTTACATCAGCTATCTTAGCTAATTTGCATAAAACAAAATAAATAGTAATAGTTTAATTTTGGGATAAAGTCTTTTCTACTAAAACAAGGCAAAAATTGGCACCTACTGAAAGGTAACGCATCCAGAAGTGATTGCCCTGTTAGGAAACAGAAGACATCTGACTACGCCATCTCTCCAGGATTCCTTGTCCTTTGGGAGAGAGATGGAGCTAGGAGGGTGATCCTCACTTGCCTCTTCAAGGCACCTGTTATTCTCCTTTGATTGCCACAACAGGGACTTGAGAACACAGAGAGTCTGTTTCAATATTTAGTGGTTGTACTGGGAATCAGGAAAAGTAACATCACTTCTGGCTACAAATTGACCTCTCTGTATCTTGGATTCACCCATCATAAGACAAGTTCAATAGCACTTACCTGTGGTTACACCTGTTATTGTGCTAAACCAGACCCGGCAAGTTCAAAATTACATTCTTACTATTTTGCCAACATAAGTAAATGTCATTAATAGTAACAATTTTCAAAGCATTATTGTTCAAATAGCTTATGCGTTCTTATCGATTGCATTAGAAGGATTAGGCAATGCAATATTTACATTAGTCATTCCTCACACGTCTCTGTATAACCCCTCTCCAGGTGTACCTTGCTGTAACTTTTTCCAGATCCACCTGGATACAGTGAGGAAGTTCAGCTTCTCCCTCCTGCTTCAGAACATCATCTTGGAGATGAGTCGTTTGTCATTTAGACATTGGTAGAGATGAATGATTTACGATATTCACTCAGCAGCAGTGAAGTTAGTACAGAGCAATATGTGGGTTGTCGTACCAGCTGAGTAAACCTATTAACTGCCTAGGATAACGGCATAATACTCCAGTCACTGAATTGCTTAATGACACATTTATAATAGAAGCTGTCCCAGATGTCTGTGTCTTAAAAATTATGCTCAAATATCAGATTTAAGAGGTTTTGTGTTTTTATGCAAGGTTAAAAGAAAGCAACGGGTGAATGTAGTGGCTTAAAGTCTTAGTTTAGCAAGATACTCAAGCATGTGCCCAGCATAAGTATAAATAGCTCTGTCAAAATCCATGCGACTTAAGGATCGTTGCAGAACTGCTCTTACTCTGGAGCAGCATGGATGTGTCTTGCAACAATGTCATCAGAATTCGGGAAGGAGGAGGGATGGAACAAATAATATCAAAGTATAAGCCTGCTGTAACAGTACCCGTTACTTGGGATGAAGTATATCAATGAATGATAAGTAAGCCGTATTGCTTAGTAAACATACTTTGTATTTGCAAGCACATACAAATCCAAATAAGGCGATTTATTGTCTCAGATGCCCTCCAGAATATAATGTGAGATGTTAATTTGTTTCTGTTGCACACTAATGATAGTCTTGCACTACAGACATGAATACTATGGGATAGAATATTGATGGGTCTTGCTTAGGCTGTTTCAGAGCCCGTAAAGGAAACAACAGAACTGGAGGTTACTAAGATTGTTGGTTAAATTCCTCTATGCCCATCCTTCATAATTAGGCTCCTCTGAAGTTTCTTTAAATCAGAAAGTAAACTCTTTCCCCAAATTTTGAAAGTAGGCTATACAGGGATCATCCTGCTTCCCAAAAATTAGCAGTAAAATTCTCTCTTAATTATAGCCTGAACAAAAGCAGATCCTAAAATGGCTGCTCCTGAAGTGTTTAGGCAGAGAGTTCAGTTATACATCCATTTTTTCAGAGATGGCCTGGAGTCACAGCATTCAGATTCTTTTCAGCTGACCCCAGAAGCTGGCACTGTACGTGAAATTGCTGTTGCAAAGCCATGATACCAGCCAAAAAGGGCATTAGAAGGGCTTTCAAACAAACAAGGAAAGGAGCAAAAGGTAAAATCAGATATCAGTCCTGGAGAAATAAAACTCACAATAATATCTGGATTCTGCATCTGCCCAGCATATGTAATTTCTGGCAATGAGTAACTACTGTTGGAGAAGTAAATAAAGAAGGATGACAAAAGAATCAAGCTCAACACCACGGCTGTAAAAATCAGGCAGGGCCAAGTTAATAATGAAATAATATTGATGGGCAAAGACTGTTACAGTTTTTTTGACTCTTCCTGTTTTTTAGAAAAAGATTCAGTCCTGCACATGCTGCAGACAGGGAAACGCTGATATGCTACAGGTCAAAAACAGAATCGTATTTTGGTCTACCAGAGCTAATTTAGCATAGATACAGATGTGTCAAAATAACACAGGTAACAATCTCTTTCACTCTGCTTAGCAAGTTGACAGTTTAGGTTGTTCTTTTCATTCTGCAAAAGGAAAAAATGCTCTCTAGACTAAAAGGCATATGGAAGCCAGACAGTGCCAGAGAAGTGTTTGTATTTAATATGGAGATGCAATTCTTTGTCATGGGTGGATCGTGAATATTCAGTTCAAATAGAAATGGAGTAGAGAAATGCTGTCCTCGTGATTTATCTTTTTATAAAATTCTTCTAAGGTTCATCTCAAAGATGTTTTTCAGAGTATGTCTTCTATTCTTTCAAGGCCCAGAAAGAGCATTATGGGATACTACAGAACAGTCACATCATATTCTTCTAATGACAGAGGGTCATTCTGGCCATTTAATACAAAGTCTCATGTTGGGAGAAGGAAGAATTGCTTCATCCCAGTGGAACAGGATCTACTATCAGGCCCAGTCCTAACTCTGAGACAGCAAGGAGAGCGCTCCAGTCTTTTCCAGGACACTTCCCAAGTGTCCCAAGTGAAGTCCTTTCTGAGAGAAAATCAAATGAAAAGACTCAGGATGTTATAGTCCAGATTATAATGACCTCTTTTTCTTCTTTATGGGAATAAACTGCAGAAAGTAGCTTCAGTACTTACTTTCTGGTGTACGTCACAAGCCAAATGGCTTTATAATTCCAGAGGAACACAACTACCTTGGAAACTGATAGTCATACAAAGAGAGATAGTACCTGAAGCATCTACATCTCAACTGATAGAAAGCTTTAAGTGTTTAGGACAGACATCTTAAATGTGAGTCTGTTACACTGGGGGCTTCGTATGGGAGAAAGCAGTAATATGGTATTTTCCAAGCAACCTGTTCTGCTAGCAAGTTGGCTGCCATGTCTCATATAGCATATGGGTCTTCCTGAGTTTCTATGGCTTCATAGTAACCGTGAATCATTATGGCTAGTTCTGACCCCAGTAGGAAATGATGCAATGTCTGGCTCTTCTGTAAACTGCCACCATTATTTTTGCCTCTCCACAAGACATGTTCCCATATGATAGTTAAAGGAGTCCAGCAGGTCAAAAGTCTGTACAATGACCTGATCTAAGGACCAGTGCTGGATATAGATGAGATTTTATATGAGGCAAGTCGCTCTTTTGACCAGCATCATCCGTTAGATGTTGTATTTCACTAGCCATAGAGGAAGCCAGAAGGCAATGCTGCTTATGTTTGAAGTGAAAAAGATGTTGAGTAGTAGATCTTGCCAACACTGGACCTGCTCTGCTCCTCCTGCTTGACTGCTGTGGATCTGCGCCTGTGTGGGTACAGTCACTGCCTCTGCCTGCCTTGGTGTGACTCTTGGCTCCCAGCTTATCTTCTCTTATCTCACAGAGCAGGCCTGCAATGACAACCAGCTTCAGCTAACAGTCCAGATCACCAGGCATGTCCATAGGGATGGGGCAGGTTCAAGGTCAAGCCAGAAAGTCAAGCCAGTGGGTAAGGATCGGGGCCAGAATCAGGGAGGTACAAGAGTGGGCACAGGTGAATAAGCAACGTAGCTCAGGCAGAGAGCAAGAGCCTGAGTCCTTGAGAAAGTATCACCTGAAGGAGGGGCAGACCCCCACTGCAGCTTCTCACAGCACTGGTTTAAGCCTGGACATCTCTGTTATCGAAATTGGCCCTGAGCCCAGGGCGCCAAACCTCCAGGAGGGAGGAGATGTGCTCAGTTCCATGACAGTACAACTGCTGAAAGTTTGAAAGTATCAATTCCTGGAAAGAAAGATGAAAAAAAGGATGCTAACATTCTTAAAAGAACCCATTTTTACTTCATTTCAGATCATTTTAGGCTGTCTTTCTAAACACTGGGAATGTCACGTAGATATCTGTTGTAAGTTTGGAGAGGGTGTGCTGTATTCCTCCCATTCAGTTTTACCTTAAGTATAGATGCAATGAAGCATTCTCATAATAAAGGTTTATAAGACTATGCTAATGCTGTGGGAGTCTGAGCATTTCACTGCCAAGTGTCTGGTTGCTTTTCAACTCTATGCACAAGCTGCTACCAACTTGCCTTGATACTTATGAAAGAGGCTAAGTTCTCAAATACACTAAGTAATGAAGTGATTAATAGAAGTTACTAAGATCTAGGGATGAAGTCCACTTACACTTGCAGCTGTTCTTCTACTGCAGGGTCTTCACTGAGGCTGTCCCCGTGTATGTCCTGTACCAGATTGTTGAAGATCAGTCAATGAATTTGGGTGAAGCATCTAATAGTTTCATCTTCTGAAATGAGACATACATAAGAACATTCTTAGATGCCTGAATGACATCAGAAGAGATGAGAGTAGCTAGCCAGGCACTTTGTAATGTTATCAGCCCTCATTCATCTCACCAAGCAGGCTCAGAGATCCCTGAAAAAAAAATCAAACTTCAGAAAGATCTGCTATCAAATTCCCTCAGCAGCCCTGTGGTTTTGAAATTTGTTTTAGCCTTTATGCACCATCTTTTTTGAGACCAGCAGATACTGATCATAAAAAGTCTGACATTGTCCTAAATGTGTAACAGCTTCCAGAAACCCAGATCTGTCTTAACTTTTGTCATGTGAAACCTGTAGAATGTGTTTCTAGCCAACATGTAGTCCACAGCGTCCTAGGAACCCTTTTTCTTCTTCTCCTTGCTGGGTCTTTGTGAATCCTAACACCCCAGACACCTGGGAGTACATCCAGCATAGAACATATTTGGGAATTTGCCACCTATCCAACTGAGAAAGGCTCATTAAGTGCTTGGAAATTTAGAAGGCAGATGAAAAGATAATGTGATGCTATTTTTTTTTTTAAGTATTTTGATTTTAAACCAATCTGATGGGGTTTTTAAATGATCTGAGGGAGAAAGAGGTCTAAACTATGAATTTGGGCCCGACAAAGCAGGATACAGCACTTTCTATTCTAAACAAAACCAACGCTAAAGCAAAGCAAAGACTGTGAAATCAAGTAGGCAGGAAATGCAGAGTGAAGTTTGAAAAGTCTGCTTTAATTCCAACCCTCGTATTTATGCCTTGAAGTAAAGCTATGCTTTATGTATTTTAAAATGATCTATCAAATAATAAGAGTCACAATTCACTGCAACCTGGAATTGTTTATAGAATCTCACAAACAGCAGTTCTGAGTCCTATGGGCAACAGCTGCGCTCAGCTGTGAGCAAAAGCTCTTCAGTCTGAAAAAGTGACATTTTGAGAAATCTCTGTGTTTCCCATCCAGGGCCTGCAAAAGAAGGTGTTAAGTCAGGATAGTCTGTTAGAAGAGAAACATTTATATGCTTTCCTTGAAAAAAAGAAAAAAAAGCTTTCCAGAATACCGCTGAGAAATTGAGGGGTGGGGAGGGAAGACGGTGTTAAGTGTGTGGAAATGTTTATGAAACTGCATATGGATTTCACTCTCTCAGTTGGAATTTCTTTCAGTCTTCATTGCACAGAGCAGCAGTAGAAGAGAAGTTAGTCTAACCTCAGTAGAAGAAGTCAATCAACTCATCATCTATGATCCTTCTGTAGTCAACAGAGAAAGGTGAAAGCTCTTCCAGAGCAAGGCAATGGAGGAGCTCATTTTATGCACTCTGGGAACATCTCTTTCCTCATCGACTGTAGACACCTAGGAAGTCCCTAGACTACTAATTTTCGCATCTAAGGTGGTTACCTGAAGCAGGGAGGTGTGATCATCGCCACAGAAAGATTTCTCTCCTGGAGGCTGGGGAAGGTTAATGGGGCAGGGTCTTTTTGTGGTGCACCATGTGGTCTCTTCCTTGCTGTGTTTCCAGGAACTGCTGTTTGTCCTCTGGGAGACAGTGTTACATTTTTCCCTTTTTTGAATTGATTGGTTGACATAGTCTGGATGGGTGCCAGAGGATGAACCGTGCTGTCTGGAACCAGTAACTGGCTCCAAGAGAAGTCTCTCCCCATTTCCCTCGTACGTTGGAGAACGTGAAGGAGCTTTACCCCACTGAACTCAGCTCTTATCCTAATTCTTATCTGCAAACTCTGAATCATCAGGAAAGCAGGAACTTGAGGTGTTTTAAAGTTTCTGACTGCAGCTGGAATTTGGGAATTGCTTTTCAGCTCATTCTCATTTCGTTCTACCAAGGGCTTCTGATAACTTTGGACTTTTCCAGTGTCCATGCAGCTTTCTGACAACTTTTTAGGGGAGAAAATAACACTCTTCATTTTGGAAAGTCTCCCTTGTATCATCTTGTGTCTTTCCGATTTATTGTGGAAAAGGAGAAATGCTGGGAAAGGCTCAGCAGAACATTTGCAGCCTTTGCTGTTTCCTTAAAAAGCCTTGCAGCAAACTTACAGATTGAGGAATACAGTGCTCTCTCTACCAGTATCTCCTGACCAAATGCCTAAACTCATTGTGCAGGAGTTTTCCGTACTGCAGTCCCTCTCCAGGAAACTCTCTCAGACTCTCAAAGTCCCTTTTAGCAGGTTGAACTCTAGCGTGTGTTCTGTGCTGTGTTGATTACCTTCCAAATACGGAGGCACCATAACGAAGCCAATCAGCTGTCAGGCTTTAGGGCTTACAACGATTAGGGCCAACAGCACTCTGCGTTTTTCATGGAATTCAACCATAGAAAACTGCAAAGGAACAGGCACAGGTACTAAAAAAATCTTGTGTATTCAGTATTTTCATGGCATTTTTGTTGTTGGGGAGGGCTTGCACTGATATACTGCAGGCTTTGCAATCCTGGCAAACAAGCCAATACAGAGATGAGACTGAAGGTAAATCATTCCTGGGTTTTATGCCTGCCCCCTTCTTAGTTTGAAATCTTGTTTCGTGGGAGTATTTTTCCTCCAGATAAAAGCCTCATCTGAGATTCAGACGTATTTGGGTTTGAATTCCAGACACTGACTTGGAAAATCTTGCATTGCACATGGAAAAAGTGATACCTGATTCTAAGGGTTCGCTGTAGCTTTAGCATGCTCTCATCTAGTGGCAATGCTTTCTTAGCATACTGTGCTAAACAGTTCTCTTTAATGAGGGCCTGCAAATGATTTGCAAGCCTTGTGGGGCGAAGAAGTCAGAAGTTTGCTTTACACAGTTGCTATCAGAGTTGAATTCTAACATGTTGCAGTATGAAAAACTGCTTTTGTACACATGTAGAGGTGGGTGTATGTGTGAGCGTAAAGACATCGCTCCCTATACTCTGCGGATATTTCCAGGCAAGACTGCCTTTAAGCCAGACTGTGCTTTGTATAAATGTAAGCTATCTACCTTACCACCTCTGTGCTTTTTATCACTCATCTACCCATCTCCTGCCTGCTTGCCTGTTGATTTTCCAGTCTGGTTTTGATCAGGCTTGCAGCCAGTCAACCATCTTCAGCGTGGACAAAAGAGCTTGGAGACTGATGCATTTGCAGAAAATCACTTAGCAAACTTAATGTCCCCTTAGTTTCATTGCCCTGTGTGGCTTTCTGTTTTTCCATATCCTAACCAGTTAAAAGAATAGGATTTTAAAATGTTCTTAGAAATTAAGTAAAAACATAAGGAATGGAGGTCATTTAAAATGGCATCTGGAGGACAGGAGAAATCATTAAATGAATACAAGCCTACATTTTCAGTTACTGAGGCCTTTTCTTCTGTAGTGCAATTTTTGGCAAATCAAATTTCTACTGAAAAATGTAAACAAGAATTGTCAGGACTTCACTCTTTGGATGCTATTTTTCAGGAGCAAAACAGGTTCTGCCAATATATCTCTCGCATTGTTATGGAGATTTGAAGCAACATGTTCAGTTTGGAGTAGGGTGTTTTTTTCTTTCCAATGACTATTCCAGCAGATCAAAGGAAAAATCTCCCCACAGCGCTTGGTTTGGTCCAGTTTAAAAGGAAAAATCTGTAAACTTTATTTGCAATTTGTCGTTTCAATCAATCTCTTCCTGACAGAAAAGAATAGCTGTTGGCTCAGGTGTCTATTGCTGAGGCCAAATGAGATTAGGGAAGGTAATATTAGCTTGCGTATCCCAGAACAGTTCATGGTTTATGATAACTGTGGAATAAACAGGGTCAAATCAGTGTTATGCCGCTAGTAATTTACTAAAGAGCTCCCACAAAAAAACTGTTGCACCAAGCCTGTGATAAGCCATATGTCGCAGGGGACAGCATTGCTGATGAGAGAAACTAGAGAAACCTGTCTGTGCCTGAGTTTATACGTCAGTCGAATGGAAAAAATAATGCTTATTTATTTCTTTTACAAGTCTTCTGCAAGTTTAAGTAATGGATATCTCTAAACGATTAAATAACAAGAACTGTAGAGTCTTTCTATTATTGTGACTCACATCTGATAGTTTTCTTGGCTTTACTGGTGACATTTCTTCCTGTAACCTGTCATTTTACTATAGGTATTCTGAACTGTTACATGTAGTAAATCCAGCTGTTTGTACCTTTAGCATCTCTTTGAGTTTCATGTTGTTTGATTATGGAACCAAGTGCCACTTCAAATTGAGCAAAAACATACATTTATTTTCACTCTGGAGAGAACAGTTGCTATTTTGCTGTCCTGTCTTCAGAATGTCAGACGATAGCTGAGGCTCAGCTGTTTACAATGAAGTTCTTCCAAGGCTGTATTACCTATTTCTGGCTCTGTCTGATCTCTTCAATATGGCCTGGAGATTTCTTTGAACTTCAGTGCTTCATTACATTTCATTTCTAAGCTGATGGTACTGAGTCATTGATTGCTTTTCATGGATTTGAACTATGTTCCAGTTCAAGACATGATTGGAATTGCTTCCTCACACCTACTAAATATTGCTCACTTACAGATCAACTTAACTTCTTCTAGCCTGGAGTTATTAATCTAGGCATGCAAATCCTCTAAATGTGGCTATTATTCTTCTTTTCACCATCCTTATGTAGGCTCTTATCTGATGATTGCAGGCAGCCAAGAATGTCTGCAGCACATTTAGAAAACCTTTCCAAAACTACACTCTGATCCTTACTCCCATTGCTATTCACGTGTATGCCCCATTCACTTTGCTCTTCAAATGGCTTCACAGGTTAGTCCTTCTTATTTTTTCCCCACTACTGTTTGATAAAATGCCTGCTAACATAAAGGGAAGTAAAGTTGGGCTCTGTATTCCATAGAAGTATATTCCTTCTTCATTTTCCAGATTACTCCAGCAAGGTGCTAAACTCCTAAAAGCCCTTGTGTTCTGTACCAAGACCCTGCACGCTGGAGGATCAGCCACTACATCTTACAGTTTTGATGTCCTTTCAGTCAGCAATTTTTGGATCCTGTGTTTAAGTCAAGACCCAAGAAGTCAAGATTTAAGTCTGGAAGGGAAAATAACAGCTCAACATCAATGCAAGTTTTCACTTGAGGGATTTCACCACTGGCACCTAATCTTACAGATGCTTTTGCTTTTGTTGTTACTGTGCTAAAGCATCCAAGAGACAAAATGGGAATTATGGAGAGACTACACACTGGTGCATTTATACAACAAGTCATAATTGGGGAATAATTTATACAAATGTATCTGATCAGCATAATCGAATTTTTTTTTGCTGCAGCACACTAGTGGTCTGTTCAGTTCAGTATTTGTCAGCTCACCAGAAACGTAGTTTAGTGCTTTATAAAAATAATGAAGAAGTGAAAGAACTCTGTGGGGTAGGAAGATGATCCCTTAGATCTATTTGTGGGTATCAGATACAGGCACGGTTGCTAGTCATATTTTCCAAGATAACAAGGTGCTTAAAGATTCAGAAAGACACTTTGCAGAATTGCCGGACGCGCATAGGCACTTAGGTCCCCAAGATGCAGGTGGGTACAGAGATTCAAGCTCATTAAAGAACATGGGCACGATGGCATCTGATACAAGAGTACCCTCAAGCAGAACCCATAGTCCAAACTAGATGCTGAGACTCTTCACACATTGCACAGAGTTGGGAGCTTCAGGTCAAGAAAATAATGAAACTTATAAAAAAAAAGGCATTCAGGCAGCAGCAAGCATTGTCCTTCCTCTGATGGGTTGATCTTTTCTACTTTGGATTCATTACACTGCAGTCTCTTGAAGACTGGTGTGTGAGGCCATACTTCCGAAAACCAGAGGAGAGTCACTCCTTTCTCTCAGAGAGCGATTATTAATCCAGCAGGTGGATTTCTGGGCACCTGTGAAGCTTTCATAGCAGAAGCCTAAGCACTGACAGACTTTAACACATAAACACCTACTGAGGATTTTGAGAATCTACATTTTAGACTTGAGTGTCTAAGCCAATCTTTATACATCTAAGTCCTTTAAGGACCTAAACCTAAGTGGTACTCTTTGAAATTTCTCAAAGCTTTGAAGTTCTTATTAGGTGCTTATGCACACCTTTGGGTAACAAAAAAACCTTTGCAATTCTGGGTATGGTTAGCTTGCACAAACAAATACTGAGTTGGAGTAGGGATGTGAACCAAAGGCCCTTCTGATCTGAGTAGTTACATATGCAGTCTAGTTTTCATGAACGCTAATATGTTAGTATATATGACCTCAAAAATTTGTTCCCACAAACGTAAGTGCTGCTAAAACTCTATCACTTTCATGTTTCCAAAGAAACGAATGTAAAAGGAGTGTGAGATTGACCCGTGCACCATTTAAAACTTTATACGGTTATTTACATTAAAAATGTGCAGTATTTGTCCAACTGTAACTGTAAGCGTAGCTTTTAAAGTATCTGAGACCCTGGAGTAGTTATTTATTGTTCTAGGAAATGACTTTTATGAGAGCAGCACAGAAACTGGAGACTTCTGATTCTGAGTCTAGACTAAAGCTCAGCAAATAGTCCAGAGACAGTGACTTTCTGACTTATTGCCCAATGTGGAGGAAGAGCGTCAGTGACAAAAGGGGTTACCTCCGATGAGAAAGTTGGCCAGCACCACTATGAGATCTGTTCTTAGAGGCCATGCATGTACTGTAATGTCAAGCAAATTTGTCTGAGGAGACTGCTGCCAGATTTCCCGATTTGGTGGCCGCTGTGTGCAGTATCATTTGAAAACTCCTTACCAGAAATGTTGCTTTCATCCCACTTTTCAGGCTTTTAGCACTCTGAAATTAACAGAATCAAAAAGATGTTACTGATCCACAAACACACAACGTTGATTGTTTCTCCAGTCCTTGAAAGAAATGGGGCAGGACACGATGTTGTAAAAAACCAACAAAGCAAAACAAAAATGAACATAGAAGACAGAGCATGCAAGTGGCGATACGGTTTCCTTGTGCAAGAAGAATGTACCCCAACAATGCCCGTCTGTGAAGGCAGGTAACAGAAGAACAGCTCTATCAGGGCAGACCACAAATCTCTTTTCCAGTACCCCATCCCTGACAGTGGCCTCCAGTGGATGCCTAGAGAAAGGAGCACAAGAGCAGGACAACCATGCGATGCTACTCCCCAGCATACCTTCTCCGCCTCCAGTGATCTACAGCTGACCTCTTTCTTTGTACCTCATAGCCTTCAATGGATCTTCTAACGCAAATTTCTTCAGTTACGTTTTTTAACTCGTACAGCCTTTGGCAGCCATGATGTGGATTTTGAAATTAAAAGACAACAAAAGAGCAAGTCATGGCTCTCTCAAGTTCTGTGCCTGTTGCGGAGCAGGAACACGCGATCTGTTTAGAGCAGTACCCTTCACTCCTGTTTGATTTGCAGGTCCCTACACATTTTCCAGTGGAGCTTCCTTTTGCCACATAGCAAATTAATCCTGCTGATAATAGGCTTATTGTTCTTAGCTACAGCTTGTGTCGTAATTAGCAATAGTCTGTGGATTCCCTGAAGTCTGCTAACCCCTGGTTTTACTTTCTAATGTCCCTGGGACCTCTCTTAGTAAGAAGCCTGTTAGTCTACCATACAATTTTATCAAAGAGACTTCCTATCAGTACATCATTGGACCTTTACGTTGAAACTATTCTCATTTCCAAAAGATATTCCAGCTATGTAATAATATATTAATTACCATTAGCACCATGTAAGATTATTAATTATTCTTGAAAAATGTATTCTATCTTAAATTGCTTTTGTTAAAAATAATATGACTTTTCAAAGCAAAGTTAATTAAGAATACACATGAATTTTCCAAGTCAATTTTCAAGCAGGAAGAATTGAAAAAGTCATTAGATTAATTTAAGAAACCTGTATTTTATTTGTGATCTGTAACACCAAAATAATTGAGTTGTTCCTTTAAGCCTTAGTTTCTATATCCGTAAATTTTATTTGGAAAGTATTTTGATATATGAATAAAAAGTCTTATACAAAGACTGAATACTGTTCTGCTACTTAGTTGGCAAAGGCGTATTGTATAAGCGTATCAAAATATAGAAATATAAGACTTTCTGTGGCAGGCTGAACCATAGCATGAAACTAATTTCTTCAGAAGGCCCCTACCAAATACCTTAGACAGAAATAAATTTCAAATGCAGTGGGCAGAAAATCCTGCTCAATGCTCCGTTGCTGTTTTCTGAAGTACAGAGTATTTTCCTTCTAGTACGTGTCTGGCTATAATAACTGCAACCATCCTATTTCTTGAAGCCTCAGTAGTATCTTATGACAGTGACTTCCACAGGTTTTTTTGTCAAGGGTAAATGTGTTGCCTTCCCATTCATTGCCTTTCTTTACGTTCTCAGTCTTGAAGCCTCAGTAGTATCTTATGACAGTGACTTCCACAGGTTAATCAGGCATTGTGAAGAAGAGGTGTTTTTTGTCAAGGGTAAATGTGTTGCCTTCCCATTCATTGCCTTTCTTTACGTTCTCAGGATGACAAAGTGGAAAGCCAGAGGCATCCAATGTACAAAGACCATTCATTATTTTCTAAACAGTTTGTAACAATTACCTACTAGAGTTCTTTTATCTTCATACTTGTTTGCAAACAGAAGCCAAAACAAATATCCTGAATAGCACTAATATGTTCGGTTCTCTTCTATAGCTGAAACCCTGTTGTCTGGTTAAGATCTAAGGTCTGTGTAAATTGCCCAGACGGTGGCTGGGGCAAAGGGACTTAAACTTCACATTGTTTACAGGAAAGCACTAAGAGCTGCACCAGAAAGGGTTACTTTTTGATACTAAATAATCTATATACTGTCCAGGTATTAGCGATTGTTTAATTCTTGATTATCCAAGACCTGGAAAGGGGAAAGTTTTAATCTTTGAGTGGGCCAGTGAGGGGGTGACTGTGCCCTGGTAAGCGAAGGACAGACAGTAAAAATGGAATAAAAGAAAAAATGTACTAAACAAATGACTCAAAATCACATCATTTATTGGAAAGCCCTCTTCATTTCAACAGGCACATACACAGGCCAGCTAAAACCTTCAGCGGAGGTAAATCAGCACATCCTTCCATTAACACGAATGACCTAATGATGATTTAATCTATCTGAGGATCTGGCCCTGAGCATTCAGCTGCAGGTTAGATCTGGTTTTGTCAGTTTTGCAGCCTAATTTTCCTGCTTGGATAGTTGGAATGACTCTACTCTAAGCACATAGTGTTGTCTGTGTCATCATTTTGAACCAGCCAGCAAGTTCTGTATGGCACCAAAACTAGTGCTGGAATGAGGTGTAAGCCAGAGATCCCAACTCAGACAAGCAAATGCTTCTGAACTCACAAGCTCATTGTCCAGAGTTTGTGCTAAAGAACAAGCCCGGAACACCCGCCAAAAATCACAAGACACTTGTACAGCTAGCAAGAAAAAAAAAAAAAGGCAAGAAAAAAAACCCTAGGCCAAAATGAAACCCCAAATCTTAAAACTATGCTGAAAACATTAAATAAAATTACACCAGCTCCAGGCAAAGAATAAGGATTTTTTTGCCTCTAAAGCAGCTATATAAAACACAGAAACCCTCTACAATACTGTCTTCCATTATGATCTCTCTTCTTTTTGGGACCAAGGAGCTTGAAGAAAAGCGTGAAATCAGACATATGCAGATAGGAGTGAATAGGTTGCTTCCAAAGTGAAAGCTCAAGGGTATTTCGTGACTGTAAATTCTTTTCTGCTTACACACAGGCCTGGTGAGAACTTACATGAGAGCAAAACCGTTCTCATCTTGGGCTATCTTTTCTCACCGCAAGTATTGTCATTTCAAGGTTATTTAGTTTAAAGCAGCTAGAGGACTCTTGTAACAGTGCTTTGGGCGAGCAGCAGATACTGCGGCATCAGGTTGAAGGTGCTGGTAGGGAAAGGCTGGGAGCAGTGCCCTGGGTTGGGTCCTCCCTTCGCATGTGGAATGGGTGAGTTGCACAAGAACAACCTGGATAAAACTGGCTCACACATTATAGGTTTTTGTCTTTACAGGTGTGGTGACTGTGCAACCTGCAATGCTTTGTGGCCCTGCAAAAAGAGGAGGGTTTTGAGTGGGATATGACAGGCAACAGGCACGTGGCCTTTGGTCATGCAACACTAGCTTCAAACTCCTGTTGGCCATTACATAGAGAGTTATAATCCATAAGCCTTCCATTAGGAGGCGCTTTGATAGGATACTAAATAGGAAAGCGAGCCTTTCTCCACAGAGGATCCTAGGCACTGTGACACTACAAATTGCAATGCCTAATACAGTGTGCTCAGATATTTAAATGTGTTACTCCGTTTTGACTAATCTCTTTTAGTGCAGTCCCTCCCAGGAGTGTCATTGCTGCATGGTAGGAGAGATGCTGTGATTATTCCCTGTGGGTGTGGACACTCTTCCAGGTAAGAGAACTGAGCAGTGAATAATTAAGGACAATTTGTAACTCCCCGTGTAGTGTAAAAATTTGCAGCCGGTATTTGCTGGCTTCTACACTACCAAATACAGCTTTTTCTAATTCTAAAACCCCTGTTGAACAACCCACAAGTTGAGAAACCACAACTTTGTGCCCCCTGCTCCCACAAGAGAATTCACAGTTTTGACCAGGGCACTACCCCCCTTCACAATACAATGGGAAAATACACCACCACGGAAAAGAAAGATAAGTCAACTCCAAGGAAAGTGAAGATTAGAGCCCTGAAAGAGGCAAGATAAACACTTGTAAAACTCAGAATTAGCAGCATTGAATGCTGCTTCTGATGGCAGGCACCTAAGTCCTTCAGTAACCAGGAATGAGTCATTCCTTCACTTCAAATAACTGTTGGGCTGATACTCTCCTACAGGAACAGCCAGGACTAACTTTTATCCTTGATGGGACTGAGGACGCTCCACTGAGGGCCGTGTACTTACTTGTTCACTCATAGGCTCTGTAGTAGTGTGATGGCTCTTTCCCTTACTAAAGCTGTTACAGTATGAATGGAATAATTATAAACTGAAGCTATCACAGACAAAGGTTTAGCAAAGGAATTATTTTCCAGGCTGGTGGGTAGGGTATGCACCTCACTGGGGTCAATATGGGAACCAAAGCTAGCTGTTTCTAGACTTTATTCCTAGGATGACTTATTTGCATTTTTCCAAAGGACTAATTAAGTATTTGAAACTACTACTTAAAACAGGGATTTGGGAATAAGTAGTGGTGTGCATAAGAGAGGAAGTAAAACCTGAGTATTCCACTGTCTTGGCTTTTGTTGTCATTGTATATTATAAAAATGAGTAAGGCAGGAGAAGTGAGCCAACTCGGCAGGTTGATGGAGTCAGAATGTAGGAATGCTACAGAAATGAAGGACTAGAAGACTGTTGCAGAAGAACATTTGTGAAATAAATGAGAGAAAAGGTTGTCGTGGCAACATCCCAGATCCACAACCAAATCTCATGAAGGACTGTGGTTTATAAATTGGATACTTTTTAGATCCTGATGGAAGAATTCTGAATTTCTGACACAGGCTTAGAAAGGAGCAAAATGAAAATATGAACAGTGACAGGATTACGTGTAATGGACAAGAGATGTTGGAGAAGACATAGATAAGCCATGTGAAATCCGTGAGGTAATATATGATGTTCCTAAGAAACGTCTTGTATAAGAAATGAAAAATGTCTTTGGGCACTAAAGCTCAAAAATCAGGAAAAGCAAGAGAACAGCTACCCTAAGCTGAATGGTTGAGACCTGTCTTGTGAAATTAGCAAATACTGAAATAGACAAAATATGCGAAAACTCAAAGAGCCATCGAAAACCTATCACTGGATGTGGAGATAGGTCAATGAACAAAACACATCTAAAGGCTAACCATGAATGGAGTAGACACAGCTAGAGTTCATCAAGTAGCACAGAAAAAGCACGAAATTACAAGAAAAAGCACACTGAAACAAAATCAACAATTAGGAGCAAAAGAGATAAAACTAAGACCTATCTGTTTTTTAGAGAAAGTGTGGTATTGATAAGTGCCTTGCTTTTAGGTCATGTAACTATGGCAACAGAAACTGTGTCAAAGCTCACCAAAAAAGAAAAATGCAGGATACTGAGGGGTGATACGGTATTTCAGAAGGTGGGATTTTACTTGTAACTGACAGGAGTGCAGTGCAAAGCAGCAAAACCAAATGGTTTTTTAAAAAAAGCAGGACCAGAGGCAAAGGAAGAAGAGAACACAAAAATGAGGACACTGTGCCTGGGAGAAATCAGTGCTAAGGTATAAAATTTTCCCCAGAGTGTAACAGGCAAGTCCAGACTAGAAAAATACTATTTTGCAAGACAGTGTTTACACAAGAAAAACGTGACTGGAACTCTTCAAGCAGAAGAAACAATATAAAGAAGAAGAGATACTGGAACTCTTCAAGCAGAAGAAACAATATCAAGAAGAGATGGTAAACTGCTAAGAGAGCATAGTTCAGAAGTCGCTGCTAATTGCCCAAAACACCTTCACTACAGTCTACTGATATGGCAATGCCATAGCTTAGGAGCAGGGAGGAGCTGAAAAATTTGTAAATGAAGTTTTACCCAATTAGCCTTGTGGCATGAAAATATGGCAACAAGAAAGGAAAATGTGACTTGCAATGTGATAAAATCAGCATGTAATACAGTGTGCATAGCAAACATCAATATAGGCCGATTTCTGCGCAGTGACTAGCAGGAATGTTAGAGCAAACTACAAAAAGTAGGTTGACAAGCGCTCACATCCATCATATTGCCAGAACAGCCAGACAGCAGGAGAGAAGCCTTACCTACTGCCTAAGGATACTGGACTCCTAAGAGAAACCGAGTGTCCAACATAGCATCATACATACAGGCACTTGAGTAATCATACCCAGATCACTGGGAAGAGGAATTAATCCCAAAAATACTTGTAAGCCAGCTCAGAGAAGGGAGTTTCTCACAAAAGCCAGATGCACTACTTACTCTCCAAATGTGATCAAAGCTGACCAGCGTTGTTATGTGGGGCAATGCAGGCCAACAGGCAGCAGAGAAAATCCAGACCAACACATCAGGACACCCAGCCTCCCTCTCCCCAGCATACACAGCATTTGTAGCTAGCTTTGAAGGAAAAGTGGGAAATCCTCACTGCAATGCACGTATTTAAGCTTTGGGGAATCAGACAAGCTGTCAGACACTCCTGCAGCTACCACTAAAGAAAATATTAAAGCTTTTCAGCCGCTAAAATAGCCAAAAAAGTAAGACCCAGAGGAATGTAATTCCATTGAATTTGTACAGTTTACCTGCAAATGGGAATTCAGTCACATCGCATCATCAACATACACAGACAGGCAAAAAAGGCCGAGGTGAACAGACAGTTACGGTTGCTCTGATTCTGTTAATGAGTGCTGAAGAAAAAAGTATCAACAGCCTCTGCAGCGTGGAGAGGCACTCCCTCCCAAGGCATTAGCAGCAGTCTGATACAGCACATCGTTAAGTCATACATATGGCTTGATGCTTGTAGACCAGCACAAGTACACACCTACAACCAGAAGCCATGCAATTAAAAAAATAATATCAGGACTTACTGCAGCCAGCAAGTGAAAGACTCCAGAAACTATGCGTGGGGCAGGATATTCCAAGTCATGCTATTTTCCTAGGGCAAGCTGTGCAATTGCATGGCAAATGGCTATAGAATTAGCTAATTATCATTAGTATAACATGAATGATATCATATATATTTCCCTGGAAAGTCTACCCTGAAAATACAAGATAAAAAGCACATACAGGGAGAATGGTGAACTATATGCTCCACTGAGCCTGGTCGGTGAGGTCTGGAAGGAACACGGCATCTAGAGCCAATGGTAGATTCTCAAATGAGTGCAGCAGGAAAACAGGGAGAAAAAAACCAACAAAAAGTCTCTGGTCAGTACAAGAAGGATGCAAACCCATGCCAAAATACTCTTTGGAAGGTATACCTGATATTTCATATGATATTGTGGTGTGTACCTTCCAAAACTCTCCAGCAAATGAAGAACTAGTTAATAAAGTTTATTTTCAACTTAAATACATCCAATTCATAGCTATATAAGATGTAAATTTTGAAATCTACATCTGCAGGATAGAATGTGAAGTATAATATCAGTGACCACCATAACCCGCTCTCTCAGGTAAATACAGCTACTTGCCTATGGGACTTTTGCCTATGATGCATATTCCTATGACTTTGGAAAACTGTGCTGTTAGGAAGTGCTGGATGATAGGGATGCGTATATGGAAGCACAGGGCCTGGGGGACAGCTATGGTGTTTTGGGCCCAGCGTTGGTGCCAGCTGAGTTGTGTTCACCTTGCTTTGGGCTTGTCCCCTCTAGAGGGGCTGTGTACAAGGGGAGGGCTGAGAAGCAGGGAAATGGTGCGAATGGGAACAAATGAGGAGTGAATGGAAGAAGGATGGAGAAAGAATAAGAAGCAGCATATGTGGAAACAGTGTGACAGAGGGAAACAACCTACTGAGCAGAACTTTTGTAGCAAGGGAGAGAATTACAGTTTGGTCGGGGACGGGAGATCAATATGCCGCAGACCACAGCAAATGGAGCTTACTGATCGTAATGTGGGCAGATGGCATATAATCATAGCGTATTGCTGGCATGAAACACAAAACAGGGGTGCTTAGGCACTTTTTATCTATCTCCACAACCTTGGAGTGCCCACTGTGGCACTGTGTGCCAAGCCTGCCTTTCCATATGCCGCATGCCTCCAGGTTGCCACGAGCCTGCTGCCTGTTTGTCCTAACTGAGCACCCCTGACTACTTGTGTAATTACCATTAAGTGAATCCAGGCTCGCAGACAAGCCATGCTGAATTGGGTGGAAAAGACTTGAGCTGTGTAAAGAGAACTACAGAGCATCAGGCATTTTGAAAAGTTATGAGAAAATGAAAGGAGCATCTACTCCTATTTATTTTCAGCTAGTTAAAATCTAACTGTGGAAAAGTTCAGAGAATCTAACCCTGACCCAGAAAAGGGTAAATATAGGAAACAGCTGTTTTGGACCAAGAATAGAGCTTCCTGTAGAATAGGACTTTTACAGCCTGTTTTTGGTTTGTAGGAAAAAAAAAGTTTGATTCTCTCAGTAACCTTCCTTTCCAGTTATTTAAAAATTAGATACCTTCATAACAAATGTGTATGTTCGTATATGGGCCACGCCTTTGAAGAAGGTCCCAGGTAGATTAGCTCGTTTGCTGGGTTGTCTAGAAGATGACTCAGGGAAGAACCATCCACTGTGTTCGATCAGAGAATATTGTGGGGTTTTTTTCTTGTTGCTCTATCTCCTGTCCTTGGTTTCTGATGAATTGTTATCTTCTCTCCTGCTTTCACTGGAGATGCTGTTCATTCCCTAAGCTCTTGAGCCTGGCAAGCTTTATCTGCTAAAATATCTTGCTTGCTCTCCACACAGATTTTCCCAGGCTCTCTTTTCTCTAGTCAAAATATTTGCAGGAAAGCTGACTTCTGGCTGCCTTTTACCTTACATGACCTAAATTAGTACCTAGTTATACTCTTCTTAGTGGTACAATGTGGTGAAGGCAATTTATGTGCCATTTTCTAGCATGTTTGGTTTCCATTAGAGAAACTAAGACATACTAAAAGACCTCCAATTGGAGACATATAATTTTACCAGGGAAAAGACCAAGAATCCTTTAAATCACATATGTACATGTAAGCCATTGCATATGGATACATTTAAGCTTTTAGAGGGCTAGCCATTTCTTTATGATTCATGTGTTACTATGGCAATGGCAGTACCTATTCTGGTTCCTTTTGACATTCTTGCTTTGACAGTCAAAAGCGTATTGGGTGGGTCGTTGGGTTTTTTTCCCTCCATACATCAGTTTGCCTTGCTAATAGCAATGAAAAATTAAGTATTGAGTCAGATACTGTTGAGGTTTAGAGAGATGCAAACTTGTTCTCAGCTGAAGGATTGCGTAATGGGATCGGTAGCAAAACTTGGACTGTCTAAACTGTATTGGGAAAAGCCTCTGAGGAAGATGAACCCTTACCTTGCAAGCGTCCTGAAATGAGCAGCATCAGAGAGCTAAAGCGAAAAGGTTCTTTGGCTTTTCCAGAAAATAGGTTTATCACAGTAAAAGTAGAGCTCAGCCCCGCCCTCTGTTCCTTGCAGAATGGAAAATAATTTATGAAGACTTGATTGAAAATACTGTTTGGTACCATAATTAGATGTTATCGTGTTCACTTCTTTGTGGATTAGAACTTATGGATGTTCAGAGGTCTAGCTAAACAATTTGGGAAACAGCCAGATAATACTTGGCAGAACTTGGTGATTAACCCAGAGACTGTTTGCTCCTGAAATAATGTTGATGAAAACAATTTGGCTATGGTGACTGCAATAAGCTGCCCTTCCATACTGAGAAGGCTTAGCATTCTGCCAGAGCAAAGAACAGGCTATAGAGAAATACTGTAACATTTACCTGTGTATATTTTCACTGTTTGTGACAAACAGGTGTATGCAGCTATATTACCCTTATAGTTTACATATCTCTAATAATGGTGTAGAAAAAGGCATCTGCAAACATATCAAAACAATACCTGTGTATGCGATGTAATGTAATTTGAAGGCCTTTTATTGATAACACAGTAATTCTGTTCACGTTTGTGGCAGAGCTTTTAGAGTACATAACACAATATAGGAAACAGGTGGGACAGTATTTTAATATTCCTAGTGGCATACTTTAATATCAGAAGAGGCCACTGAGAGTCTTCAAGGAAGTCTCTAAACAAGATCCATCTACTGAGATCATGAGTAGTATCTACTGTGTTTTGCATCGAAGGATGTTTTTAAAGACCACTTCAAAAGAGGAAAAAAACACCACTTTTATTGGGAAATCTATCTGTACAAAGGAAATAATTCACCGTCATTGCATTATCTAGGCAGTAGCAAGGAGGTGTCCCAAGATCTGGGTAAGTTTATGGAATGGTAGGTAGAATATTTAGCCAAGTAATTCACATAACCCTGATGGGTGTCAAGTGGTGCAGTCACCTACCAACTTATTGGAAGGTGATCTCTCTAGCTCTAAAATTATGTTAACATCTTAAGACAACAAATGGTAAATTATTAAACTGATGGATGAGGAGCTGGATGCCAAATTCCTGTTTAAAAACAGCAGGAGCTGTATGTGTGATTCCCTGCTGTAGTAGCAATGCCATTGTAACAATGATGACTTAAGATCTAAGTGATTCGTAGGGCAAGATAATATATTTGTAGGTTATGAGGCATAGCTAGAAAAAACATAAAGGCTTTCAGCCTTTCATATGTGGCTGCGTGGGACAACAACTACTGGTTAAGTCACGTGAACGTGATCTTCTTGGCAACCTGGCAGCCTTGTTTGCCTTCAAAAGACAACACTAATGCTGCCTTTCAAGGCAATATGCCTCCTCTCCCACCAGACGGTTTCCTTCACCCTCAGTTTATACCCCCGTGTCCGTTCCTACACTAAAGAAGGCCAGAGTAAGGCTTCATTAAGGATCAGGGCTTTTATGAAAGAAATAAGTTGGATTTTTCAGTTGGAAGAGAGTCTCCTTCGCTTACTGTGAGCAGCTACCCAGCTGAAAGATATGGTGGGATTCCTTTTTTATTGCCCTTCATTTCCTTCTGATTCAAATATTTTCCATTTGCTTACTCAAACCTCTAACCAACCTTCTAACCATCAACCATGAAATATAGCTTCCCAGTCAACACCTCCCATTTAAAGAGGAAATAGGTCTGTCACAAACCCAGTAATAGAAGAACCATTTCTGTGGTCTGTGCCAGTTACTGTCCTTTTTCTTGATAAACAAACATTTCTCTTGGTTTTGTCACAGAGCCTTGCGTCAAGCTGAGAGCTAAAACAGCCTCACCGTCGCCATCAAGATGGTACATACAGAGCTGCACAAGCCCAGTGATAAATGCGGCATTCAAGCATAGCTATTCGTCATCAAAAATAAAAATTCTGTGACCAGTAACTAACAATCAATTGCCAATATTTCTGCTGCTGATAGGCAAAATTGGATATATTCTAGCTCAGAATCCCAAATCTGCGTTACTTTTGCCAGAATAACAGGCCTGAAACCCCATCCGCTATTACTTAACCATTTGAAAAAATGTAGCTGCTTCTGTGGATACATAAAATAATAAATTAGAGAGTAATATTATTTTACTGGTTGCTCTTCAGATTTGAGCACAGCTTTAAAAGACAATCAGCAGCTGAACATTATCTCTGTTAAAAGCTTAATATACAATGTTAGGGCACAGCTCATCAATTTTATTCAAGCTTTATGGCTCCGTGGTCCAACTAGTTACAATGGACTGTAACTAGTATATACTAGTACATACTGCAGTATGTAACTCTGGAGTATCAAAGCAATCTCTCAAGCCTTCTATTATTAAAAATTATTCTACTATTAAACAATAAGTATATACTTACATTCCAGAAGAGCTTAAAGAGTTTAAAGGAGTCAGGAGGGACATGGAATGTGCATTATGTAGTTCTCAGGGATAACTTCTGTCTCAAAAATTCAGATATTTGCTTAGTAACGGTACCACAAGATTAGCAAGTTATCTTGGCTAGTTAGTTCTTGACCATGCGAATCACAATATTTTGGTGCTTCTAGTGTCTACTTATGCCAAAAGAAGATTGAAAACAATTTGTTCAGTGATGTTGGAGGACTTTGTTTCCAGTCTGATCAAAAATTATTAAGAAGGAAAGAAGAGGGAGTGACTTTATGTCTAACAAAATTTTGAAATACATTTAAGTGTATGTGAATTTTTATCCATTTCCCTATCTCTGGTGGAGGAGAAGTAGAATAAGGTACTTTGCCTTACATGGTTTGTAGTCTTCCCTGACAGTTAAGAGTCCTTCAGTTCTGGCACCTTTGGAAACAGGAAACTTTAAGTTGGTTCAGATGCAGTAGAAGATACTGCAGATTCACTTACTTAACCAGAGAAAATAAAAATGAGCTACATGCGCTATATATTGCACCTAATCAGAATAGATGTGAGATGAGATGTATTTACATGCTGTTCTTACTGATGACTGACAAGGGCAAAGTGAAATTTGAGTACAAGGATGGCCTGAGATGAGAAAGAAGTTTTTAATTCCTAATCCATTTCAGCAAATACTAAAGAAACAGAAGGCAGAAGGGCTGAATGCAAGAATTCTGTACAGAAGATGGGAAACAGGAACACTAAGTTCCTAAGAGCTCAAATGAACTTCTTGCACCATCAGAGATTGTATCAGTCAATGTCAAAACCAGCAGAACCTGATAAAACAGATTGGAAGTTTACGGCTAAAATAAAATCATAAGGTGATGTGTATCCCATATGCATGTTGATTGATTTATGGATAAAGTGTATAAGATGGAGCCGGCTGAGGGCTTCTAGGCCAGAAAGGGAGAAACTCAGTTTCGTGGCGGCAGTAACCTGGGATCTCATTCAGGAGAGAGGGCAGAGAGAGGTGGGTGGGTAGTATCAGTGGGATGAGTAGATGAGGTATGTGGAAAGGGGTGCTGAAATCTGAAGGGAGAAGCTATCTCCGAGACAGGAGAGGACAGTGACAATAAGGGTGTGACAATCAGGAGTCTCGTGCCTTCTCTGTTCTTCCCTCAGCTCAACACTTCTCTGTTACTCCCCTTAAAAAGGACCCTGACCAACTTCTAGGATCCAGCACCCCACACCAACAACTCTATAAAGTCTCCAGAGGCAACTCTCCTGTCTTCCTTCCTACCCAGTGCCCCTTACCCTTTTGTGTGACAGCAGTTGTGAAGGAAAGCATGAAGTATGGGGAAATTACAGGAATCCCCAGATAAAGCAGATTCTTCTCCTGCTGTTGGTTGGGTTAGAGGAAAGGGCAATTGCTGCTACTGCAAATGGAGCCACCTTCTTTTATGGGGACACAGTAGCAGGTTGTTAGGGCTAGAAGGATAGGTAGGCTGCCGTGATCCATGGGCTTCTGTGCTAGGCAGTAGTCTACCCTACGTATTTCTTGAGTCAACACTGATTGCAAGGGAGGGTAACAGACTTTTCATTCCCATGTCTGCTAAGAAGCTTTTATTGGGGCAATTTGGAATCTCTCCACTTCATTAACATGAGAAATAATCAGACTGCATTTTAATATCACGTGCATTGGCTCAATTGCCAGCCAGTGGCAAAGATATACATCTGGAAGCTTGTTTTTTCTAGAAAGTAGTCTCTCAGGCAAACCATATAAATATATGCACTGTCCACATACAAAATAGTGAGCTAGCCAAAACATCATCAGCTGGGATGTGGTCTGCACACAGACCAATGTACCAAGTGAACTGGATAAATATTAAGATGTCTGTCAAACACCATTGGTGAATACGTTGTTGAGCCATCTCAGTGACTGCCCTCAGTTTATTAAACTCTGAAAGATGATTGGATTTACCCAAGTAATATCCAAGATATCCTTCCCAAGTGCAATAATTATAATAGGAGATAACCACCAAAGCCTGTAAAAATCTTTGGAAAAGCTCCAGTGTGGGCTTGAACTTCCCATCCCTCCCCTTTCCTTTTTTGAAACCTGCTTTGTAAAAAAGCTTGCAATGTAACCTTAAAATAGTAATTGTCTTTAAAAAAAAAAGTCCATTTGGGATTCCACATTTGAGTAATAAGTAATGGGGTGTTTTCCATATTCAGAGTGCAGTTCCCAGCAAGCTAATGCCAAAACACTGGAGCTGATTTGCAAATGGAGCATAGCGCTATGTTCATTAATGCAATTTCTGTGTGTTTCTGTAAGACTTAGTCTTATCTTCTGCCAATATATTGGCATTAACTCACTCACTCAGCAAACTGTTCATTGCAGGTAAAAATGGTTAATAAACATACAGTGCAGATGATATAGACCATTTATTCTAAATTACGTTGAATAGTCAGGGAAAATAAAACCAATTAAAACTTTACAGCATAAAATTCCATTGCTTTTGCCAGTGTAGGGCAAATCAGCTAAGTCAACAGAGTAGTAGCTTCTTGCTGCCTGAGAGGCATTCAAAGCATCTATATAATGTGATCTGCTCTGAGAAGGAGTAGCAGATATATAGGCACTGTAATGAAGTAGTTACCCCACCATAAGGTGGGAAACCTCCAAGGATGGCAGTGAGCCGGGCCCGTATCTCTGCATCACTCACTGCAGTATCACTTGTAGGGTCAACATGAGCTTTCCCAGAGCTGGCCCATCATCATGGACTGGTGGGTGCAGAGCAAGGCCACGTGGCTGATTCACAGCATCTCTGGAGTAACGTTGACTTTTCTCGCCTTACGTTTGTAGCTACAATTCAGATTCGTCATTCTGTGGCAGAAAGGGGCTTCCTGCTCTAACTCTGCATTAAATTGGTAGGATTCCCTTCTGATTTTCAGTGACCTCCCTTAGAAAGGCACATTTGCCAATGCTGCGTTATACCAACCCCTTACGGTACTTCAGAAATGCCTAAATGTTCCCTACTGGATGTATAAGGGCATCTTGCCACGTCTGTATGGTACCTGCTAGCCGGTGCCAAGCAGATCCACAGCTAGCGCACATCAAGGCTGTGCTGTTTATACCAGCTCAGCACCTGCCCTATTTGTCATTTTTATGGCATTCACAATACGATAATCATTTGCTGCGTGTTTCTTCATCACCAATTTGTCAACTGGCCTAGGCAGGGCAGGGCTGTGGGGAGCTGGAGACCGGCCCTGCTCTGGCATCACTGGGGCAGGCACTGATGCTGCGGGGGCTGACGTGGGGTCCTGGGCCGTGGGCAGGGTGGGGGAGCCCCGGGGACAGGGACAGTAGGGCCTGCAGTGCCTCTGGGCACAGACAGTCTGGTCCATATGAAGCAGCAGAGATCTCTGAATCCAGCCTGATGCACACAGTTCAGCAGCATATTTGGGGAGTTTCAGATTTAGATTGACAATAAGAGAAAATTAAAAAAAAACAGTTCAAGTCTGAGGCAGAGGTTCATTCTCAAAATGACAGCCTCTCTTGCCAGCCAGGATATTCTAATGATGTTCTTGTGCTGAACAATATGAAACATCAAACAAGTCGCTTTACAATAACATGGGTGGATCTAACTGTCTCCATATGCACATTTTTAAAGCATCATTGTTCAATTAATACTTCATATGGTAAAAAAAATGTAACGAAAATATTTCCTCTGGAAGCATGATAAAAGATCAGTTCCTTGCTGCTGAATATTGTGAGAGTACATAATACAGGACATAAGTCAACTTCTTTTTCCAAATGTCTTTTGTTTTAATACTTTGAAAGTCTTATAGCTTTTATTGCAAAGACTATATAAAATGCCAGAGGAGGGGAAATATATATATGTATATCTCAAATCATCCTGAAATGCCACAAAGAGGGAGGGACAAAATAGAAAGTCATATTGCAGGATTGTTCTCAGCTTTAGGAATGAAATGAGCATGATGCCATATTGAATAGTTTATACGGTTACAGTAGTAAAAAAGTTATTTTAAAGGACAAACTCCTGGATTTCTTGACTTTCAGGAGTTAAAATTATACATTCTAGTAACAAGTAGGAATATCCTATCATCTCAGCAATAATAAGCCTGCATATTGGAAACATGAAGATGCGTTAACATGAGTTTTCAGCTATTTGTATTTCAATGAAGCAATACAGATCAGAATTATGGCAGAAAAACAACTTCTCTCCATATAGCATTTCTTATTCTATGTCACATTTCACATATACCAGAGTAACATCCAGCTATGCTAGTGAATGGTAAAGGTTATGGCTATCTGTAATTCCCAGTGATACTTCAGCAGAGACAGTGTTGGCTCTGTGGTCTCCTTCCAAGCGCAACAAAGACCTTGTGGGTTAAAGGCTGCCCTGAGATTCCAGATTTCTGCATTCAGTGCTTGGCTCTGTCACCAATGTGATGCGTTACATGGAGCCAATACACTCCATACTTTCTAACCATGAGTTGAAAAATAGGATAAATATTTCTCTGTGTCATTGTGGTGAGATATTAAAAAAAAATCGCCCATGGGGAAAATGAAGAGCAGAGAAACAGACTGACAAAACGTAACTGAACTTTAACTGAACCCAAACGTTATGCTCATCTTTAGATGGCTGCAAACACGGATAACCTGCAGCCTTCCGTACAGCTGCAGCTGCTGAAGCAGATCCCTTGCATGCATCGCTACCTAGGCAAACACATTTGTTTACCTCGCCCCACTGTTCACCCATACAGCTACTGGCTGTGCATCTGAGAGGCAGCAACAGCTTGCGCCTCTTACACCTGCCTTTGCTGTTGGGGAAGATCTGAGGGTCCTCTCCTGTGCCAATGTAGGACAAAAGTTGTAGGGGCTGGAAGGTCAGAGTAGCACATTGGACCTGGACCTACCATCACCTCACCAATTTACCTTTTGTAAGTACGGAGAATTGCTAGAGACATGTCTACTCCGTGGATTCAGTAAATGCAGGCGTCTCATTTAACTTGAATCCGTTTCTTTCAGAGAGGGACAACAACATGTTTGAAATAAAGAAAAGACCATAGCTTTCCAGTTCCGTTTTTTCCCTAGAAATCCACACAGAGGGGAGAAATATGGTGGGCTCAACGATGCTGAAATCAACAGAGCAAAATAAAGATGATTTATCCGAAAGTCTTACTGTGGTAAAAATGAGTGAGGCAGATTAATGCTAAAAGTAAAAAAAAAAACCCAAACCCAACAAATATAAATCAAACTTGCTTCCTTGTGTCAAGGGACAAGCATCTTTTAATATACATATGCGCACAGTATATCACTACCTCCTGTCCCACTTGGTGTCTGTCCCTAGGGAAGACTTATGTTTCTCAGAATTTTTGTTTTGTTCTCTGTGGTTTTATAATTTTTAGTTTTGCACTTTTGGGGGGTTCATTTAATTCCCATTTATTTTGCTTAAGTCACAACTCTGAATTCCTTGCAACAAGAAGAAGTGTTTTTTTGATATGTTATCAAAAATGTAATGGGAAAAGTTTTATGTTCTAACCACAAGCACGATGCCAGACTTTTGTCTGCTGTGGACAAAAAGTATGGGTCTAAACAGACCTGAAGAAACATTTATTTTCTCTTCCTAGCAAGAGTATGAATTCAGCTGCATATCATCTAAGGTAGTAGAGTTGAGGTACCTTGGAAAATACCCATTTCATGACAGATGCCATATTCAGTACAGAGACTATGATGTGCAATTACGAAATCCTTTTACTGTGCTCTTTTGAATTCCAGTTCTAGACATCTCTAACTGAAACAAGGTCAGGGTGTCTAGAAACCATGTGTATTCAGGATTTTTTTTTTAATGTTTCACCTGAAAAAGACTCCTGCATCACAAGGAGAACAATGCTCTTTCACTTCCCACCTTAGCCTAAGGTCAGCTTGAAGCTGAAGCAGAAAAAAAAAATCATTTGGATATTTTTTTAAACTGAACAATAAGAATACATTTAGTATGTCAAACATCTTCTAATTCAACACTTCTCTTGAATATTTCAGTCTAAATTGAAAATTTATCCTCCCCCTCCGAACCTCCTTGGGATGGGCAACTTACAATATGTGAGATACGCACTCCTCGACACATTTCAAAATGAGGACCATCTCTATTCTTGGGCAGTGTGCAGATCTTTCTGCTGAACCTCCTTGGGATGGGCAACTTACAATATGTGAGATACGCACTCCTCGACACATTTCAAAATGAGGACCATCTCTATTCTTGGGCCAAGCTTTCTGGTGTGCAGATCTGTATTGCACCTGAGTGGACACTTTCCTCCTGCAGACATCTGTCTGCATCTCTATTGCAGTAAAGCTGGTAGGGTAAATCATGTAAATGAATGTCATGCATTTGATCTGCTTTTCAGCTGTGCATCCTCCACCACATAATGAACAGAAAGGCCATAGGGAGGAGATGGCCGGCAAACTAGGGAAGAAGGAAAAGTGTATAGCAATACAACAGGCAATACACCGGTGGCATCAGGTTAAAGCAGCCCTTCTAAAGGTACCCAGGAAAGGGAGGCAGGTAGGTGAAAATGAAGGACCTACCACCAGTGTCATGCCAGCCTTTCTTCCCCTTCAGTAGGGTCAGGGCTTGCATACTGAACTTTAAAAGTTTGAGAACTTTAACTATTAAAACATCCCTGAACTCAGCTAACTATGGAAAGTTGTTCTTTATATCACGCTTTTCATTTCCAAGGATGAGCAGATAATACACGTGTAATTTAAGTTTTGCTATTTTAAAGACTGAATACTAAGTTTTGTATCATCATCGAAAAAAATATCACCTCTCTGGTAGAAATTGATGAGAGTGGCACCTGGTGTGACTCATGGTGAATAATGACTTTGGATATCTCTCTCTAATGGCAGAGCATGCTTGAGCTTCTCGTACACCCTGAATGAATGTAAATACACAGGGATTATCTGGCAGGTTTTGGTGGTGGCTGCTGCTGTTTTTCACTCCTTTTTCACACATATGGCTTCAGATGAAGAAGACTATAGAAGTCTTTTACAATACACTACGTAATAATCACAGAAGAAAACACAGTTTTCAAAGCAAATATGATCTTAAAGAAAATACGTTGTTTTGATAAAAGCCAAGTCACCCCTGTAAGAATGACAGTTTCAACAAAATAGAAGTAGAATTGTTCCCATCATGGCAAGTTCTTCTTAAAGATAACAGCGTGCGATGGAGTGGTGGTGAGCATCTGGGCCACCACTTCTGTACGGTCACAGAAGTGACCAGGGCCACTTGATGAGGGGTGTGAGTCTTTATTGACGTTAATTTAACTGCTTATTAATTAGAATCAACCAATACTCTTTTTCTCCTCACGTTATTCTTAACACTTAAAATCAGGGTTTGCAGATGGATGTTTTTTAGCACTTTTAAAATGAGACTTCTCACATGCTGACAGAGTAGCATGGTCCGTGATGGCCTTTACTGAATGTAGCAAAGGAAGCGGAGCAGCCCTATGGCCTGAAAGTTGGTCAAAGCAGCTCTGAAATGAGCTGACTTCTGGATGAACATTTCTTGCAAATACTTCCTTCGTTACGTTGCTGTGCAACCAGCTTTCCAGATGGGGCTTGTCATAGCAACAAAAATATGTGGCCATGAACTCCAAATGTTGTCATTTAAGCTCTGCTGCTAGTGAGATGGCAGAAGAGACGGTACATACAAATGTTTGAGCCCTGAAGCCAGCTACTGTGTTTGAAAAATTTCCCTTCAGCAGAATGAAAATATTGCTTTGCTGTGCATTCTTAGTTAATACTAATTGAAAAACGATTCTCCAAGGCCAAGCTGGAAGTCAGTAGGACCTTTCTTCTTCCTGGTCTAGTAGCCTACTAAGGTGGTTTCCAGTGCTGATCTACATCCCCTATTTACTTTAGACAAAGTATGATGATTATTATAAAATAAAAATAAAGGTGTAATCCATCTCTGAAAATATTTTTGATGGTATATCCGCTTTGAGTTACAGTAAAGAAGTAACGTTTTTAAAAAGTTAAATTTCCTGCATAATATCTCATAAATCTCTTCAGCTAGAGCCTGTACTACAGAAGTGAAGGCTTATTTACCTGTATCACTCATATGCACTGGCATGTCTTAGTTCTCAAGAAACCCTCACCAGAGAGGTAAAAAGGAATTTAAACCACTGGAAAAAACAAAACATTTGTTGTGTTGCTATGGAGTCTGAGACTTTAAATCAGTTCTTTAGCCCTAAGTATATCAAAAGAAATGGGGACAAATTTCAGTTTTAATTTGGCACTAATAGCCTTCTGTGGAAGCGATCTTCATTCCTCCTCAAGCAGTTTGTCCTTTAGGATGAACGTGCTCACAATATCCACTTGATTGAAACACTGCCTAGAAGTTAATCAAATTGGACTGTGACTTTTGTGTGTGCATTTTGTAGTCTTTCAATTACATGATTGTTTCTTCCATTGTCTAATTGCCTTAATTTCTTAAGGTAGCATTCAAAAGAGAAAAGTTGAATCTGAGGTTCTTTTGGACCTATCATCGCATCGCTACACATGTGAAGATTCATCACGAGAATCTGGCACAGAGTCAATGAAGCATTTATAGCACTTCCCTACCTGTGGAGATTTGAGACACATGCGGAGCCATATGTACTTTTTTTTTTTACTGTATAAGACAAATCTGCCCATTTTCTTAACGTATCCTAACAAAAACTACTGTAGACCTACAGGTCATCCGTATACTAGGATATGGGCCTGTTTAAAGAGATGTTTACGTGCAGAACCAATACCTACCAGATGATACGTGAGACAGACTTCAAATGAGTCTTCACCTTACCAAATACAGCATATGGCTGATGTACAGCACAAAATAGCAGGTCCCATTTTGTGAAGTATAGCTTTCCGGAGCTTCCACCAACCCTGTTACCTATGTGCTTTTCCCTGATGATATGGTCCATGAGAAAAAAATTGGAGTTTCTTAGTCCAAGGAGAGTAGTCTTCAGATACTTAGAGGAATGCATCATCTTCATCTCTACAGTAAATAAAAATACAATAATGTATTTAATTTGCAGGAATCAAGGTAAGTTAGTCATTGGCACAACTCTACAAGCGAGGCTAACAAAGCCCTGGAAAGACTTGTTTGGGAGGCTGTGACATCTCTGGAGACATGAGAACAGGCTAGACACAGTTCTGCCAGGGAAGGTTCAGGAAAGATTGGTCCTGCTGTGGGGCAGAGGATTAGACAGGATGGCCCTGGAGGTTTTTTCCTGTTTTCTAAGACTTTTCATCTCATGCTTCCATAAACGTAATCAGTTTTCTGTATGGCAACATAAGAGCATCTGAGTTACTTCTGCCGCATCGTGATTTACTTCATACCACCCCCCTGGAACAGGGTACACACAAAAAAAATATTGAGATGAAACTTCACAAATTCGTTTTGCTAATCAGCTGCTCATCTGGTGTCTCACATCTACAAAACAGTGCTTCAGGTGCACTTTAAACTACACCTCCATCTTTTTTCTCCCCACTTCAACTATCAGTTACATGCAACTACTGCTGCTCTCAGATCTGTGATGAAAGTATCAACAAGGTGAGAGCTTGCCAAGTGCTTACATCTCCTATCCCAGGAGATCTTCTAGGAAAGAGAGAACTCTTGTCTGTCTTCAGATTCAGGATAAAGCACTGTATTGGGTCAACCCACCACAAGCACACAGGAGGCTTAAATGGCAGAGAGATGTTTTGAGAGTGTCCTTCAGATTTTCATTCATTTATAAGAAATGGTGCAAATGATAGAGAGAACAAGTGTGCCGAGGTATGCCTGAGCATCCCCCACCCCAATATATTTCCTCAGAGCTTTGAAGATATGATGTACAAGTGCTGAGCAAGGTTCCAGAAACTGCTGGCAACATGCTGCGGTGTATTTATTTCCTTTGCATGGGCTTATTACCAATTTTGCACATAACTTGTGACCTGCTGTTTCCCTTCGTGGCAAGCAACCAAAGGGAATGTAGGTCCTTAATGAGAAACAATCCATTTTGCAAATGGATTTCAGAGCAGCTTTTACAGGCAGCAGGACTGCAAGTGTTAATGCTGTGAAGATGCCCAGGAAACATGCCCTGCTACATATTTTTGGGTGTTAAGTACTTTACAGAAAAAAGAGACATTTTGGCTATCATTAGGTATGAGCCCTAATAAGGCCGTTTCTGCCATTTGTTGCTAGACAGCACCCTAAAGCTATTCAGTGAGATTATCTGAATAACTGTGTCTTTAGAAAGCAGCTGTTCACCAGATGTTCTGCAATCCATACAGCAAACTTACAGGTAGTTATATTCCTTTCTTTTTCAGCCACAAAAAAGACAGAGTACTGATAGGTTTGAAATCTGGCTTCAACTATCCTCTTAATATCGCCTTCTACAGAAAAATAACATCTACAGCATAGTATCCATAAATGGTCACATACAAACTTGTATGTATGCTAAGTACTTTTAAATATGTCGTGATGATGCCTTTCATGATGTACTAGCTACTGTGAATATGGAACTGATTAATGTATGAAAACTCTCCTGTGATTCCAGAAATATCTGCCTACAACATTAGGATTCATTCTCTTAATTCTGTAAAAAACAACTTTGATGTGTGCATTTTTACTATGCACTGCAACATATTTTATTACCGAATCCTAACAGAAAAAATATTGAAGACAATCAAGTTACCTGAACACTATTATATGGGCTTGTTTAAAGTAAATTAATGATTTATTAGCAATCGCAAAAATTGTCAGAACAATGATGCAGCATACAAAATTGAGAAGGGTGTTGTAGAAGACAAAAGCCTGACAGAGCTGGTCAGAAAGATGTTTTTTCAGAAACAGCAGCTATTCACCATGACTAAGCCAAGAATACCTTACTCAGGACAATTTATAAGGAGTGTATATCACGGTGTGTTAGGAAAACATACTTGTTTGCTGCAATTCAATTTTCCTCCTTACCTTAATTTCTCTTTCTTAAGATTATTGTTGTAAGTCTGAAATTTCAAAGTACATCTGCAATGAAAAGAAAGATCTGTAGCATCTAAAAAGAGGCATAAAAAGTTGAGCAGTTCCTAGAAAATGAAATCGAGAAATCCAGAGAGGATAACTAAGTCAACTGGAGAGAGATATCTTGAATGACATCAATGAATGAAGCTGGCACTGGGCTGAAGTAGATACATGTAAGAGGAAGGCCCAAAGGATGCTGATGAACTCGGATCGGTCATAGACACATTAGGGATATTTCTGCAAGAATATCTAGAATATTTTTCAGAGAAAAATATTATCCTTGTGGTGGGATGATCGATGACAAGGTGTCCAACTTCAGTATGTCTTATGACAAGTTTCCATGATATCAGTCTCCTCTTTCTCTCCATATGTTTTAGAACTGAGGACTGAGGGTCTGACAACGGCAGGCGAAATCAGGCTGGCTGAAATTTCTAGTTCAGAAGTTCACAAGGCAATCATGAAAACTATATACCTTATGAAATGCATCTTTGCCATCAAGAATCCTGCAGGTGAAGCTAAGGGGAAAGATATATTGCAGTAGGGAACCTTGGTGTGGGAATTGAAGAAGAGCTCAGAAAATCTTTGGTCTATGCAAACTTTTAAAGTGCTGAGCATGGAAAAAGCTTTTGCTCTCAGGAATTCTTGGCTACCCACCTGGTACAGCCTGGGGTGACTACAGGGCCTATTTCTCCATGCTGCACGTATGTAGCTGGGAATCCTTCAGCACCATAGCCAGACTCTGTGTGTGGGTGTGTATTAATTTTTCCTAGAGCTCTGCAAGACCCAGGCATTTGGTAAAAGAGAAAGTGCCATATTGTGGAAAGGTATTTGACAAACATGTTTGATGATATGAGCCCCTCATTTCTACCTTATCATGAAGAGAATAACTATAGCAAGGCCCCTTTGCGTGCAAGAAGGCTTTAGAATAAAACAAAAGTATGGAAAGGCCAAAATTTGGCTCCAGGTGTGGTCCTTGTAGAGGAGTTAGAGGACAGCACATGGTATCAAGTATGCAGATACATGGGTTTATGGTTTTCCTCGGGATATCTTAAAAATGGAGCAGACCAACCTTCATCTTAATTACAGGCACAATATGAAAACAAAAGGCAGATGAATGGCTGTATGGCCAGATTTGGTCATGGTAGAAATAGGGAAAAATTCTGGCAGTAAAAGAACTATAGTATTCATCCCACTGGAACGATACTGCATCAACAACAGGACGAGTTGGTAACACCGATATGTGTGTGTGTGCACATTTGTGTCTACACACGTGTACTTAAGCACCTGCTCTAAACAAAAGCCTGCTCTCTACTCACAATGCTAGACCTGCCTGGTTAAAGTGGAACTGGAGAAAAGTATCAGGCATATGGACTTGTCACAGAAATTACATGCATTGGAAAATAACATATTGTCACCATCTACTTACTGCCAAAAAAGAAAATATTATAATTTAAAGTGAATGAACTATAAGATGTAAGGGGAAATCATGGACCTGATTCATGTAGAGCCCAACACAAGAAAACAGGCACATGTCCACATTTGCATCCTAGGTTTCATACAGGTCTGTTTTGCCAGTAGTCATGGAGTAAGGATTTGCCCTTCTGTTGCTGAAGTTACATTCCAACCTCAAAACAGCAACTAACTTTATATGATGTATTAATTTCCTCACACAAACGACAGGTAGCATAAAGTTGGATCATCTGTGGATCCATTTGCCATACCTCAGTGGCCCGGTCTTCTTCGATGGTTTGGCTCGAGTGTACTTTCTTCCAGAGCTTCTGCCTGCAGTCAGTGTCAGTATTATCAAGACAAATAGGCGTTTGTCTGTGAGGTACTAACATAGCAAAAATCAACTTGTATGTTTGTCAACAGTCTCTGCCATCCAAAGAGTTAAATTAACACTAGACGTTGGCACTATGGACAATCCTAGCTAAAAGAGCAAGTCTAGTCTAGGCAGCTCAGTTTCACAAAAGCCAGATTACAGCAGAATAACTAAGAGGACATGTATCTGTTTACTTGCCGAGGAGACTGCACTGAGATCATCCATCTGTTCTTTGAGGAAATTGCAAGGCCATTTTTCAGGGCAGTTATACAAATGTCGGAAAACTAAATCAACTTTTATATTCATTTTCTGCTGTTGCTGTCAAAATAGCAGAAAAAGAACATTACAATATAGCTGTACATTTGAAGTGTATATACACACTCTGAATTTTAGCATTCTTTTCATTGGTATTTTTATTTCTTTGAGTGACAGTTTTAATAACAGCATTAGAAGGATAGGATAGTTTGCTGAAGATTAACAATCTCCAGTCAGAGACTATCACAACACAACTGTAATTAAACAGGATTCCTGAGAAGCTCCTAGGCATGTGCTAGTCCCCAGACTTCAGGCATTCGAGGTTCTCTATATCCCTAGCATAAAACCAGAAGACAGTGGAAGGCTTGCACTTGTTTTCTGCTCTGAACAGTAACAGATAAAACGACATTTTGTGAAGCCCCTGCTTCCTTTCACAGTGATTGCTGTTGCAGAGGTGCTTGGTATTTTTCTCTCCAGCTGGGCTCTGAGATGCAGACTGGATTTTTTCAGTCTTCTGTATTGCTACTACTGGTATGGGTGCATCGCATTGCAGGAGAGGTTGCCTCTCCTGGATGTGAAAAGTGAGATGAGTCTAGGATACATGCATGGTGTAGATCAGGGACCAGTGGCTGGCCTTTCTCCTAGCAATTGGGCAAAAGAAGCAACTCCGGATTTTGAGCCTGATCAAAGCTTGTCAAAGAAGCAGATGCAGGCTGTATTTCTACCTTCAGGACCCCTTTAGATGTCCTCATGAGCACAATAATGCCTCCCCCACAGCTTGTAATGAGGTAAACAACACCCATGTGCACACACCTATACTAGGCGAGGTTATCAGGTGTCAAGCTTTAATGCAAGAAACACGTATGCCCAAAATGCCATTATACCATGTATAACTAACAGTAAAAGTGTAATTAAATACTTGTGTTACCTGGGTAACTTTTGATGGTAACTAAAGCAACCTTTAGTTGCTTTAGAGGAATTATCACACAAAAAGAGGAAGCAGGTAAAATATTTCAACTTCCAAATTTATCTATAGAAATAGATTGTCTTTTATGTGGAGTTTAGCAGGAGGTTGAGGTGACAGTTTCCAGGCTGCACAGCCAAAAATGAAATGTACCAAGAGAGTTTTTTCAAAACTCAAACTTGTTATGCCTCTAAATACTGATGCAAACGTACACAAGGGGCAACCGCAGTTCAGAAACACATGGTCCTTGGGGGTTAAGTTCCCTAATACTTGAGAAACGTGAATTTACAAGTGGTGTATGTGGACAATTTTAAGTTTGTATATCTAAGCAATCGTGAAAGAGAGGTGACAAATTTCCTGGGAAACACCTTCTTCAGTGACAGGAGAGGAAGTGGCTCATGCCACTAATATGGCCATGAATCACCAAATGGAGTCACATCACAGCACTGCTGTTCCAGAAACATTCATTTGCTGGTGCACTGCAGATAATAACCCCAGCAGCTTCATTACAAACATGATTTACTAAAGGAGGGGATAGAAATGACATAAAACCAAAGAATCTGCTTATAGGTCACAGCAAATTAGAGACCTGCTTAATGCTCCCTTAGCTACGACAGAATAAAAAGAAACCCCGCCAATTGTTTTAAAACCAGCAAAAAGTGCATGTGCGTTTATGTTAAACATAGTTCATCCTATGTTTATGTTCACCTTACCATCTGCTTGTAACAGTCCTTCTTTCTACATATGGGACCTTGCGGGTCTTGAGATCAGTATGATTTCCCTCTCCAACAACCAGCTCCTCTCTGGAAAGAGGGACTCCTTTTGTTTTTGTCAGTTCTTGGGCTGTTGCCCTTCTAGACAAAACCAGTCCAATAGTCTCAGCAGGAAATCACGCCAGTGCTCTCGGAGCCAGTTGGTCTCCTATTATCCTATTCCTGTGGAATGGCTTATCTTGAGTCATTGTTTCCTTACAGCCTCTTTTTAGAGTTAATCAATGTACTCATACAGTGACTACCCTATAACAAGGTCAGCGCTGTATTTATACATTATTACGGTCCACTCAACATCCATCACAATAGTTAACTTGTCTGATTTCTGTCATAGTAGAGATGACAGAAGTTCATTTAATAGTTCTTGCCTGAGGCCCATAACTTCTTGGCTGAACTAAAAAATATCTTTTAGAAAGATACTCAAAGCTTAAATAATTTTTGGAAAATATGATCAAATACTTCATAAAAACAAATGTGTAATGAGACAAAGAAATACAACCAGAAGAAGATGAAAGACTGGGCAGCCTTTTTTCTTCAAGAGATGGGAACGTGATATTTGAGACAATAAATAATATTAGAAAACAATTTTGACAACAAAGTAATAAAAAGGATCAGGAAGAATACCCTGGAGATCATCTTAGTTGTATCTGGTTTCAACATCAATTCATGAGTGCACTGATATTACTCACTCCTGTCCTAAAGCTGCCCCCTCCAAATAAGACGCAGTTCTGTGTAACGCAATAAATCACCGCTCTCTGCTGATTAAATAGCTTAAAGACGTTTATTTAGTCTCTCTAGCTTTCAAGATGAAAGGCCTTTTCCTCAAATACTCAAGGCTTGTAGATACAGAAGGTTCAAGCTTTGTTCCATATACTAGCCTGAAATATCCTTGGCCAAGGACACCCTCAGAATACAATCATCAGTGCAATTGGAAGTGCTAAAATGAGAAGGAACAGGATGAGGCTGCTTATATTGACAGTTCTTTAATTCAGGTCACAGTGTATTGTTCTTGCAACACAGGCCTTCATCCAGAGTAAATGAATAAAGACTATTCGGTGGGAAACTCCACCCTCAGCTATGATTAAATGTACTAATTGGCAGAGCTTGTTAGTATTTCAGTAAAATTAAGGTAATATTCATCCAAAAGCCAAAGAAGATCTTGAAGGCTGTCACAGTTAGGAAATACCCTTTATTGTGCATGGAAATTTCTCCAGCCCTGTGCTTTCTGGAGCATCTAGCTCCCGAGATGTAAGGCTGCTTTTTTTGCCATTGCAGCAGTAAGAAAGCCTTCGATCCCCTCTGGCAGCCGTTGAACACAGTGAGAACAAGCACCCTCCTCCCTGAGAGATGTTCCTTGGGTCATACGAAGGGGGTGGACACCACCTCTGAGAGCCATGATCTGAAAAGCCCAATCCTAAACTTAATGGATGGGAGGAGAGATCAAAAGTGAGTAGGTTGTTACCAACTTGGTAGTAAGTAGTATGTTTTGGGCAGTCAGTGTGGTCAAAGGTAGGTGAGACAGCGTCAGGATTCCCAGTCTGGTGGTCAGAGGTGCTGATTTTCTGTTCGGCTGATTTTGAGCGAGTGTGCAGATAGAATGAAAGGTACAAAAGCAATCAGCTTATGAGCCAATTTATTAAACCTGCCCCAAAACTGGATGCAGACCGGCTTGCCTAACTTGCCCAGAAGCTAAGGAATCCACTTTCACTCAAGCATTTCAAACTGCAGAAATGTTCACTCGGAAAATTCAGAAATGGAAAGGGGTTTCAAAGCAAGCAGCAGAGTCAAGAGAGAGCTTGCAGCCTGGCAAGAAGCCAGAATAGGTGCCATGCTCCTCCCTCCCCAGAGAGGTGCACATGTGAGCTGGTTGACGTCCCGTGCGCGCTTCCCACCTGCTGCACCCACGTCCCCAGGAGAAGAAGATGCTTTTTCTCTTCCAGTTGAAGGCAAGACGTGCCGATTATCGCTGCCAGCAGCCAAAAGCTAGGAAGGAGTAAGAGAAGGGAGGGAGGAAGGGAGCAATAAAAACCAGGAGATGAGAGAAGGAGGGGTGGGAGCAGAGAGCTTGGGTTCGCTTAGATAACGAGTGATCGGGCTTGGGAGCACACAGTGGTCTGGAAGCACGTCGGCTGCTGCTAGGTGATCTCCCTGCCCTCCGTGACTGTAGTTCAGCTGAGCAATGCAGGTCTTGATTCAGATTCCTTGTCTGGGGCTTTGGAGCAAAGGGTCTACACCTGACCCAACTCTCACTCAGTGGAAAACCAAAGAAGGCAGGAGGCAGCCACAGCTGCCTACGGCAATCGTAGGTCACCGGCTGGAGCAGGATCCCCAGCCACCATTTTACATTTTCCAGACTTTTCAGAGTAGATTAAAATATTTTCTTAGGGCTTCCTTAGGTGGCTAGAAAACTAGGACATCTGAAGAGATTTCCAGATTACTAGGAAAAGGATTTGTAGGATTCTAAATTTCTAGGAGAAGGAGGCTTTTCTAGACTAATCTAGCCTACGCAAAATGGCTAGATCTCTACATCGTGAGAAGAAAACTTCAAAAAGGTTTGTCTCATCCCTTTTATAGATTATTTACAAATAAAGGGATTACCAGTGGAATAAGAATACTAATGAGAAGTCTTATTGAAGTACTGTTATGAATGTGTGCTAAAAATAAAACCATTTTGTATTAAATGTGAAATATTGGAAGTTAAACTCTAGGATCTGAATCAGGTAGGTATAGAGCTCAAACATGAGGACTTCATCTTGTCTGGAGTTCCCCAGGCAGAGGAATGAGATCAGCGTCCTTCCCTAGTACACATGAATTTCTGCATGGGCAGACCTGGTCTATACCCAACAGGCTGGGTCCAACAGGGTGCTCTCTCATTCAGTGCACAGAAGGAAAAGCTTTACCTCAGTGATAAGCTCTGCAGTGGCGTTTTTCAAGCGAGGGCGAGAGCATCAAGTTTTAATTGGCTGCATCAGCACAGTGCAGCTCTAACTGATACAGGACTGGTTCGCAGAAAGAGAAACTTGCTTTTAGCATGATTTTAGCCATGCCTCCTTTTGTCAGCAAGTAAGGAACATTAAAATCAGTTCTACCATTCTGCGAGGACACACTGACACTCCATGCATCTTTTAAGCTTTTACTTCTCTCTCTAATTCACCTTCTTCTCAAGTCAATAGGGTCACAAAATGCATGAATCTAACTGGCAGGCTTGCAAATTGACTGGACTGAAAAATGGGTAGTTACAGCATTTATGATAGACAGCATGTGGAGCCATATTCAGAAAAAGTGCACTGTGATTACTGACATTTTTACAATTTTACATTTTGCCCAATAAATCTCATAGTAGATAAGTACAGGGAATTTGTTCAAGAATCTTGCCATATTCAGTATTTACAACTATGATTTTTTTGGATGTTCACTGTAACTGAATCCCTGTTTTCCCCTATAACTCTCTAACACTTTCTAAACTTTTGTTTCTAAGTTTTGAACCTTTTAATGACAGATTAAAATATATTAAATCACTGTGATCATAACCAGCTTATATATGCAGGGAGAACAGCTCCATGTAATATTATTTTTGGTATTTAAGTCTGAAAAATGTGAAAGAGGAAAAAAAGTGACACAGAAAATTTAGAGAGAAAACTGTGAATGAAAACTTGGGAGTTCTGTGAGAGCTGTTAATTAGATAATCGGGTTTCCTGATTTTCCAATGAGGAAAGAAGATAACTTTGGCTAAAAGCCCATCATTTTTTTTAGTGGTAAAGTGAAATCTGTAAGGTGATAAATGTCAAATGAAAAAAAAGATGATGGCAGAAACAGAAATTATGACTGGCAGAGCTACGAATGTTAAGAAGAAATCTGCATATTCTAGACATTAATCCTTGCAATAGGATAGCTCATTAGCAGTAAAACTGTTAATGCAGGAGTGTTGATGGAGAAAAGACAGAAGCATGGCATTAATATTTCTGTTCTACATTTGGAAAGAAGCAGAATGAGATACTCATTTCATAACAGAAAACTAAGTTTTTAACCGCTCTGCTAAGCAGTATTCAGTAAGGGAGAAACTATGAAAAAATCATCAGGCCTGAATATCTTGAATGTAAAAGTCCTGAAAGTTTTTGCTGGGGGATCTTTAGTCCAGGGGAATGAACTTTTAATAATACTTTGAATACCAGCAGGATTCCAGAATGCAAACACTGTGCAGGAGTCAGGGAGGGCGAGGGGGATAACCCGGTGGAGTACAGCAGGCTCCTGTTAATCACCCCCAAAATAAATGGAAAAATTAATATGGTATTGCCCCAACTGGAGGTATTCAAGGACAGTGATATAATTAATGTGTGCTTTTTTCTAGGAAATAAGTTCATTTAAACAAACTACAGATCATTACTTGATGAGAAAACAAGATTGGGTTATAAAAGTAACAAAGCAGATATAATCTATATTAGGCATTCTGGAAGGCATTTCACTTTTTAAAATGCATTCCATTTCATTTTAATACAAATGGATACTATAAAGCATCAACAGAGCACTTCAAATGCATTAAGAACTGGTTTTCTGCTGTGCCATATTCCAACAGACTAGGATGTCAACGCAGCAGTGATTGCCACGGTAGTGGCAACGCAAACACATGGATCTACATGTGACAGCAAAGCATTAAAAAAGCGGAGCTGTATCTGTGACCAGTGGTATCTAGAGCCACCATCCTACCCACTTCACATATGGACCCTGCAATATTCCCTACTACATCAGGTAAAGGTGCTGTTGTAACCTGCAAGTGGATCGAACCATCCCATCACTGCTCCACATCCCATAACTGTTTTCCTAGGCTCTTCTGGTCCAAAGAAGGCGGCTGTAGTTACTTGATTTTCAGCAAAGCAAATGCATTATCAAATTTTTTAACTCCTCAAGGCAAGAACTATCTCTGCTTTACTTGCCTATACAGTGCCAAGCCCCACGTGCCATTGATACCTGTTTACAAAGGTGTTTTTATGCATGCAGATCATCTGCTGGCACATCTCAGAGGTTGAATGGGCACAAAGAACAATATTCATTTACGCTAAGCGCTAATTATCTGTTCTGAGCTGGACTTGCCACACTCAGAAGGCACTAGTTAGGCCCTTCCTTCAGACACACATTCTCTGCTTTCCTCAGTTCTTTGAGAGCTACTCACATACACCCACAGCAAAATTTGGTCATCTGCTTGTCCCTGGCCCAAATATGATCTGCAGCATAAACAGAGAGCGTGCCACTCACTTACTGACAGCTGCCTTTCAGCTTCATAAAGCCTTGCCTAAGCGCTCTAGCCTGTCTCTACTGGGTGCTCCTCCAGGTGATGTCTGGATGATTCGAGGTGTCCTGCCACCTGTGTGAGGTGTGGCATCAGCTCTGCTTTTCAGAAGCCTCCTTGATGAGAAGTTCGTCAAATGTGCAGTATACTGCGATGTGAAATCACCCACAGTCCCTGGGAGAGTTTTCAGGACCTTCTTCTAGAATTACTGGTTTTGGTCAGGCTGCGTTTGGTTTGTTTGTTTTTTCATTTCAGCTGTGCTGTATGAACATCTGGGCAAACAGTTACGTGCTCAAATAGTCATTGGCATATTGTACTGACATGCAACTGGTCTACAATTAAATACTAAACCCCTTGTTTACACACACAACAAAATCGTAGCAGTTGTGACTACTCCAACTGACAGGTCAGCAGTAATCAGTCCATTATAATCTAAAAGACATACATTTTAGATGGCAGGGATATTTTGTAGCCTCATACACAAACTTTAAAACTTCAGAGGTGACAGACAGAGAATACTATCATCACTTAAAAAAAAAAAGTCTCCAAAGTCTCATGGTCTACTTCAACTCCAATTACCCTCTGGGCATAACTATATTCATGAGGTTTATCACAGCCAGGAACTTCAGCCAAAAGTTCTTTCCAAAGCTGTGGATAATGTCATTTCTGCCAAGTATAAGTAAAGACTTTGAAAACACATGCCACAAGGCAGTTATCCTGCAAGCACAGTCCTCTCAATTAAGAGACCTGAATTGGTTGGTTGCAACATTTGAAATGTTGACAGGGCTGCTCTTAAGGATCATGTATTTTTTAAGAAGTCATTTGCTATGATGTGCTACGAAGTCAAAACATCTCAGAAAAGGATCTATAGCGGAAAATCCACTTAAGAATAATGTAGGCTTTAATGACAGCCAGAAATTTTCTGACATCGGTGCACTCAAGATTGCATTCACATTTTATAACGGGAACAAGCAAAGATTGCCTCTTTTCCTCGTTGCTATAGCAAAGTGCCATTTTATATTGTAGTCATACTGAACGCAAGCATCCTTCAGCCTGATTCAACGTTGGGCTCTCGATAAGTAACCATGACTAAGTGTTATATAAACAGTTCTGTATGTAATGGTACTACAGTCTGCGCTGAAATGCATTTACAGCTCCAATACGCAAAGATGTCTGATGTGGTTCAAAGCAGAAGGAAGAAATTCTCTTCTCCATCAGTTTGTGCTGTGAGGTCAAATTTCAACTTAAACCTGTAGCTCATAAAAGTGTAAGAAAATCTTATGATATCAGATTAAAGGAATAGTAATTGAAACTCACATTCTGTTTTCTGCTTATCTGCCAAGTCAACAGAGCTGAGTAGATATAATTGCCTACAAAATTTAATCCGTCACCTATTAAAAAATTATACATCCATTTACATAGTCCAAAAACATTATGTCAGAGCAATCTGTTTTAAACTCCCATCTTCTGAGGGAGTTCTTGAACTCTTACCATGAGTCTGGGTATTAGCAGTGGCATCTTACACTCTTGTTGAAGCACTAGTGTTACCTATAATTTTCCATATTGTCTCAGTCTAAGTGGAGAGATGACTTATGGAAGTCTTTGGCTCACTTGATTTTGCTTCTGGATTTCAACAGCTGCAGTCTAGTGAACATAGACTTCTAAATTTGACCTTTTTTCTTCCAACTTCAGTTTTTCTAGGTCTCGAATTCCCAGTGAAGATATGTCAATAAGCAAACTGTAGGTAATAAGTAATTATTCCTTTACATGAGCAATTCATATTCCATTATGTCCTTATATCAAGATTGGCTTGGCTTTCCAATCTATCACGTCCATAACTTGACAGAAAGTGAATTTTCTGTCCTGTTGATACCTTTGAGGTATTAGAATGGTCCCAGGGTCTTAATTAGTACAAAGAAAGTAAAAAGCTTCAAACCTTTTGAAAAAGAAAATCTGTATTTTGATGTTTTTCCAGATTCTTAACACTTTCTTTTATATTTATCAGAATTTCAAAACTAATCTATTTTTTGAAGTTTAAAAACATAAATTTTGTTTGAAAACATAGAATCAGATTTTTAAAAATCTCTTTTTTTTTTTTCCCAGGAGGGTCACCAAGACTGACCACCTTTCCAAACAGTGCTGGTTTTGGTTTCCTCATCAAGAAATTCCAGATCAGTTCTAGTTACTTTGATTTCCCAGACTGGACTCCATAATGACGCACCCCCCTGCCCCAATTTTTTATCTGAGTTTTCTGATGACTTTTACATGCAAGTTCTCCTTTTCAAAGTCTCTACATTTGTCTGCATCAGAAATTTTTCTGCATGAAATAGAAAAGAGCATCAGGTTATTTATCTTCCTCACTTGCTAGCAGTAGTTTCGGTACTGGATATTAAGCTAACGTTAAGAAAATGAGTATTTCAAACCAATGGGCCTGTATGTGATTACTTATTTCTGGATCCCAGGAAGGAATCACAGAAAGGGAGCGCAGCGATACTAGTTGGGAAATTGTTTGTCATCAGGGGTCTGCTCCGAGGGGTCTGTTCTTACTCCTGGGTCAGCACTCTGGCGTCAGAGACCACACAAGGAAATGTATAGATCATGTGCAATGAATTCCTGGAACCTATTGCCAAAAAGAAATTAACAGAAACGAAAACATAGGACAGTGAGTAACTGGAACCTTTAAGCTGATCAAAGAGAAAGCCAACCACTACCTACCTGGAGTTAGAAATATTTCTCAAAGACTTCTATTCTCTTCGTACTCTGGCTTTGCAAGAAAACTACCCCTGAATACTGTGAAGACGGCAATGTTGTCAGGAACAATATACCTTCTGTAAAGCTTTTTTAGAGTTTCCTGTGAATTGTGGTCCTTATATGCAGAAATATACATTTTCTGCATTGCAGTAAGCCAGCTTTCTCTCCACAATTACACCCTTTTCACTGCCAAGGAGAAAGTTAAGCTGCTAACAGTCTGACTGGGGAGACCACAGAGCTATTTGACTCTCATCTTCCTATTTCCTCTGATCAGTTTTGGCAGCTGGGGGTGAATTGCATTAAACTTTGCCTGTATCTGCTGACCCAGACGGTTTATTAAGAGAGAATAACTTCATCAGGGTGGACAAAGAGTGACTGACAAAGGAGGAAACACTCCCAAGTTTAACCAAAGGTTCTGTCAGTGGTATTTGTGAGATCCCCGACTACAAGGGGAGCGACCAACTGCACGTTTCGTTGAGCATTCAGAACCACCAACATAATCCTACTCTAATTTCTGCTTGCTTAGGGGAGATACACATTTGCAAAATCCTCCCGGGTGATGACTGAAATACTTCTTACCAAGGTCTTGTGCAACATAAAGCAGAGTGCAGCCATCTCCACAATATTCAACCCCCCTTGAGATGAGAGGGCTCTCTGCGCTTCCTTGCTGGGGTTAAAAGACTCTTTGGCATCTTGTCTGCAGCCTTCAATTTGTTCTGGTCGTTGCTCTCATCAATTCAAGTACCACTGTATCAATTTTTTTAGCTATCCTAAGGGTACAGAATGTTACTTGAAAGAGCCCTAAGGCTACTGTATGTGAGGAAAAGGGAAGAAGAGTATCCTTTACCAAGGAGAATGGCTGGCCATTTCTGTGCCCGCTGCTGCTTTAGTATAGGTGTTGAAAACAGGAGAGTCACAGGTCACAAAACCGGTGATGCTCACCCCAGCAACAGTCCTGTACGCTGATCCCGGAGGCTGAGGAATCCAGGCTCCTTCTGCTAAAGACAGAAGTGCAACACCAGCTGAACCACAGCTTACCCCGTGTACCCCCGTCAGGATTTTACTATAGCCGAACAAGAGGTGATGCCCTCGCTGCCACACACGGTAGTAATTTGTGATTGTCTGAAGGCAGCGAGGCCCAGAACGGCTCCTTTCTGTGACCCTTGCCTCATTTATGTTGCATTTATATTTTTGGTACTCACTGCAAAAAAAAAATCTGGGAAATTATCAAACTTTTAAAAACAGATTTTAGATAGCCTGCTTAAGGCAAATCCACTTAACACTCAGGAAATGTATGATGTCCCCTTTCTTATCCTCTCTCTTTGTATACACTGCCCTTCTCTCCTTATAGTCACACAGGTCATAATGCATCCCCTTCTTGTTTTCATATGGTTTAATTAATACACAACTTCTCTAAAAGTCAGTCTTTCTACCTTGCACATTCAGCTAAACGTCCCCTTCCCAGCCTTCAAACTTACTACTGCAGCTGGGCTTCACTTAGTCCAATACTTGAAGTGTTGCTGCTAAAACGATCTTTTCTGTTTTCTTCGCTGGTGTCACCTGTATATCAAAATAAGAATCTTGTCTTTGCATTAAGACAAAAAACCTGCTTATTCTTACCCTGTGCTGCTGATTGGGATGTTGATGTGGCTTTCCTTTTTGTTACCCAAACTAGTTCATTCCTTCTCCCTCAGTGTCCTTTCTGCAGGGAGGAGCCCTCTTTGACGGAGTCTGAGTTTTCACATGTGCCTCGGTATTACCCTTTACTGGGACCTTGCGAGCTTACGATGTCTAAACACGTAAGAAGTTGTGATTGTAGAAGTGAACACTAAGAATGCATAAGAAACAGGTAACAGACTGCTGATCATTCTTCAGGGGATCCGTATCCCAGTGTACTAGGTCTTCTGCCTCATCGTTGGTTGGAGAGCTCACGCTCTGAAAGATACAAAGAACAATAAGCCTTGCTACTTTCTGACATTGTCAGTCCCATTTACCAATAAATACTTTGCACAAGTTAAACCACTCATATAACCATCTCATTGCCTTTCCGCCTTGCAAAAATATGCTCAGAAGTCAAAATACCAAGTGACCAGATTACAAAATCCACTTGCATATTCAAAAATCCACTTGTGATGTGCTGTGAGCACAAATATGCACACAGATGCACTTCCCACAAACAATTTATACATGTTGCTGAGAGGTATTTGAAAATATGAATATTTAGCTTTTACATACCTTAATGTAAAGCCCACCCTCAGATTAACTAATATCAAGTAATCACAACTTTATGAATGCCCTGATTACCTTTAGAAAGATTTATAGCATATTATCGAAGAATAAACAATTAACACATCATTTTATATGCCAACCAACTCATTCCCACCATAGGAAAGAAAAAAACCTAAAGATGGTGTAAGTTACCATTGCATGGGGGGTGCAGGTTTGGAGAAGGAACTAGTACATTAAGCAAAATTGCACGGCAAGAAACTTCTTATACCAGTAGTTTTTAAGACCAGCCTTAAACTTACTGGTTTCGAGTAATCCATCTACCACTGTTTGTCTGTAAAGATGTGGTAAAGAATTCTGTCACAATGATAGAGTTTCTACTAAAATTTTATTTTCCTATGAGGAAATTTAATGGTTGTCATGTTCCATAGTAAAAAAAAAAGTAAAAATATTGCAATTGACTGCTTCAAGTTTCTTTGTTTTCAGACTGTGCAGTGTTTTGGCTTCTAAAAAGATGTAGAATTTCCAAGCTATATAATTTTGGATGCTAGCTGTGTTTCGTCCCACATGCTTGTAATCTGAACACATTTGAGATAATTTCTCTGGAAACAAGGATTCACTCTTGGTTTTCAAGCTATAGTGTGCTATCCATTCTTGAAAGAGAATTCCCCAGAAAAACTGGTGAGGTTAAAATGATTTAGGGCCTTTTTGTCAGAGAAACAATTCCCTTTTCCATCAAGTTTAACAATCTAATAGTTATCTTTGGGGGCTTGATTTAACATCACTGAAGTCCATCAGGCTCTTTCCACTGCTCACAGAGCCAATAGCATCAAATTTTCATTTGGCTTTGGTCACTACTGCCTGATATTCAATATACTTTCTTTATCATTATGCTCACAGCTAGCTTTATAGAGATCATCACTGTTGACACTTTGATCATTTACATTTTTATTTATTAACCTGCACAGCTATTTTTCCCTATAATTAACGCAGCATACTTGTGAGGTGTTCCAGACAAACCTATGTGAAGGCAGGCTACTTTGCGTTCAAATAGGTGTCTTGGCATCTTGCAAGAAAAGGTTTCTTTCTTTCTTGACTTTGCTATGAGGTCAATAATTTTCCGTAAGTTTATGTGGGGAAAAAGTTTGTTGAAACGATATCCAGGGCCTCTTTTTAACAATAATTTTCCTTTGCTGTATCTTGCCAAGATTATTTAAGCCTCCCAGTGCATATTTATAGGAAGTTTGGACAAGGATGGAAGGAGGATTCATTTTTTTGAGCTTTCGTTCAAAAGTCTGAATATTTCATTGCTTTATTAAAAAGAAGAATTTTCACCCTGCTGTAGATTTTGGATACCTGCACGAAATCTGTTTTCACAGGTTACTCCAAGGTTTTTAGTACAAACATTTATATCCAAATGCAGTCACAGCACATGCCAAATAAATTCCCGCACCTTTGCGGTGATGGATACACTCCAGAGCCTTTGCCACCTGTTGGCCGCTCACCTGAGCCCTGCCCGGCTCCGGAAGGGCTTTGTGCTCCCCGTACCAGGCTGTGGTTTCAAACCACTGCTGTTAAGCAAACACGGGGCTCTTCCAAGACAGGCTAATGTTGCCTTGAGACAGATCCAGTACACTCTTTACTGGAGGCTATGACATGGCTTTGACCTCACCTTTGCCTTCAAGTTTGCCCAGTTTCAAGTGCCGTTGGATTGCACTGATATTTTCTTTTCCTTTGTTGCTTGTTAACTGCTGGTCTTCTTGTATTACCTGAAGTATGGATCAAACAAAGGAAAATACATATAAAAGTTAAGACTAGTCATTTTGTCTGTTGTCAAACAGACAACCACAGAGAGATCTGAACACTCACCAAGAGAGGGCGATAAACTTATTTGTAAGATTTTAACATACAGTTAAAGCATTTCTGGTCATCATTACAGAAATAACGGCGCAGGATGTGCCCGGTGATCCTGGGAGTCCCATTTGGGACACCAAAAGGGTCTCACTCTCCCCAGTGCTGGTACACATCTTCTGTACATTGACATGCTCCATGGTGTTTTCCAGATAGATCCAGATAAATAATAAATGAAAGGCTCTTGACTTGGCTCAAGCCAGAGAGCAAGCTTGGTGGAGCGGTGGGAGAGGGGTGGGTGCTGGGGAGGAGAACAGCCCCCTCTGACTCCCGGGAAACGAAAAGCAGTATTATTCAGCAGAGTACCTCCGCAGACGGATGAGCCCTGCTCAGAAATAATTCAGGAAAAGCTGGGAAGAGAGGCCCTCATTGGCATGACACCTCACAAAGACTGTGTTCCTTTCAGGATTTCCCAGCAGAGGTCCGTCTCATCAGATAGTTAACTAATGGAGTACAGCCGTCATTCTTCATTTCCTGCAAAGAAACTCGCAAGAGGTAAAGCTTAAAGAACAGTCCTCTCCCTTTTCCAAACTGCATTCCCATCAGAAAACTTGGAGAAGTTATAATAGGAAAAAAATGTATCTTTTTCTTTAGTTGTGTGTTCTCAAACTGTTCTGAAGGGTCTATAAACCAGGGCATGCAGCTGTGCAATGGATAATCTGCATACTTACTTGTTCCCTGACTACAGGCCAGAGGCTTCTCCGTGACAACATATGAGTTCTGACTGGGCACCAGGTCTGAAAAATATACGTACGCATTGTCATTGCACATCTGGAATTTAGAATTGCTAATGGATATGCTGTGATAGAAAAGAAAAGTGTCTGGCCAATAAACTTGGTTTATATATTTATTTTATAAAAGCATTACCACATTTCTGGCTAGTAGCCTTTCATCCTCTAGACTTTACACCAGTGCATCTGGAATGCTAAGCAGCTCTTTCAGGGATGCAGCCATATCCCAAAAGGCACCTTTTTTATTTGAAATAACTTTAAAAACTAATTAAAAAGGAGAAAGGTGGTGCTTTTCCCTATGGAGCCTTAACATACCTAGCATTTTATATCAGCTCCTACAGTCTCAGAAAGCATAGGTGAAAATTCTCTCCCAGACTCTCAGTTAACCTACTTTATCTTCCAGGATGCTGCTATAAACATGCGTGGCTGTCTTTGAATAATGTCTTTTGGCCTTATTACGTGTGCAACTCTTCAGAGTAATTACTTGCGAGCAGCTTGTTGCAGGACTAGCAGTGGAAATCTGAGCACTTTGAGTTTCTACACGTCACTTTGACCCCCTTCCTCATCGTAGTCACCGAACCTGCAGTCAGAGCAGATGCAAGAGTCCCTGTGCTACAGCTCACCCTCCGTAGGGCCGGGATGTCCCGTTTGTCAACTCGGTTTCTCTCAAGTGCTGGGAAATTGCAAGAAAAGAATCAGACACCAGCAAATAGAGAAAACCGCAAGACCACTGCCTGTCCAGGCGCACCTATAGGTGGCCACCAGAAAATTGCATACCACGGTGATGCATGAAATGTATTTCAGCCAAGTTAAAGGCACGTCTCGTTTTACTGGCCACCTTTACAGTTATGAAGCCCTGGCAGACACGGCGAGTATTTCACATCTTGATGCAGAGGCAATCTGAAATGCTCCCCTGCATGCAAGTAGGCTTTAATTTTATTTATATTTGCTTCTATAAATCTCATACCTTTACGCAATGTGCTCTGTGCACAGAGTATTTTTAAGACGGGAACCGACTCCGAGCCAATGGCAGCCAACAGTAACCCTGTATGTTTAGTGAGGATTTGTAGGGCTGGATTACTGAAATCCTTGAGAACCAGAGACACATTTTCATTTTCTACACTCGAGATTAGGAATTAGGCTCAAACTGTGAAACAAGGGGTAAAAGATCAGCTTTTCATGATCAGGCCACCCAGACGGTTTAATGGCAGCCGTTTTGTTGTCCACATGGTGGCTTTGCAGGTACACAGAGGATATGGGAAAACCAACCCATGACCCCCCTTCCCACCCGTTTCCCACCAAAGCTCCCATGATTGGCTTCACCAACAAAACCAGAACCAGCCCAGTCAGTGCTTTATAAAGCTTTATTGCAAGATGTGTTTACATAATGCTGTAGAGGTGAGCTTTTTAACTACTTATATCAAGAAATTTTGGACACAGGTCTGCGGTCGGTTTTCCATATTGACCCTGCATGGCACAGAAAAAAAAAAGAGTGATTGCATCTTTCCATACAGTAAAGTGGGGAGAGTGGGGGAGAAGAGGCAGATGAGGGGCGTGTTAAAAAGAAAATCCCCCTGGTTTACACTAAATGTGACAAAGCTTCTGAAGGATCAATACAAACGGTAGGTGAGCTTCGTGTGTAATAAAATCTTAAAGAGTAATTCAAGTTCTTTTGAAATAAAACTGAGAAACAAAAATGCAGTTTCACGGACAATTAAATTTAACATAAAACAAATTCACCTAAAATGAGAAAACAATAAACAAAACCAAAAACTCAACCAAAAGGACCTGTAGATAATATCTCTGACCATGCATGGCTTGTTTTTTAAATTACAATTCACAGAATAACACTGCCGGAAAGCCTATTTTACACTATGCTACACAGAACACGAAAAAACATGAGTAGTGACATTTACACAATTTTACAGTATTTCTCCTTCGTCTAAGAAACACGTCCTTTTCTACTTTACATTTTTTTACAATTCCCAGCTCACAAAAAAAGGACACTATACGCGCAAAGACAGTCTTTAAAAAGGAGAAATGCACCCAATGCTACAAATAAACCTTTTCTTTCACAGAAGCCTCTGTATTAGATAGTGATTAAACAAAATATCTCTCTATCTGCCACTCAATGTGAAATGGACTAATTAGAAATAATTTTAATTTTTTTTTTTGAGTAAACATAAAACTATACAACATCTCTGAAACTCCTTGAATTACTTGCTATGTAACTATTAAACTGCTTGCCAAAAACCTCTTGGGATTGCATCTGAAATGCCAATTGCGCCAGTTGCTGCCCCAGTCAAAAAAAAGGAAGGTAGCCCTTACGTGTTGTTCAAGTGTTTGCAAATAATTTTCAACAGTTACCCATAACCAAACATTTTCTCTTTCAAAAATGCTTCAGTTTATTTTCTTTCAGAGCCTGTAAGTACCTGGCAGTTTTCCCTGCGGAGAAACATCAACAGTTGTAGTCCTTACAGCTTAGGCAAGTGTTTCTTGCATCCTGATGCTGGAAACGCAGAGCCATCATCCGAACACGGCGCGGGGTCAGGCTCTCTGCCTACGCACGCAAGCACAACCCGGCTTGAAGGTAACGAGGGGAGCGGTACCCGTGTAGTGAGCGTACAGGAGTGAAAAAGGGAGAGGAATAGGCTCGTGCTTCTGTCTGGCGCCGCGTCCCTGCACATCCTTTAGGTACTGGCAGGTAGCCTGTACGCCTGCCTACGAGTTGTAGTGGGAGGATAAAGGATGTGAAACCGGTAGGCTGCCACCGTGTCCCCATTCCATCTCGGTGAAACCAAAGCATTGTAAAACCAATAACCGCACAGCATACACACACCTGAATCCAGACTACTAGCATCGGTCAAACGGTTTCTAAAGCATTTTGGATAGACACTTGCTGTTGTTACACTACTGGGGACACCGGTGTAGGGCGGATGCCTGACAAAAAGAACCACTTACTGCACCTAGAGTGGCATGGTGCCCCTTTGGTTTGCAGTAGATGTTGCAGTCCTCACTTGTGACTTTTCAATGGCTTTTAGCATTCACCAGGGTATGTTCAGAGCATAGCACACCGGGGATTTAAGGTGCTGTCCTGCCATGTTATCCAGTACCTTGAGGGGGAATGGAGCACCTTGCAGGAGGCCCTTGCTGTTCAGTCACATCAAGACTCTGACTCCAAATTTCTGTTGAATCGGGACATGAACTCTTATCTAGATATTCACATGTGACTTTCTATTAAGCTAAAGCCAAAGTCTCGTCTACCTACAAACCTGATGCCTTATTTTGCTGACAGAGTCAATCAGTACAGAGATTTAAAATAAAAGGGGGTCAAAAAAGAAAAAGAAATGTATTTTGAAAACAGCTTTTGACGCTGTTTCCAGTATTTATCGGAGCAAGAAAGACCCTCATTAAAACACCATTTTTTTTGTTGATTTTGGATTATGGACAGGGATCTATCGAACAAACAGAAGGGTCAGACGTAGCAGCCAAGGGGCTATAAAACATCTGGAATCCACGAGCTTGATGCCTGGCCTTACTGAAAGGTGAAGAGTGATGAATTTAATTTTTGTGAGGGATCTTTCACTCTTGATTGTGGCACACAGCATTCCCTGAGGGTGTTTCTTCACCACAGCCACATAACTGCTACTGAAAGTTATCCCTCAGTTGGGAGCGAGGGAATACAAAGTATTTGTATGCAGTCTGCTTTTAAACACCAAGGGAGATGAAAGGAAATTGGGATAGCTTCCCTTTGGCAGCCATTTCATATGCTAAAGTTTACCTCAGCATCCAAATCAGGAAGGCATTATAGTGGTAGACGGACAGACAAGTTATTGGCAGCAGATGGGTGCTGAAATGAACACCAGCAGTGACTCTGAGAGCTTGGTGGAAGTACAAAACTCTGGGCACTACATTTGCAGCTGACTGGTACTACGAGAAAGAGAAGAGAGGTAGTTATTATGGCTGCAAGTGTTTAAAAACAGCCTTCATGGATCTCCGCGTGAGAAATGGGAACATGTGTTACTACATCGTGTTTCCAAGACCTTTATATTTGTCACAAAAACAATCCACATCTCACACACATTTTAAAACAACTGTTACATCCTTATGGTGGGGTCTTCTGATGATGGAGGGGCAGGCAGCAACTCAAAACCTGAAGGTTACAACCTGATTAGACAGACAGAGGCATGCTAATATAACAAATTCCTCCATTTCATCTGGAATCCACTAGTTAGATGAAGGGGAACAAATGTTATTCCCACAGTCAGGACATGCTAGCAGACTCCGGAGGAAATACTGCCACCTTACAGATGAGCACACTGGGCTGCTGGCCATTTTTATCAGGAACCGAAATGGAAATCTTTTCTGTAGTTATTGCATTGTTACTGTGTTTGATGATCTTGTTGCAATAAACTTTGAGGACAGTGGAATTAATCTGACTGTACGCTACTGCATAAACAAGACCAAGTTATCCTTCAGAAAAATTGCTATCAGTTTTACAGAGAGCAGGAACAGAAAAACAGACATAATGGAAAAATAGACTAAGAAGAATATGCTTCACTTGTAAGACACTTGCATCCAGAGAACCTGAAAGAAACCAGCTTTTTTTTCTGAACTTATTCTAACCTCATTCCCCATATTTAATTTTCTCCTCGATAAGGAGCATATGAAGTTTTGCACAATTTTTGCACAATTCCTGGAAAATACGTATGCCCAACCATTAGTAATTCATCAGCTATGTTATGTTTCAGACACAGATGCTGTACTGTGTCTAAATGAAACACAAATTTGTTTCCTGTTAGCAAGTGGTCACCAACAGCCACCTACTTTGCACATTCAGCGTATTTTAATTAAAATAGTTTTAAAAACTTGTTTGATTTTCTCTCTCCAATCAAATATAAGACCTCTGTCAGCATAAATGCATTTTGTTGCATTTTTTCTTCTTTTATCACTTAGCAAGCATCACAGTTCAGCATAACCATTACATTCAGGGTGTCTTCCTCTTGTTTCAGACTTCAAAGACCTCCGCAAACCCCCATTACCTTCATTTCTTTGTTCTAAGCATCCTTAAGAGAGATTTAAAAAGTCCATAATGTGAGCAGCACATAAAGATCCACTTTAAAGTCCAGATGCTTGTAGGTCTTGCTTATTGTACAGTGAAATTAATTACATGCCACTTCTTTCTGTTTCCTAACCAGCTTCCTCCTTTCCATAGCTTTCAAATACACAACACATTTTATTAATTACACAACTACTGTCTTCTGCCAACTTGTAAAATTGACTTTTTAACATGCTGAGGGGAAAACCACATCAAACTCGCTGCTGCCCTTAAGAACCTTTGCTCATTAGTGACTTTTTATCCCATGGACTTTGACACGTGAAGATCCAAGGCATCGGCAGATAAAGAATGAAATGTGACGATCAAGAGGGTGGACAGCATAGATAGGATGTTCAACTGCAGATCTCATTGCAGTGTTGGCAGCTACCTGGTTCTCTCATCACTTGGATGCTGTGCTCAATGCGATGTGATGGATGACCGAGGTTTCAAAGGTTTATTGTGCTTGGTTCAACTATCCTGAACAATCTTCAGCGATTGTCCTGTCCCTAATGAGAGCAGAGTAGAATAACTTGAAGTACTTGACCTAGCTTGGGTGCCAGAAGCAACATAGCTATGGCATTAGGAGCCCAGCATAGACTATTAATTAACCCTACTTTTCAAGTGTGTTTTGCAGCCAAAATCGAACCCTGTTACCATGACTAAACTGCTGCAGTGCCCCAGTTAACTAGCTTGAAGAAAGCCTCAGCTGTTATTGCTGTGCAGACACACCCTTAATCTTAGAGGCTAAGGCAAAGGAAAGAGATGATCTTGTGCACCCTTGAGGATCAATTGGCCATATACAGACTTTGGCTTAAAAAGTTCCCTTTTATGTTGTTGTTGTTTGCAGTTCTCTTCAAAATGCTTCAGCACTGGCTAGGGTGACTGTGTTCAATTCATTTTCACTGCTGTGTATGGCCTCCACTTAAAGGCAGAGGAGTTGACTAAAGGTTCTTCAAACACACATGCTGAGGGCAGTTATAAAAGTCAGTTATAAAACAGCGAGATAAGGGCAAACATATTGGAGTGTTCACTGTGGTACCCTCTCCACTTGCATCAAGGATAATCACAAAAAAAGAGTAAAGAACAGCAAAAACACAGCAGGCTTTTAGCAGGGCCATTTCATATTCAGATCCATTAATTTGAAATAAAATCACCACCACATTATCTTGCAGCAGAGAAAAGCAGCATGAAGGGCACAGGCAAGTGAACAAAACTTCTTGATCTTAGCATCTGAATGCATTTATCGAGTATGTAAAATTGTTGGCATAGACCTCTTTGAAACTGTACAAATGCACAGTACGGCCATAGCTCAACAAGAGGGAGGTATTCTGTGTCCTCTCCTCTGTGCGCATGCTGCTATGTACAGTATGAGTGCGTATTAATACATATGAATTCAGGATCCTAAACTTTCCACTTGCATTGCAGGCCACCTCCTGCCCCACAGGGTGAATCCCATTGAATAACACTGAGTTCCCACAAAAAGACATTCTTTTCCTCCTGTCCAGGTGGAACAGTAAGGCCCCAGAGTGAAAATCATGGTCCAGCTAGCTTCAGCAAGAGCATGATTTCACACCATAACTGTATGTGTATAGATACACGCACATATGTCCACACATTCATTCTGTACATATACAAAGGTACACATACATTTTTACATTCTTTGGTGGCAAAATAATAAAAAACCCCAACAAACCACAGCGTTGCACTGACTGTGCATCTTTGCTTAATGAATCTGCTTCAGGAAAACTGGGGTTGCTGTAACAGGAGTTATTTTGCCTCTTTAAGGACTGTTCCTTGCATTGACAAAACGCCATACATTTACAATGACTAAAACAGGGCACAAGGAAAGCCAACGTAAACACAGCTCACATAATGACAGATAACTCAGAGAGAACCCCCTCCTACCCACATCAACACACCATGAGAAGAAGAAGCCATATGCTTTCACCTACAAGCACTCAAACGCTTCCTCAGTTACTGTCCGGATGTTGTGCTGAGCTGCGGCACACCCTTCTTCTGCCCTGGCTGTGGGGTTTCGCTTTTTGTTGCTTATTAAAATCGAACTAACAGAGGATGGGATGTTGGGAGCAGCGGAGGAGGCTGGCAGGTCAATGCCACACCGAAGGGTTGTCAGCCTGTGTGCTTCAGATGAACGGCTCTTCTTGTCGCCACCTCTGGGACGTCAAACCTGCATCTCAGAGGTGCTGATGAGGCCCAGTGCTTTGGCTTCTTCTGGTGTCAGTCCGCTCTTTAGTGTCCTTCTCACTGGACAGTCATAAATTCCAAAAGCAGGCAAAAAAAACCAAACAAAGAAAATGCAAACAATTAGAAGCGATAATTACACAAGACTTTCAGCTGAAAAAAACCCTGTTAACGTGCAAGCTGAGTCAAATCAAAAGTTGCTATGTACTCAGGGCCTTAAGTTCAGAAATACTGAGTAATGCCCTATGCCAAATCCATGGGAGCATCAAGTACCCAGCAACTCCAAACAGTCAGGCAAAAAGACATTTGTCATTTGACATTTAGTCAACAGTATGACAGCATTTTAAGGTTTTTTTTTTTCTCTGAAATTGTATCAGTTGATTTTCAGTCCACGGAAAGTATCATCTGCCCTATTATTTTATCGTTTCATAAAGATTTTTTAAAAGAGCTTTTGGATCTTCATAGGGTTCAATTGAATTTATCACTATTAAATGCTATGTGACCCTTTAAAGGTGAAAAAAAACCAACCCCAAAAGTTAAAAGATTAAAAATGTGACTATTTTATAGTCGATCCAAATCATTAAAACAACTGTCTTCGTACATGCTCCCCTTTCTTCTGTAATGTTTCCCCGTCCTGGCCCCATTTGCATCATCTTTGCCATTAGTAGTCTGCAGCATTTTAGTTGAATTTAAATGATAAATCTAGGCCAAAATCTTGTTTCTTAATTTTCTATGCAGTGCTCTGAACACTAGCCCCGACATAAAACTTTTAAAATTTGTGATTGCCTTTTTTATTCAGAAACAAGTGACTATGTGACTGCACACACTGAGCATTAGTGTCCTCCCAGTTTTACTGGTGCCATGATTTTCAGGTGGATGGGCTTTAGTTCAAAACACAAATGGGGTGTTCACTCCACACTGATGTTCATCAAGTACAAAACACACATTCAGAAGTTTAAGCTGCATGCAAAGCATAAACAATGCCTTTATGTTGAACAAAATATATTCGGAGCCCCAAAATAATGAAGTCTAGAGGAAACTCTTAGAGAAACCAATTGCAAACAGTGGTTAAGGACTTCTTGCACCACTGTCATCTAGCACAATTAAGACCTCTGACTTATTGAGATATTCAGTCCATGTAACTGAAACTGGGTGGTCACACTCAAGGGTCTAGCAGGAGTGAGAGGAGGGAATGGATCGGTATAGAAAACAAGAGGATAACAGAAAGGGAAAATATGGTGTAGTTGAACACTTGATTCCATGCAGGTAGAACGAATGTGATCTATGTTTGATAGTCAAACCGCTTTCATCAGTTACTGAGGTTAATCAAATGAGCTGGGAGCACCACTTGTGTAATTGTTCCTCCATTACCAAACCCTTACTTGAAAGTTTTTCTTCAAGGCTCACTCCTTTCTCCTACAGTATTTGCATACTTATTAAACACCACTAGGAGTCTGCATGGCAGCCTTTTATGATATCCGCTTTTTCCTACAATACTGATCAGCAACGTCTTCCAAGTTTAACAATGCTTAGCTTAAAGCAGTACAAGGTTAAATGCAACTGATAAAGCTAAGATTAAGACAAACTAAAAAAGTACTACCAGAAGAGTAATACACTTCAAAAAATGCTCTGGTCTCCATGGCGCAGAATACCCAGCGTGGACTTTTGAGTCAGTCCTCATCACTGGCACCCTTTTATACTTCTCAAATTTGATATCCAAATGTCCACGGTGACAAATATTAATTTCTAGACATGAGCTATGAAATACCTTAGGGTTTTAACGTCTCAGTGAATCACCCAATGCTTATTTCTGCATCAAAAAGAACTATATCAGGAGTGAAAGAACAAATCCAAGAAAGCTGCAGCAGAAACATTTCTGTCTTATTAAAAGCAAAGATTTCCTTGTGCAGTTCACCCGCTTAGCTGCCTGCACTGCCTCTCCCCTGAACATGTTTTTTTCTGTACCCTCTAAAACATGCAGCCAAACGCAGACCATAGCTAGCTTGGCTGCCAGATAGTAGAGCCATGTTACAGAATACGCGTACGGGATACTGAACTTTCACAGGATGACTATCTAGATGACATTACATCTTCCCACTGAAGGCAAAAGTGAACTGGAAAACCGAGAGCAGAACAAATTTCCACATTTTAGACACTTTTGCAGAAGTGTCAAACCAAACGTATTCATGACTTCTCTCACACATATCCCCAACTCTCTCAGACCACAGTCACTCACTTACATTCGCAAACTGAGCACAATAACCACTGTAAAACAAAGCTATTTTTCTTTACAGATGCTAAGACAGGAAGAGTGAGGGAACAAGCAATTGTTATTCCTGTTTGTAAACATTTAACAGGAACTGAGGTGCTCTGCTAATGCTGGTCATGTACTGGAATAAGCGCAATTCTGGTCTTATTTATGACAATATAAATCTGGAATAACCTTCTTTAGGTCAGTACAGTTACTACTGCACAAATAACTGGGCTGAGACTCTGTCTAACAACTGAAAAGGAAATGTGTGCCTCTAACTTCCACCAAGCAGAATACAGTTGTTTAAACTCCTCCATCAGCCTGAGTGACAGGATTACTAGTTTACTAGGAAAAGCCAAATGGATTTACCATAACATATAGGTCTCTTTGAAGAAAGTTACAGTTTATATTCAGAAGTCATAATCAGGAGTTAAAATGCCATGGTAGAAACCATCTTCATGGAAAAAACAAGGAAGAAAACTAAGGAGTCTTCTTTACATAAAGCAAGATTTCTCTCTGAATTTCCAGGTGCCTACCTAACAAACATACTAAAGTCTTAGCCTGAGGACCTCGTGTATTAACCCTTGGATGACTGAAAAAAAGGAATACTGTATGCAGCATGTGACAAGGACAAGTGCCCTGTTCTGGGCTTGCTGTATGACTCACACAACAAAGGCCAACCCCGGGTTTGTACTTTTTGTGCCACTGCAAAACAAGTAGGAATGACAATACTCAATGAATTGCTGGGACATACGCAGCTGTAATTAAACAAAACAATCTCTTTGCATCCCTCAGTTGATTGTTCTAACTTATGCCAGCTCTCCTATAATACAGAGAAAGATAACTTGGACTTAAGATATTCCAGTGACCTAAGCTTTTAAGGCCAGCAGTTAGGAGAAAAGAGCTCCAAACAATGTAGGACTTTGGCAGTCATAATGAGACTGTCAAGAAAATAGTTAATAAAAAGCAAAGATGTGAAGGATCTTTTCAGTGACAGAATGGTTCCCATAAACACTGACAGCTGCTGACTTGTATAAACTAAGCGTGTGGGGCCAAATACTGCAAAGTACTGTGACTACTGGCAAGATTAAAGCTGTCCACCATCAACAGGCAACCGGAAGGATAACAGCTAACAGAATCATGGTCCAGACTCAAATGAGTGAATTCTTGCCCCTACAATGCAACAGGCCAGTCTGACACAGATTAATCCACTTGTAGTTCGAAGTATTTAGTACTTAGGGAGATGAAAGTGGCCTGGTAAAGGGTCTCTTTATATAAAAATTGTACCTAATATGTGCAAATTATATTTCCTCATCTGAAGATACAGTGGATGGATGCAGTATCGGTAGTCAGTAGTAACACAAGAACAAGTTCCAGCCCCACTGTTCTCTGCACTGGCTTGTGGACTATGGAGGCTTGTGGGCGATGAAGCCAGGAGAAAGTTGAGTTATGTACAGGAACAGGGAATACTCTGGGAGGAGGGTGAACCTTCTCTTGACATGCTGTTAAACAGATGTCCTCAGACGTTTGTCTATTTCCTTATAAAGTGCTTGATAGGGCTCCTCTACCATAGGAAAGGCCATGAACATGTTCAGTCATCAAAACTGAATGTGGAGAGATATTTTCCTTCCATTTTTTATAGGCATTGCAAAATTACTTTTCTCAAACTAGATCTTCACTCTCCCCTCTTCACTGAACTCTGTCGTGTCTCTAACTGGAGTAGACATAATATCTTGGCTTGTAAAACTCTTGGCCTGCTGCAGATCACATTAAACTGAGTTATGGAATGTATTTTGGAGGCAGTGACAATAAAAATAAGACTTTCAAATGACCTTTTAGGTTCTTTAAGCAATTTTTAAAACATTTGCTAAAGAAACATAACATAGAGAGAAAATAACTTTTACTCTTGTCACAAGCAAGGCCTGCTGAGATCCCATAACCAAGAAACTAAATGTTGTTTTTCTGCGGTCAGAGGGTATGATATTCTTTGTTAATCAGGAAATCTAGAATTTTATTTGATATCCTGGCAGAATGCAGTGTGCTTATGATGAACTCAATGAATTTGACTCTGCCTGTTGGGTCAAAATCTACACGGATACATAGCCCTCACAGTACACTGGCAATGTTTTAAAAAAGAGTAATTCCCTAAGTGTAGCTTTGTCAGAGAATATAATTATCTAGGGTTTGGTTGTTTTTTTAAAGAGCAAATAGCATTCCTAATTTCCCCTCCCCCTACCTTTTTTTTTTTAAGATGCAACGAACAGTAAAGATCAGTCTGGCTGGCGCTATTTAGTCTTGCATTTGCAATGGCTTTTGGCATGTGTGTCTACACTTGTAGGGATGAGTCACTTCAAATGCAGAGTAGATATGACCACACTCCTGCTCAAGAAGTCACAGAATTAGTGTCATTCCTATTACAAAGATGCGGCAGCCACGGAACTGTCTTTTGGTCCCAGCTGCAAAGGTAATGCAGCTGCTTTAAGCTGCTAGTTGCTGATTTGGAATGAAGAAAATTCCAGGTGGCTGTAAATTACACAGCGAGGACAGCAGGAAGGGCAGATTATAAAAGGCAATACAGGCTAGCTCCATCATCTCGTTTCATTTCATGTATCTTAGTTTTATTTTCTGTTACCTACCCACACCCAGCTTGCACACTCAGTCTATTTTCTCACATATTTACATTTAACATATTCTCTTGGACTTCACTCCAGTGAGTCCAGCAATGGCAATTTGCAACTCAAAAGTTCAATCCAGACAGTCTTGCTCATATTCTCTTATTTTAATCCATTTCTGCATTTGTGTATTTTTATGTCACTATCTACATAAGTTATGCTTAATTATGAACGTACCATTGCTTAATAGGACTAGGCCTAAATGCTTAATAAAAATACTAAAACATTATGCGCAGAGATTTTCTTACAGGGATTTGTAGGTAAATTTTTGGATTTTATCACGCACCTCTCTGAAGAAGTACGGCCAACTGAAATGTGGTCTTTGTCTGGGTCAGCCGCATAGAAAGCTCCAGAAACAACATATTATTATGTATTATTATTGCCCTGCAGCTTTGCTTTGAGTCCTGTCAGCACTTCACAGATGGCACAAGCCTCTCCTAACAAGAAATTCTGTAGTTCACAAACGTCTCCTGGTGTAACTTATAGTGGCTGTGACATAAAGAGGAGTCTGGCAGTGAAAAAGGACAAAGTGGCATTTTGTAAGGAAAGCTGAACTCGTGTTTCACCTCCAGGTGGCTTACGTTATAGGGAACAAAAAGTAACATTGCTTTAGAGAATCTGGGCTGCATGAAGAACATACTGGTTTTAAAGTAATATTTAACATATAGTTGAAACTGTTAAAGTTTCCAACATTATGTATTTCACAGATCATCATTTACATAGTCCCAACAGTAAAGCAGAAAAGAAGATTTAACTCCTTCCTTGAAAGCCTTCTATGACAAAAAAATTCCCTCATTTTTAGAACTTCTGTGAATTCCACTGTAAAAAGTTACCACTAAAAGCAATCCTGCTGCCATCCCTTTCGACATTTCTCCCACTTAACTTCACCAGTCAGAAGTGATTCCACTATTAACAAGTAAAGCATCAAGAGCGTACAGCTCACCAACAACTGAGTCTGCATGTAAGCACGATATACTATTTTCAAGACCAGACTATACATTAACAATGCACAGGACGAAAAAAAGGCAGGAGATGGGATACAGAAAGTAAGCCCTCTAACACAAGTGTTTTGGGCGTGCAGCCTTTACGTTCCAACTGAAATTTTAAAATGACTTAAAGTCTATTTTAAAGTGATCTATTATTAGATAATAGACTTGCGCTACGGGGGGTAGCTCAGGCTTATGAACTCAGAGCCGTCTGTTGGAGAGTGACTCAGCGGTGAAGTGTGACCATGTTTGACCACTCGGGTTCTGTGGGGTGCAAATTAATTATCCCCATTAGGAATCCGCGCCGGGAAATAAAACAGTAAAAGGCATCATCTCTACAAGCCTATGAGATTAAAAATAACTATGATCAAAACAATCTCGTAATTATGCTAATCAGGTGGTGTTACTCTGCCTAGAGAAAGCCATATATATACGTTTAAATATTTTTTTTTTTGACATAGAGCTGGGGCAAGATAAATTTGAAGTAGCTTTGCGTGAAACATTTTTGTTCATCTTCTAAGAGAGCCTTCCCTCCAAACACATTTGACACACGCATCCAAGCGTACTCAAATTCCTGCCTTCACAGATCCTCGTGCTAAACTGCTTCATAGCAGCAGAGGGCTCTCTTTGGCAGCTGTGATATCGCGATGCTCTTCTAGAAAGCCACAAATGAGATCGCTTTTGTTACTGCACTTCTTTTGTAAGGCAACTTGAAAAGCAAGCCTGTACTTCCCTGTTCTCAAATGAAGCGCTTTCCACAATAAGTCTGTGATCTTGTCAGCCAGCAACTCACTGCTGCTGCTTTCTTACTCGGATGCTGAAAATAACCATCATCTTTCAGGAAGGAAGAATGATGTGAATAACGAGTATATTGCTGACTGGAGATAAACTTGAAAGCCACTTTAATACGGAAAGAAACTGAACAAAATAAATATCCTATCAACTTAGGGCTGATAGCATGCAACTTAACCATACATATTTTAATACTTAAAACTTACTTAAATTCCACTTTTGGGAATGAATCCTGTGACAAGAATTCAAAAACCTTGAAATATACCTTTAAAATATGCCAACTAAAATGAAAACAGAGGGTAATGTAGATGAATTCGCTGATGCAGTGAATGCCAAACTGCCAGAAGTGAAAACAACTATTTTTATCTCTTGTAAGATGCAAACAAAAGAAGTAAAATTAGTTTTTTCTACAGAACTACAGTTGAAAAAGTACCAAAAGTGTACACCATAACAGAAGTATTTCTATAGAAAATGTCAATACCAATATTCTGTGACCTGGGAACATGAACAGCTTTATTTCCTACGTATACTGACATCATTTGCTCTTTTTCAGCTGCTCATCTCCTGCTGGTTTCTCCCACATCACCTTCAGCTTATTCTTTTCTGCAATAAAGAAAGTGTCATCTGGCCAAGAAGAGATGGCCAGAGAAATTCCAGCACTTAGTAAATCCTTGTCTAGAAGCCCACGGGAAGCTGCAGAGCACTCCCTCTTTTTGGTTCTCCCATTGCTGGAGACAGAGCACGAGGACGTGCCGGTGGTCTCCCTATGCTATAGGGCCCTGCCGGGACACAGGCTTCACCTGCTACCAGGATGTACTCTTTGCTAAGACCAAAATCTGAGCAGCACATCTGGGCAGGCATTTAATCATCACACGAGGTGACAGCCGCTCTAAAATCACTAGGGACAACCCATTACAGCAGTGATTTTCTCCTTGTACCTACATCATGTCCTCTGTGCTTGTGTAATATAACATACATGAGCATGTGAATGTCTGTGTAGTGTTCAACATCTCTGTCTTCTCCCTGTGAACTGAAATAAACAGGGATAAAAGATATGTTATTTTTTGTAAACATCACATATTTATTTCTGACTTCCCAGATCAATGCAATGACTTCTCATCTTTTTTTTTCAGTTGTGTTAAAACAATGTTGCTCAATTTTGAGCAAATACTGGAGTCCACAGTATCTCTAAATACTGGTACTGGAACCCAATGCAAAGTTAAGGAATGTACTTAATGGTGCAGGCTAGGTTAATTTTATATCTGACTTTCCTTATATAAAAAAGATAAAGCTGTTTCAAGCAGAAAGTTTGAGGATAGGAGCCCCAAAACAAATAATTTGTATCAGAATAAAATTCATTCTAGAAATGACTCAGAGATCCCTCTAAAACAGTGACTGGAAAACGAATTTAAGCCTCTTTTACGAGCAACTTTTTAAACTAGATTTTAAACCAGGCTTTCAAAAAACCTTTTGTTCTGAATTCTACATGATGTAGAACTGTACAGAATGATGACAAGTTCATTTTCACAGTGCTAGGATCAGGCAAACATTCTTGAACAAAACTTGAGATATGAAAGATACAGTTTGAAACTCATGGAGACTGCCAACAAAATACATAGGTACTATACATTTGAACAGTTAAAAAGCAGAATGTCTACCCCTGTCTGTCAAGACCAGTTATTTTGAAAGACAGCTATAAAAATAAATGTAATACACATTGTAAAGCAGAAACTAAACACTCATAAATACATACCTGCTTAGAAATGGTATTAATATCAACAATCACAATTATATATGTCATCAATTACAATTGACAAAACTGAAAATATGGAGCCAGCTATTCAGCCTCATGCTTCAAATAAATACACTGATTTACAACTATTAAAACCCACGATGAGACCTATAGGTTACTCAACTAATCCTACCTCTCCTGTCTGTTCTCCTACAGCTGTTGATGCCGGCCTCTGGCAGAGATGAGATACGGGACTACGGAGGCCTCACCCTGATCAGGTACATCAATTTCTACAGCTTACTGTGGTCAACTGTATTTATTATTCATTCATTAACTATTATCAATGATTTTTATTTATTGTTTGTATTTTTATTTATTGTAGATCATGGAGTTTAGTTCTGTCATTTTTGCAAAGATCTTGCCATCCTAAGGATGAAAGAATGTATTACTTAAAAGGCATCCAAAAGACACTAGCTATCTTGGCATCTAATGGAGATAACCTTCCAGCTGCCCGAGTTTTAAGTGCTTTATCTCACGTTCTGTTTTCATTCAATAATTAGATTTTTATTAACTGGATATTGACCTTCTGAAGGCTCAGTACTTTGTGTGAGGACAAACAGACTTTGATAGTTTTGAATACTATCGGTGATACATTTACTTTTTCTAAATGCAAAGAACTGTTGCTAAATGTGCATCACTAACTAGATTACTCTGCCCCCTCCTCTAACTCCTGATAGGATCCAGTTACTCAAATCCTAAATAATTAGTTGCAAATTCTAAGTGAAGTTGCTTGCCTTTAAAGCATTTTATATAGACTTTCTTCTTGTAAGGTTTGTATTTTTTTAAAAGCATAATTTCCATTAACTCCTGCTTTTAGTCAGGCTATAAATACCAGAAGAACAGTCTCCCTCCTGGTATTTTGGCACTTCTGTACCTTTTCATAGCCAGAAAAAGTAAGTGGAGAGACATGAAAATGAAAAATAATGAAAAAACAAAGAAAAGAAAAAGAAAAAGTTAACTGAAGCACCCTATGAATGCCAAACAAAAATTACACACCTTTGGATTCAAATAGTCTCCCATCTAGTATTTTGTTTGCTTACAAACACGTTTATTCCAAAGCAGCGCTGCATGAGTTACTGAAACTTGTCTAAAGCTTGTCTCCACGCCTGGTCCTTTGGCAGAGCTCTTTCCCACGTTTTGGCACCTGATGACAGTGCGCTAACTCCTATTTCACTTTTACCGAAGGTGGAATTTAATATGAAATATCTGACCTGGGATGTTCTGTAGTTAAGTTTAATCCACCGGCCCTGAGCTTATTTGTCTAGGATTCAGGTAATCTCGACTCAATTCCTATCTCCTCCACAGTGCACTTGTATGAGTCTGACAGATTACTTGGGCGGTGCCTCAGATCCATTTCTGCATAATGACTGTAAGAATTTTTTACTCCCCGCAAGTCATTATGCAAATAAATCCATAAATCCTTATGAGATGTTTCCATATCTCAAGGATCAGTCACAGGGTATATTATTAGGCTAACATGTGCTTCCAAAACCTAATAAAAGAACAAGGCATTATCATGTCTCTCCTCTTTCTTTTTTAAACATCACAAATAATTTTGATCATGTCGTCTCATTCAAATATCGGATTGAATTCTGATTCAATTATGATCTGCTCCAAAACCATTTCTCTTACTCAAATCTAAAGCGGATTTTCAATTTTAATAAAATCTAAGAGAAATAAGGGGTGCACACACAGAGAGACACTCTGAGATAAAACTATGTGGGGGAAAACAAGCCTCTCTGCAATGTCCTCATGCAGTGTCTCCAGCAGAATCCAATACAACCACCACTGTGCTCCTCACCATCAAGTATTAGTCACACCTGGGCGCTACATTGTGATTTACCATTCAAGGTCAGCTGAAGATCCAGATGCAAACAGTGCTGTGTAGTCAAGCCATCTTTAAAGAGCTATTTCCTTGGTACAATTATCTGAAATTATTTGTTGGCAAGACCATGTCGGGATCCCCACTCTTTGACCACTGCCTTGACTTTAGGGAGCCAGGAGACACATTTTCAAGCATGAAGGTTGCTAATACTAACAATTCATAAAGAAGGAGGAAGATACCTGCAGGTTCATGTTTTAGCCTTAAGGTCATTGCTAGTCAGCCGGTCTGGTTTTGCCACCCTGTGGCTTAATCAGCACTTGAACAAGGTAACGAATCCCTAGGACTTTCTCTTGGTCCTTTTTCAGTGCCCTGCCACGGCCATTCGCTGAGGTCAAAAATCAACCCTGTTTGGCTCAACATTTCCAAGTATTGCTCCGTGTATGCCAGAATTAGTGCAAATACCTGCCATATGCTTACTCATGACTATTAAACTGGAGTATGATTTTTCGTGATGCTGACTCATGGGAACCCTATCATTCTCCTGAGACAGATCCATTCAGTTCAACAAGACCAACACAGAGACGGCACCTCCGTAAGAGTCTAATCCTGACAGAATTGGTTTTATGTTAGGGGATGGATGTTTTAAATAAACAGCCAGGACAAGAAGGAAAACAGCATTATCTTCCTATTTGCCTATTATGGAGTTTTGGGGGGGTTCTTTTAATTAAATGTACTTAAGTAAAATTTTTATCTTGTGGATGATACTGCTAGTCTTTATGTGTCTTCTGTTGCCTCAAAGCTGCCGTGGCTGTAAGACCTATTTTGCTTCTCCCCCAATTTGAAACAATTGGCACAGGCTGGTTCATCATGGTGTGAAACTCTCATTTAGTAACAGGATTTTCTAAGCAGCCCTATTCTTCTTTGCATAATTTCTTCTCTTACCTCGCTTCTTGTAATCCGCACAGCAAACTCTGCTTATCTACCTTATATTAATTTTTTATATTCAGCTCTCTGTATTAAATAACTTCCTTTCTTGACTGTTTTTTGAAATCTCAGTGGTATCTCATACAGAGAGTTTCATTTGTATTTCCCCAAATCCACTGGTGCGATGCCTATAATACTGTTCTGTAAGCTGCTAAAATTAACTTCAGCAATTGTATTAATTGGAATTCGGACTATCAAATGGAATGAATCTTAAAACTTCCTTATCCCAATTTTCCTTTGCACTCATTGTTTGTTATGGCATCATCTGTGAAGGTCATCCGAACCTTATGGGAGAACCAGACAATCTTAATTATATTATTCTTCATTTCTTTGCTAAGTTGAACAGCTCCCCACAATGTTATAAAAACCTTTCTCACAGAAAGCCGCCCTCAGTCTTCAAAAACAGAAACAGTATATTCTCAACCTAATTTGTGTTTTATGCTTTTAAAGTATGCTGATCTGACATCTCTAGAAGCTGGGGTCTGCTGTTTACACACAGAATAAGGACATCAGAGAGAAAAAAAAAAACAGTAGAAGCTTCCCATGGCAACTTGCCTTGAAGCTGTCTTTGAACGACCACCTCGAGGGGTGACAGAGCATTTCAGTTTCTGTGGCTCATTCAATGCTGTGGCTTTCTGATGAGGCTTCTAATGAATGAATACAACTGTAATGTTGTTTTCTCATATATAACACCGCTCCAGTATGTCTGGTTGGCAGGCCACTGAACACTCATCATGAGGCAATGACTTCCAGTTGGTTACTGTACTTCTAAATGTCAAATTTGACCTTTAAAAACCTCCACTGTGTAAAGGTCTAGCACAGAATTAAGTTCTCTCTCTGCAGATCATCACAGGAATTCAGTTGTTATGCACTTATCATGTACCTTAGCTTTCTGTAGTCCATTTCAGCGTCACCGAACAAATTCCTTCCTACTAGGTCTCAGTCAACTTCAGTCATATCTGGATTTATCAGTGACCCTTCGTATCTTCAACCAACAGATACAGATGTTTCCATCTGTCTTTTGTTGGATGACTCACTGCCTTATTCCTCCTCCCAATTTACGGTTCTGCTGATTGCTCTGAGAGTTCAAACTCTTCGACGTCATTAAGATCTAACTAAGCTCTCTGCATACCAGACACAGTCATGCTGCTCAACAATTACAAAAGGTAAAATGATTCAAAGGAACATGTCAAAATGTCTCATTTTCCCATTACAACTATTTCTTGAGTTTAACTCAACCTTTTCCATATTCCTGTTTCTGTTTTCCCCTAGTTATAAATGACTTGAGTATCACTTGCTTTTTACTTCACATTTTTCTGTCTTTTTTTAATGGCAAAAAAAATCCCTCGCCCATGAGAACCTTCTACCTGAACCAGAGGAAATGTTTACAGTGCAATTGCATATAAATCTTTTGGGTTTCTGATTTTGCTAAAAACACGTATCTCAGCTCAGGTTCACTAAAATCTTTGCCGAATGCTAAGTAAGCCTAAGAAGATTTCCAGTTCTGCACTGGAAGTAATGAGACATATGATGCACAGTAAAAATCATTCCTTTCAACTGAGTTTCGCTTTGATGTTCATGAATGGATTGAATACCAAGCTCATGGCAAAAGCCAAAGGAAGTGTATGGGAGCCTGAAGGTTGAAGGTGGTGAATCAAACTCATCAGATAATAGGGTCTCTTTGCTCTGCAGACAATAAATATCATAGCGTCTGCTAATCTAAATCATTGAAGTATGCCTAAAAATCTACTTTCTAATATGTTTATTGAGGACCTGTGTTGTACTTCTACCTGGAAGATTTTCTGCTCGTTTAACTCACATGATGCAGTGACAAGGGCTGGTCTCCGTTCATTTCCTGGAGGTGCCATATCATCAGTCCAGCTGAGTGTATTTTAGAGCTAAACTACTTCATTTATTCATCATCCAGGTATATTGACTATCGGAGTGAAACAGTTCAGTTAAGATATTCTCCTTTCACACTTTCTTTCAGTATGTCAGCTGAAAGTGACGCTAAACTACTGAACTTTATGTTTGTTTTGAAACTGCCTTTTAATCCACTTAAGAGTCTCATCCAGATCTTGAAGAACAAACAAGCAAAAGAGCTGGATTCTATCATGATTAATTACAATGGAAATCAGTCCCAGCCTAAACATTTACTGAATGCTTAATCCCTGTTAATGTTTTTACTGAACTCCATGGAAAAATATATAGTATTTTTATTATCATTATCCTGTTTTGTTTTGTTTTTTTTCCTGCAGCAAGTGCTTCTTTGGGAAAAAGGTACGTGGCAAAAAGCAGAAATAAGACTTTTTGGTGTGTGCATGAAGATAGCGTTGCTAACAGAGGAGATATTTTAGCATGGGATAAACCATGGAAATAGGCAAACATACAGGAGGTTTATTTGATATGCACAAGCCAACTAGGGCAGTCAGCACGTGCAGAACACCAGAACCGTGTGGGGAAGTGGGTAGCAGCAGAAGGTGATGCCACAAAGAGGTACGGCACAGTGTATGATGAAAAGTAAGACAGACAATCCAGTGTCAGCTCATTTTCTTTGCTTAAAGTCTGGCTCATTTAACCGGTGTCCACTTTGCTTTTGCCCTTGCTGCATGCAGGAGTCCCTTTCTTAGCACGTTGGGGAAAGTGGATATGCTTTCAGCACATGCTAGTTGATAGCAATCACTGCTTATACCAAGTGATTTTGATCACCCGCTATGTTAGAACAATTCCACAAAAACCGAAAATCTGTGTGATTTTTCACTCACTGTTGTTGTCTCCTCTTTGTCCTAACTTCCCAGAAATGCTAAAAAGATGGATGGAAAGGTAGTCAAAAAGCCACATATGGTGAATGACATTAAACACTAAAATCTTATGTTCTTTGGGTACTTATCCTTCTCACAGTAATTGCAGTAGTGTCTGCACATGAGGAAAAAAAGAACTAGAAAGGTCATCACCTCTTAAACATTGTATTTAATAAAGCACAAAATCAAATTGCTCGAACTCGGGTGCCGCAGCTCAGCCCTGCAGCCACACTACACCATTGAAAGACCACCTTATAAATGTGCTACCTTTTCTTCCCAGTGGAAGTTAAGCTCCTCTATAACCACTTTGCAGCCAAGCAGCAGTAGACATTTTGGTTTCAGTGCTGTGGAAGGATGGTACACAGCACAAGAGAGAAAGATTTTAAGAGGTGAAATCTCTCAAACTACTTTTTGCTTTAGGAATAAATTCAACTACAGATACAACTACTAATCTTCATGCCAGTTCAGGGTACCTTCACAGTCTCCATTTGAGGTCTTGATCTGACTTCTCTAGTTATGAATAAGTACTGTCATCAGAGAAGCTCTAAAGCACCATAAAACATTCTTCTTCTCTTACTGCTAAGGACATTTCAACTTCTGTAGAAGACAGTCATCCACTGCATACATCGTTTAAACAATAGCAAGAGGAATATATGCCCACCATTAAGTATACACTCAAGCTACTATGAACTACCAATGCATGTCTGCATAGTAAAGGCCTGGTTCCTACACCGATATACATAAATATCTGCATATTTGCTTATTTTGAGAAAATTAATAGCCATATACTCACATGACTTCCTATTTGCTCGTGACCGCTTCCTCTCTCTAGGCACCACTCGCTGGCTTGGCACTTGGGTGGCGGACTTTACAATACGATCCATGATCTCATCTGCTGCGTCATCCGTTGCATTAGGTGAATCATCGTTGCCAGCGTTCCACGAACCGATACGGCCTGGAAAAGTCCAGCAAATGAATTGAGGGAAAAGAAGACAGAAGTCTCTTGTATCACTTTGGTTTTGCAATTGGTTTTTTTTGGGAATTACAGCAGACAGCTCAGTCATTGCTACTTCAAATTGGCCAAAGTAGAAGACTGCCTAACGGAGAATATTTCTAAATAATACCCTAGACTCTCTGCTGTATCAGCAGAGACCCGAGAGCTCAAATGCAATTATAACTTTCTATTCCCTTCAGCCTCAGAGTCTTATACTTGACCATACAACTGGCAACTGTCTGCTAGAGACTGTCTCTCCAGCCAAGGATTGCTGGAGTGTTGTGTGACCATGTTTCCCTCTGCTCCTATTACACAGAGACTAGAAGACATGGCACATGTTAGAAATTGATGCAAATCAGCAAGACAGGTCTTTTGTACCAAAAGAGAGAATGAATCCATTTCTGAGCATCTGTATCACAGCCTAGTGCAAAGAAGACATGAAAAGGGCAAAAAATGTGGTTTGACTTATCTACTTGTCCTTTTCACAATGAAGAATTCACCTTCTCGTCACAGAGCTGTATGTGTTCTGGCACAACTGCGTGTGCCCTGTTATGAGCAGAAAAGCAAGAGTTGCTGGCAAGCTGAAAAGCTAAATAAGCAATTTTGGTTAAAACCACAAACAAACAAGTGAGCCATGTCTCCAAACCCAAGGCTTTGGCACTCCTTACTCGACAGAGCTGTGTCAGACACATCTCTGGGTTCCGCCACTACAGACTACTGTTCCGTGTGCTTTTTGTTTTTGAATAATTTGAAGGCTAGTATGCAGCGAGAACACCGACAGCGAGCTTTGCAAAAGAGTGGGTGTGGTAGAATTGCAAGCAGCTAAAAATTCACTGGCGAGGCCACTCCATATCACGTCCCCAATGTCAATAAACAACAGCTTTGATTAGCACTTTGCTCTGCTGCTTCTCTCCTGGCTATCGTCAAAAGCAGTTGTATTACGACAGAAGCTCCTGACAAGCTTCTGTCTGGCTCCCCCATCCTCTGCCTCTGCTGTTCTTCAGGGGAACACAAGCTGACTCTCATTATCAGGACACACTGCTCATTAGCATTCAATGGACTACTTCTGCTGTTCAGCTTGTTGCAGTGCAGCTTGAATTATTTCATCTTTGTACTTTAGCTAGTTGACTTGCTTCTTAAATTGGGGCTGTGAAACCTCTAAATTAGACAGGATCATGGTTTCAAGCATTAATAAACTACACACACACAGACTTAGTGGTGGATGCTCTCTGGATGTGCTATCAGTGGTATCAAAAAAGAATCAAGAAAGTGTAAGATATCCAGATGTGAGGGAAAAGAAATACCAGAACAGAAAACTGAAGACTTGAATTTGGTGCATCACCTTTACTCCAAAATCCTCTTCCAGGTATCATGTGTATGGGAGGGGGTGAGGGGAAGACGAAAGAAAATAAACTGGTGAACCCAGCGTCTGTAAAATGATTTAGCATAAAGGAAGTGGTTTAGTGGCTGCTTAAATGAAGAGGTGTACCAGTGAATCATGTCTTGGACAAAAAACAAGGCTATCTCATTGCCAAGAATGGTTGTACCAGTGAGCTCTTCTGTTAGAGTATCAGGTGTTGGAATCGGCGGATTGGGTTAGGTTTTCATTTCCTCCCTGTCAGCTTTCAGAAATCACCCATGCTGACATTTGGAAACAGCAGAGAGCCATGGACCTCAGAGAAAGAGATATCTGTCAGGACAGCAAGGAGATGCGGGGCTGTCCACAGCAGCTTTTTATGCTCCTAGGCTCCACTTAATCCACTAGCTTTGCAGTTTAGCAGGGAGATGGTTAGAAGATTAACCGTTTTTTTCCTACCCTTTTTCCTCTCCCCAGTCATTCCTAAACTGCTGCAAGGCCCTTTCACTTCAATGTGAATCGCTACTTTCTACTTGCTTCTGTTGAAAATAAAAAGAAAACCACATCGTGGATCCCCTATTTTGCCTTCATGATGAGAACAGGAATAAAAATTGGGGTGTTGGTGGGCAGCCATGTTCACAGGGGTGGGGGGAGAGGTATGAATTTCTGCAGGCTTGTTCTCCTAATGTCCCCAGGCACTACTTTGGCTGTGAGCCACGCGTTAAAACTTCAGATGAATTCTCCTACATCCCCGTGCCCCAAATCACCACCTCCAGTGTGGAAACACCACTGGGGTCTTCTCCTTCCCCTTCAACCCTTTTGCCGCGAGCGCTACGCAAGGGGGCCACAACCTGCGTTTAGGCCACCGTGCAGCTACTGTGCCACAAGAAATGTGGCCAAAAGGAAACTGCTGGCACTTACCTCGGCTGGCCCGGCTTCGAGTGCGAACCCCGAGCGCCGTGGTGCTTTCCCCGCTGATGGAGGAGGTCTTCAGCACAGCCTTCATGTTCTCATGCTCTGCAGCGTCCTCAGCGTACTGCAGCCCCTGGGGCTGGCTCTGGCAGGGGGGCGAGCTGCTGGAAAACTTGCCAGACTGCGGGAGGAAAACGGATTTGTTGTTTTAACAGAAAACAGCACGGAGAATAGGCCAGAGTCTTGACCGCGAATTGCAAGGAGAGAAGAGTCCTCTTGGGCTGGTTTGGACAGCAGATACTCCCGAAAGAGCCAGGCAACAGTTGCTCCTCTCCCAGAGCATGCACCCTGAGCAGAAATAAACTGGAAACAGGGCGGCAGCAGGGAACAGCAGACAGAATCAGAGGAAAACCAGATGCATTAGCTCAAGCCTTATAATTTTGACCTTCTGTCTGAGAGTATAAGGTAAAAGCTTGCTTTGAAACCTTCGACCCAGGCTGGGCCTGATCTGGGGTCAGGTATGACACTGAGGGAGACAGCATGAGACCCGACACAAATAAGAAATTGCTTTTTCCTGTACCATCACCTTTCAGTAACAAGGCAAAACTGGGAGAAGAGTATTCGAGGAAGAGAGACCTTTCCCTCTTGCCTCTCTGCGTTGCTGCACAGAAAACTCTCAAAATGGTCTAAAACACAAATACCTACAAGTAACCTTAAAATACATTACCAGTAATGCTGAAAAAATCCCCGGTCCCAAAACACCCAGCCAAATTATTTCATGGCCAAAACACAAAAACTGCAGTCAGCAGTTAGAAGAACAAACAAAACCTTACAAGAGATTTAGGAATCTGCCCTCTGCTTCCCCCCCCATGATTTTCCTGTCACCACGACTACATTAACAACAGCGGCTACATTAGCTGGGCTTGCATAGCACGTGGATGCAGCAGCTCCACCGGTGACTGAAAACAGCCGTCTAGAAATGGATGAGAACAGCAGAAACAGATACTTTCTAAGGAGAAGAGCATGCATCGCTGGGCTGCTCTCCCTTCCCAGCCTCTGCCTACAAAGGGCTGTGATGCTGGTATTCGCTCCACTGCTCTTATCTACAGAAAGGCTAAAAGCACATTTAAAATACAGTCCTGGCTGCAGAAAAGACAGGCTCTGTCAACAGCAAACAGGCATCAACAGATAATAATATCCCTCAGTATTTTCAGTCATATCAGTCCAGCATCAGAAACTGAAATATGTTTTCTTTTTCTTTTTAATCTTTCTTACTCCTACCAATTCAGCACAGATGAAAGAAGGTGTGCTACATTCTCTTCTCCCTTTGCATAATAAACAACATTAATTATTCACTTGACGGTATCGAGCTAGTCAGTTAAAGGGATGCAAACCTGCAGAGCCTTTCTGTCAGAGAACAGTACATTGGAAGAAAAGACTGGGCCCTACTTTCAGGGCTTTGATCGAGTCCCTGGGGCTGTCAAGACTGCAAACTGAAAGTATCTAATCTGGAAATCAATGACAGGGTAATTCTATTTTCACATAATGACTTTACGGGGTAGGATAGCAAGTTAACAGAGGAGCAGTAGCAAAACAATAATCCCTACGAGGCACTGAACTAAATATATCAGTGTGAGATTTATTTTTGATAGTGAGAAGTTTGTTTTCTTGTTAAAATATTAGCTTGCAACATTTTGATGTGGGAAGTGTGCAAGTGCTAGAGTATCACGTTAAATTAAAAGACAGAAAACCATTAGAGAGAAACTTCTATGAAAGTGCATGCCATTTTTGCATTAAGAATACTCTCTTACACACAATGGTTTGTAACGCTGATCAATACCATCCAGAAAAAAACCAAAGGACAAAGTCGTGACATAACTATTAGTTACTATTCACACAGGTTAGTTAAATGTTGGCATAAAAAGGCTAATTTGTGTAATTTTCTTTCTGCGCCCCAAGCTATACAGCATGAATCATCACTGGGGGAGAAGCTCTATAGCCAGAAGTTTTATTTTACTTCTTTAATTTTCAGATGTTGCTGTAGATTAATGCCCAAACCCCAGCCTCTTGAGCAAATGACTGCCATTATGAAACAGTGAGCATTAAGCCACATTGTTTATGTTCAGCAAATTGAAGAAAGCTCTAATGCTGAACAAAAAATGCATTGCACAATAGATGCTCCTCAAACCAATAAATTGTTTTATTATGAATATAGCACATTATAGTTCTTAAATTATTTATTCACTCCTTTCTTCATTTTCAACATCACCTTCAGGAGCACTTTATGATAAATACGTGAACTACTCTGTGGCTCACCTCTGTGGTGACTGCAGTATCTTATTCGCAGTTCATACAGCAAAGAGAACCGCTACAATTTGCTTTGCATCCCTATATCCTGATGCTTTTGAACACTTTATGAAATAATACCATTTGGACTTACACAGCTTAATAACGAGTATGAAATTATCATGGTAATCTGTAGCCCAAGGTAACTGATGATCCCCATAACATTCAGATCACTGATGTTTTGGGTAGTGGGGATACTTTGCAGTTTAGTAAACAGACATTAAGGAAAAGAAATGAGGAAACTTAACGTTATTAAGGCCTCAGATCAGGATATCCTTATTCAAGAGAGCAGGTATGCATATGGTTAAAGCTGACTGTAAAAATGCATTCTTACGATTGAGCCAAAAAGCTATGAGAAAAATGTCATGGTTCATAGTTCCAGTTGAGCAGATGGAGTTGAGCAGTCCATACTATCTGAGTTAGAAATTAGGTGTCACAGCACACGGGGGACATGGGAATGACATGCTCTTTCAGAGAACCATACCTCAGCATCCTCTTCTTCATCGGTCTGCCACCGGAAACAAAGGACAGGGTGGAGAAGGACAAACAGCAAGATTTAGGAAAGACAGTATGGTCAACCACAACAGAGTAAGAGGTAACCATGGTACTGTTTATGCAATTATAGGAGGACATAAAAATACAAAGCGTGTAAGAAATTCATTCCTTAGATAATCAGCTTGCTTTTTTTTTTTTAAAGTTAATTGTACATAGAACGGACTATCACTGTCAGTAGGGTATATAAAAATTTCCTGATTTTTCTTAGAGAAATTACGAACTGAAACTAGCCCTAACCCATCCTATTTCTCTCCCTTGAGCCATGCGGTTGCTTGCCCACTTTTTGCCCTTTGAAAATTGAGAACACTAGGAAGGACTCCCTCTCCTTTTTCCAGCTGCGTTCAGCACAGGGAGGTCCTGGCTGCTTTCTCCCAGTGCAGGGGTCAGCTTCTTGGCAATTCCTTTTCTCTACACTGAAGTGCTTGTTTTAATTCCTTTTTTAAGCTGGGGCTTTTCAACTTCCAATTTAGCAGAGCACTCAGGTCAAATGCTGAGTAGTCTTTGAATAAATGCTTAAAGTTCTTCAGTAGCTGCCTGATATCAGATCCTGGGAATTAGAGAGATACAATTATCCTTTGTCATTCAGTGCTTTCATGCTTTGTGACAGCAGGCGTGTAAAACTATCTTGACAGTTACACTACATTAAATGCAATGGGCATATCAAAATATTGTGGTATATGGAGTGTTCTTAAATTTGGGGATTTACAGGGAATTAGCAAACTATTTAGAGCTGTGTTCCCAAATGCCTGGGGAATTCTTCATAGGGTTGTCAGATGCCCCACATGGAAGGTTCCCAAAGTAAAACACAGTTTCTCAAGTATCTGGGCTCCTTGTTTCCATAATTTTCAGTTTGACTGCTTATAAAGTACAAACATAGCCCAGAAATTCGATGCATTTTTTTATTTGTGGGTTTTGTTTTGTTTTTTAAAAGCAGCATTCCACCAATTCTATTCCCCTCCCTCATATTACTAATACATATTTTTTACCTTATCTCCATCTCAGCTATGATTTCAGTCTAGGATTGATACATTCTGTTCCAGAAACATTCATCATTAAACATGAAAGTCTGATTTACTTTGGCCCTCAGCTTAGTTTCAGCACAATCTCCATAAGAAGATTAGCTGTGAGAGTGCTGAGCAGCGCATTAACATTACTTTTTAAGGGTATGTTTTATTCAAAGAGTGAGATGCTTATTTTTCTTTGGACAGTGGCACTGAGAGAAACATGGGCAGATGTTTCGCAGCGCGACCTATTAAACATGAAAGTCTGATTTACTTTGGCCCTCAGCTTAGTTTCAGCACAATCTCCATAAGAAGATTAGCTGTGAGAGTGCTGAGCAGCGCATTAACATTACTTTTTAAGGGTATGTTTTATTCAAAGAGTGAGATGCTTATTTTTCTTTGGACAGTGGCACTGAGAGAAACATGGGCAGATGTTTCGCAGCGCGACCTCGTCAGGTTGGACGGGGCTCTGAGCAACCTGATCTATTGAAGATGTCCCTGCCTACGGCAGGGGGGCTGGACTAGATGACCTTTAAAGGTCCATTCCAACCCAAACTATTCTTGATTCCATGTTACTTTGGCCCTCAGCTTAGTTTCAGCACAATCTCCATAAGAAGATTAGCTGTGAGAGTGCTGAGCAGCGCATTAACATTACTTTTTAAGGGTATGTTTTATTCAAAGAGTGAGATGCTTATTTTTCTTTGGACAGTGGCACTGAGAGAAACATGGGCAGATGTTTCGCAGCGCGACCTCGTCAGGTTGGACGGGGCTCTGAGCAACCTGATCTAGTTGAAGATGTCCCTGCCTACGGCAGGGGGGCTGGACTAGATGACCTTTAAAGGTCCATTCCAACCCAAACTATTCTATGATTCCATGATATTCCCTTTACAATCCTTTTGTTTTTTTCCATCCCCCGGGTGGCAGGGAGTCACACCGTAAAGCAATTCTTCTGAAGAAGGCCATCGTTCACTTTTTGGCATGAATAAGAAACAGAAAGGAGAAGAATGGGAAGCAAGAACATACTTGTACTCTAATCCATATGTACATCTATCTAATAAATAAAAGGCAGGAGGAGAGGAAATTAAGCTAAACAATATGCAAAAGGCACTCAGGGAAAGGTGAAACAGCAGCGTACACACATTACAAAGTGTGTGCTCCAAACAAAAGTGTATTATATTATTAGTTTATATCAAGCTAGATTTTTACAAGGGAAGTCCCAGCTGCTGGCCTTCCTGCCCATTTGATCTAGCTAGAAGTGATTTGCTGTGGACTTTCTTTAAGGGCAATGTACTCCTCTCTGTTTGACTTTGCTCATCTCCAGTACCCGGGGCATGACCATTTCCCTTCCTCCTGCTCTGGGTGGAGAGGGCTCACACCTAGAACTGCTGTCCTTCTGCACCCAAAGCTACTCCTGTGCACAGGAGGAGCAGTTCACCATCCCCATCATGTTTCCATGTCTGGAGAGCCATTTGCCCGCAGCAAATACTGACAACAGGATTCAAAGTAGCAAAATAAATAAATCAAACTTTTGTTTCACAAGGGAATCTGTTCTCACCCAGGTGTGTACATTCTGCCTTTTATTTCCTCCTTCATTTCATCATTATAAATACACTGAGAAATATTAATAAATTAGGAAATTTTTAACATGTAATATTACCAAAAAGCGCTGAAAGAATATTGCTATACTGAATACTGCTAGCAGGCACAAGATGTTAATTTTTTAAAAAAAGGCTGCTTGATTCTTGTGTCATCCAATATTGGAAGTTGCAGGACAATCTGAGATGTCCCTCCTTCCCTCCCTCCCTTCCTTTCTTTCTCCCTCCCTCTCTCCCATTTTTCCTTTAGACTAGCATTTCTATGTGGTGGATTTGCCATTTCAAAATATTATTTCTATTACATAGCAATTTTGGAATTGAAACTCTTAAGTATTGTAAAAAGCAGAGCTTCATACATCTGGGAGACAGATGCTTATATTACCTACTATTATTAAAAATCATTAAAAAGCTCAGACTTGTATCTATAATTGCATTTCTTCTCTATTTTGCTTGCTTGTTATTTTTCACGTGCCTGAAATGAGTGCTATCATTGGCTAAAGCCAGATATAAGGTTACAGAGACTAGGCAATTTTCCCTGTGGCAACTCACTGTTCTTCTCCCTTTTTTTTTTCCTTACACACCCCCCCCCTCCCCCCCCAATCTTTCTCTTGTGGCCAACATTCACCAAGATTTAAACTGACAGTGCCCAGTCCACTTCAGCTATTAAAGAACATATAAAGATCTCTGTGGTAAAAGTCTGAAAGAAAGACTGGAAATATTCCCCATCGTGTTTCTCAGCCCTACTCCATGTGAGCAGTTGCTGAAGCTGATGCAAGTTCTCCACGCAAAGAGCCAGCAGACTCTCTCCACGCAAAGAGCCAGCACCCCTCTGCCTTCCAAGTCTGCAGGGGGGACCAAGGTTTAAGAGATATGTGCCTTCTCGTTAAGAACTGGGATGATTCTAGCTTATTCCTTTCCCATTTTTGCTAAAATCCCTCTTCTTCTGCCTAAAAGCAATGTACTGTAAGGTGATAAAAATGAGATCCTGAGGAAACTTTCAAAAGGACAGGGAGGTAAATATCAAATAACCGCACAATCCTTCTAGGTCACCAAAAGCAGAAATTAAAATTCCACATGACTACTTCTTATTAGGATTACTTTCTACAAAGAGTTTCTTTCCAGTGTCAAGATCTAAACTTTCTTCTATCAGTGTTTTGTAACTAGTTGAACATACTGTCAATGCATTACTGATATATCTTCCCTTTCCAATGCCTTCAAATATAAAACACTAAGAAAATCAAGACCAGATAAAAATCACAGCCAACACAAGACTACAATAAAACTCTCCTTTTTCATCATTCTTCACACATAAATATCTTCCATCCTGCTGACTTGGAAACTTGTTTTGAGGTAGATCTGACTTTGAAGTTGTCAAAGGAAGCTGTGACAAATAGTCTGATGCAACTTTAATTCTGTTTTACCATATACTGCAATCAAATGAATGGTGAACGAGGCCATATTACCGGGCTACAGTTAAAGAGATTTAGTAAGTCCTGAAATAACCATACGGCCACATGAATAACTCCCTTAAACAACATCTCTATAAGGGGAGTTTTAAAGAATGTGGTTTTTTACTCCAGCAGACTTTTTGTTTTTAAGCTAATAGGACCATTATATAATTGTAAATTAGTGATAGGCAAAAAATGCTCCCTTTCTGGAGACCTATATTTAGGTGGAACACTAGCTGTCAGATGGCATTTAATTCTTCTCAAATCCCAACACTACCTTGAGCTGAACAAGAGATCTTCTTCCAATAATACAATTTTCTGGGAAAGGCCTAGCTGCCTCCTTTCTTACATTTTCAGAGAACAGCCACCGTCCCTGGCTCTGCTCCTCACTGACTAGCCGTCAGCCCTGAGCCACCTTCTGGTTTGAAAGGGTCCCTTCTCTCCGCCTCCTGAACCCAGCTGCCAGTGATCAGATTTCCTTTTCCTTTTCCCTACGTGTTTCCTGCAGGAACAGGACGTAGAGAAGCTTTCTGTCCTGCCACAGCCAGTTCTTCTGGACAGATAATGCAGAAACACTACATCACACAGTAGGAAAACAGTAACTCCTTCATGTCTCAGTATTGTTTACACTAGTGAAAAGCATTGAAGCTACCTGAGGAAATGAGCATTTTAATTCACTAATCTCTTCGGTTACTGTTATCTTTTAGCTCTGCTAGAATACGGCAGGAAAACCGAGAAGCAACTGAAGAAAGTGATCTCAGTTCCCCAGTGGTAGTTTTGAAAAATTGTATACTATACCCTTCGCATAAAATCAGAGCCTCTTCTTAACCTGAGGCTAGACCAAAAGGAAAATCTTTTGAGATAATAATACAGGTTTAACATTTTCTCTAGATGGGGCAGATTTCCAAATTTAAAGAGGATATTGCCAGGAAAGATCTACAAATGATGGCGAGTCAATGACTTAAATACAATCTCAATTTATATCAGTCTCAATACATATCTATATTTTGACCCATGTTGCCTGAGCCATAAAACTGTAATCAGCTTAGGGCTTTTCATGCCAAAGGCAGGGGCAGCTTTATATGCAATGAACCACTCGCATCTGATCGAGACTCCAGATTTGGATTTTGAGACAGCTGGAAACTTTTATTAAGTACTGGCACTTCTTAAAACTTTATTTGAATTGAGTCAAACTACATCAATTTTAAAAAAAGAAGATAAAAAAAAAATCAAGGGGATTTTAAAGCTTGCTATGCTGAGAAAACTAATCCTATTTTAATTTATTCTATCAGTATGCAATCATACAGTCAAAAAATTTGCAGGGTAACATCTACTGTGAACATAAATTTGTCCATTCTTTCAGAACCCCAAAGTAGCCTGTTCCCATAAAATTGGCTGTTCTGTGCTTTAAAGTTAAGAAGAAAATTGCTGCGCGTGTGCATGCATATATATACACACATAAAAATAGATAAAATACTAAGATTAAAGACTGTATTAGAATATTCAAAGATGGAGGAAAAAAGCCATTTAAATTCGATTGTAACCACTTAAATGGCTACAATGGTTCATCATTTAAATCACGCCCTCAATTAGGAGCCTAATTTCTAGGTTTTTTGCCTTTTTCATATTCTTGGCTGATCAGGTACACACAGTTCCTGGTGTCTTCTAGATATTTTGGGCACCGTCTGTGCAACACACAGAGATGCTCTTTTTGGATGCTTAATTTCAGTTTGTTGTCATTCTATAAATTGGTATGAAGCAAGAAATATACACAATCAAGGACTTGCAAGTTTTTTCTTCTAAGAGAACAGAGTTCATTACTTACAGTAGAAGAACCTCTTAAGAATAAAAATAAAGAGTAACAACACTTCGTATACGACATTCGATGAAAGAAAGTTTTAAAAATCCATGCTGTGGGAGATACGTTTTGCCACTTACATCTGTTATCATTTTCCCTCTGGTCTTGTTTCTTTCCCTGTGGTTAGCTCGTTTCTGTTTTTGCTGCAAAACTCGTTCCCTGGTGGTGCGGTATTCCAGAGCAAATTCGCTAATAATTTTGCAGAACTTATTGATGTTGACTTCACGTATTGCATAGGGAGGATGGCCCATAAATAACAAAAATGAGTGAAACCTGGAAAACAATGAGTTCATAAATGCAAAGGGAAAAAATCTTTATTGATGGTTTCTGGAAAAAAACCCCACATTTCAGTGAATCCATTTATTACTTTATTAGCTCCCATCATTTCTTTTGTGCTACAGAATTTTCATGGATGCTTTGCATAACACTGGCATGTTTTATAATTAAAACCATGAAAGTCTAGTCTATGATAACTTCATCCCAGTCCACTTTCCCAGGCTGATGCAGGAGATAAGATGTTTATGGAACTCCATCTACTTTATATGACTAATTTGGCATGTGAATGACCAGTTTCATTTCAGTTATAGAAAAAATATTTATTAAGTTTCAATTTTATTTATTTGTATTAAGCAACTTCAAAGAGGCTGTTAGGATGTTGGGGAAAGTCTAGACAAGAAGAATGCAGATTTACAGGCTAGCAAACACAAGAAGGAAAGCATTTCTGGTTCACAAAACTGACCATAAAATTGTATTATCTACCAAGTACTTTAGTTTGGGATACTCTCAATTCACAGTTTTACTGCTTCTGTGGCATTCAGAGCTTTTGCAGTATTTGCAACTTTTACTATTGCTTCTATATTGCATGATTTACAATAGAGCACTGAATGTTTAAAAATGTATGGGAATTCCTTTTAACTGCATCTACATCCCTGACAATAAAAAGTCTTCCCAATCCTAGAAAGATGCATGTACACGGATACATTTTTGGAGAAGTATAGTAGTAGTTGCAGGACATAATAGGAAAAAGTTAATATTTTTCTTATTTGTACAATGCATATGATAAACACAACAGGAAACTGGTGAATTCACTTCCCTTCCACTGCAATTGGGATGTCTGCTTACTTATGGCATGAAAACCAAGTCATTATGAAAACAAAAGAAGAGCTGAATCAACTTCTCAAGAGTATATCCACAAATTTAGGATCATTTGGAATCCAGATCCTAATTTTGACCACAGCAATTTGGAAATTATTCACAAGTTGGAAAATCTCTCAAAATTTCATTAATAAGCAGGAACACAGATAAATTACTCAGATGACTTAAGCTCCATTTGTGAATCTGAAAAAAAGCAGCTCAGGTGTATTGCAGAATTACCATGAATATGTACATTTCAAAGCACTGCAATTACTGTTAACTCCATTGGATGAAACTAAACCCAACAGCAAGTCCTAAGGAGAGGAATCTTAATTCTGTCTTCTGCTGCGTAGGCATAAAACACAAAGTCATAGACCTTGCAAATAGGAGTGGTGCTGCCTATAGAAGAACTCATTGTACAAGACTCGTTTCAGTATCTGCATATGACAAATTCGTCATTAGAACTTCATTTTTTTGCTACAGCCTGTTCTTGTTTATCAGAGAGTGAGTCAATCCCCCTCAAAAGTATTCAGGGAAGGACAGAAAATATAGCAACTTAACCATAAAGCTGCTGGCTTTTGGGGACTAGGTGTTAAAAGACAGTTATTGCACCTTGGGAATAAATGATTGCCTGGATCATTGATCTTTTCATCAGAAATTCAGAAACTTTCTGGAGTAGGGATCTTTCTTAAATGGTGTCTATAACAAAGAATGCACCACATACATCCTGGTAACACTACTTGCTGGAATGTGGATTACACACTTAAAAACATATTTATGATGTCATAATTTATAATTTTAGCAAGTCATTTATTATCAAGATATTGCTGTCACCAATCTAATTCCGTACCTGTTAATTATTCTTCTATGAACAATCTTCAGGATTATGATTCTTTCTGCACAGTCTTTAAGGAACTCGGACATTTTTTGCTTTAGAGTTGGCTTCATTTCATGCTTTGCTATAGCCTTAAGGTGATCCCATGATGCTTTGCACCGTCTTTCCATCTGACACAAGTTTTCCTGGAGTTGTTCAAAGTCAACCTGAAAAAAAAGAAAAGAAAATAAAATGTAACACTTTAAGCAAAATCACTTTGGTAGTATCCTTGGATATCTGAACAATGCAATGTAGGTATAAGAAAGGGTCAATGTAGTTGCAGCACAACATTAATTCACATTATTAATTACTGCTAAATAATTCAGAAATAGCTTTCTCTATCACACTTTGTCTAGACATGAAATGTCAGTAAGGAAAACAAACCAAAGAAAAACCCATACACGTATATATTTGGTTTTAGTCTTGGACGCCTAACACCTAAAGAAGGGACAATAAAATATTGTGATGTGTTTTTTCCCTTGCTAATAACTTCACGCCTGCACCAAGCAACTGCATGACTCAGTTATTTCTGAGGTAATACAAAACTTTATGTTTTTCTTAATCCTTTTCTCTACTACTCATAGCTTTTTATACCCTGTTTACTGCTCACTGCTGTACCCAGCCAACACTTCTCCAGTTTAGGAAGCACTTGGATCTATTCCCTAGCCATGCACCAACTTGTTAATAGATGATCTACTTCTAATCACAAAATTCACGGGCCAGAATTTTTTAAAGCTCTATTGAAAGTAAGTGTTATTTAATGATCTCAGCGCTAACTTTCATCCTTTGATATACAGTACGAATATGCCGGCTTGTAACAAGATCATATAATGGCTTTGAAAGTCTCTCAACACAGTTAAAATAAATGACTGCATCCTACAGTAACATTCATCAGGACAGAAGCCAACACATTCCACAGAAGGTAAGAGAGAGCGTCTCCTTTATTCATCAACCAAAAAAGGTGTTCAAATCGCAATGGTCTACAGAAGACATTCAGGATGCGTTGCTAACAACCGGACAAAGTGCATTAACGACCCAGCCACAGCACACAACAGACGAAAAAAGTAAAACTACCTAACATGTTCTTGAATTCTGAAGAAAGGAAGAATTTATTTTATAATACCACTTCACAGTTCAGATGAACTCAAGCTATAAAATACAGATTTAGCTCTCAGATTCTAAGCACGTCAGTGTTTGGGATGTTACAGTCTGGTACTCCAGTTAATTCCTTAATGCTAAGTGAAAACCAGTGTCAGAGACAGGTTTTAGTTCACTCTTTTTAGCTGTGTGCAGCACCCACTGCTGAGACCTATACTGAGGATAGCCAGAAGAAATGCATGATTATTAAAAAGCTCCTGGTATTGATTTGATTTGTTTTTGCTGTGATTTATAAAGTGATGAATTTTTCCTCTTCACAAGGAAATAAAAACATCCTTTGATCCATTCTGCTATTCAGAAAAGCCCTGCAGGCGGAGCAGCTGTGGGGTTTTTGTTTTCCTTATATCCATATCAATGCATATGTTTAAAAAAAAAAAAGAGTCCTTTCCAGGTCAGTATTTTCACTGTTGATGATAAACACATTGCTGCTCTCCATAGATGGTATATCTAAAACACACATGGGAAAAAATACTACCCATCCTATTAAGGAAAAAAAGCCAAGAGGAGGTATTTCTAGGTCTTACTTGTAAGAATTATCCAACCTGGTTGGGGAAGTCTCTCAGCCCCTGCAGCAAAGAAATTTAATTTTATGACATTTTATGACAGCTTTCACTGAAAACGGAATGAGTTTTAATCTATCAAAAAGCTCTGAGGTTCAAGCCTGTAGGGGTTCAAGAGACATCTCTGGAGAACCGCCTATCTGCAGGGAAAAGATGTGGCAAATTCCCTGCCACATGAAACCCGCCAACAGCCAGTGCATTCACAAGAGTGGGCAGTTTCAGCGGGGACTGGGGATGCACAGGAATCTTTGAGCACAATCAAAAATTCAGATGTCTGGGGAAATCCTAAGGAGACAGCAGCAAGGAGAATGCCACCTGAGCTCCCCTGGAACAAATCTCCGTGGAGCACACACGGCTCTGCTTGAGCAGAAGTTGTAAACTCCTGGAAGGAGTAAAGCAGGAAATCCAATATAGGGTAATGTGTCTGTGAATTCCCCACATGCAAACTGTCCTGTGCCCACAAGAATGTGACAAACCTTCATGAAACTGAAAATCTATGCAAACTGTCCTGTGCCCACAAGAATGTCACAAACCTTCATGAAACTGAAGATCTGGCTGCCAGCTCTCCAGAGTTTGGTCACTTTGTTTGTGGACACACTTACAGAAAAATATCCATGTGTGAAATACTAAAAGTCAAAACTTTTCAGAGACAACCATGTACCCCACCTGATATTTCATGAAGTGCTATTTCACCAGTGCAAATTTTGCAGGCAGGCACAGAATCCATTGCATTTCAGTCTGCTCTAGGTCTTACATGCAAGGAGTTAAGTGAAGCTTCTTCACACGCAATATACCATACAACATCCCTTTCCTCTATCCAAGGTGTAGAAACTGCCTCCCAACAGAGCACCAGAAAACAAATCTAAGTCTTCAGATCTCTCTAAAAAAAACAAGCAATCAAACAAAAAGACTAGCATTTATCAGCCTGCTGACAAGATTTTTCCTATTAGATCTCACAGAAGTGAGATGTAAATGTTCAGGCTGGATCAGCTTAAAGGGAAAATTCTGAAGTTAAAAATATTTGGACTCTACTGAAAAACATTTGACAGTTTGCAGCTTTAGAGTACTACCTGCATGACATTTCAAACCACAGAAAACAAGCTTCCCCCTCGCCCCTTTTTCTCCTAACAGCAATAGCACTAATGGGATGCTCTCCAATGGGAAACAGCGTAATGTGTCAAGCACGGTCACCCTCACTCTACCTCCTCTCTGCTTAATTTACATACCTTGCCCTCATGTTTCCTCTGCTATCCCCTTTTTTTCTTCAGTGCTCACGTTCAGATAAGAAATTAGCCGTAAACCTCGTAGCACAGTAAAACTAAAGATCCCCTGACCACTGATCTTCTAACTGGACTCTCCTGCAATTGCAGATACTTGTACACAGGATCCAGGTGATGTTTTTTTCTAGGCTAGTGGAATATAACATCCAGGTTGCATGCCAGCAATTAGTGTATCTTAAGTGTATCTATCAACCCTCACAAAGACTGGCTTTCCATGGCTATCTGAAATAGCAGTATGTATTATTAACTGATAAAATACACCAAAATCCTGTTAAGTAATATGCTCTTATTCTGCAAACTCTTACATTTTCTAAGCCTTGTAACATGTTGGACTATTAACCAAGGCAGACAGCTACTAATTCCCTTAATTATGAGCACCAGATTCCACTGAAAAGCAGGATCCTGAGGAATTTGACATCCTCAGATCCTTTTCTCTCTTCGCTGTGAAGCCGAATGCATCATGGACGTGAAGGAGCTTTTATCATATTCTAAGCAGCAGCAGTCAAATGACTATGTGGCCAACAAGCGTCTCCATTTTATGCACATTTGTATCATAAAACAGCAGGTACTTGCATCAGTGGAAAACGTAAGTAAAATTCAAATCCATCTGAAAAGCAACAACTTAGCCTCACTTTAACTGAGGTCATCGACCATGGAAGATGAGCACAGTGGTCCAAACCTAGATCTAATATTTGTGCACAAATGTTTAAAAGCAGTCACACTGTTTAGCAATATCCTTGTAATTTCTTTTTTTTTGGCCATTTTTACTATTATTGTTGTTCTGTTTAGGATGTCTTCTAACACTGAAAGTGTTATACACAAATATAACAGCAACAACGATGAGAAATGATCTCCCAACTACGTGTCCCTGTGATAAGGAGAACAAGCACTTGTGTGGAGTAATAATGACAATTATTCAACCTAATATGCATAACGGAAACATGAAAAGGCATATATAACAGCATACCACATCCCTGCCAGTCATAATGGTAGAAAGACACAATTCCTTTCTTTTTTTTTGTTCTTTCTTTCTCGAAAGGAAAGATGCACCAATTCTCACCCGCAGCTGGAAGGCCATGCTGGGACTAAGGAGGAGTTCAGGTGAGTTTCGCATCACATTGTGGCTCCAGGAGACCTCAGCGTAGGAGGTGCTTGAACAAGAACCGCTGTGGCATTATTTTATAACTGCGCTCCACTGAATAAAAGGAAGCAGTAATCTGAAATGGTCATTACAGCTTTCTCCCTGGATAGCTGTTGTGCCCAGCCCCAGGTTTTGGAGGAAGGTGGTAAACATACATTCTTCTTTCTCCTCAACTCAGTTCACGTATGTGCAAAAGACATGCAGCTTGCTAGTCCTGCTTACTGTTACCTTCTGCTACAATTTTAAAAATAAATCTCTTTTTTTTCCTCAGGCAAAAGAATGAGTGGTCTTAGGTTGTTACGCAAAATAAAAATGACTTTTCTTTCAGACACTGTGTAATGTTTATTTGCATTTGTAAACCAATTTAGAAAAAGCAACTTTCTAGACGCTCCTGGGATATATTTGATATGTTCCTCCTTTCTCCTGCCAGGTTCCTCTCCATTCACAACCACACTAACTGAAAAATATTCAGAACTATTCATTATTTATCTGTGAAATCTCTTGCTAGGCCCACTGTTCAGTCTTCTGAGAAGTGCCTTTGTAGACACTGTTGCATCAGAGTGGAGTAGCTGGAGACAGTCCATCCAAATAGGATTTAAAGACTAATTTATGTGACACAAGGCCTGCAGGGTCAGCCTCATTCAGGAAACCATTGCCATAAGTCACTAATGGGCAACTTAAAAAAAAATAAATCTATTTTTCAATTTAATGCACCACCATATTTTGCACAAATGACACTCAGACCAAGAATAAAACCCTCCAACCACATGCCAGCAATACCAGCACTCATTTTAATCCCTTTATATCATTATTTATTGCTTGCTACCATAGTAACAGATGATGACTCCGCAATGAACAACAATAGAAAAAAGAATTCTACCAGGTTTCTCACTTCACTGGGCTGAGATTTCAATATCGCATGATACACCTACTGCTCAAATGACGCTGGTTTTCACCTGACTCAAAAACTACCACCACCACCACCACCATCAAGTGGCTCAGCGTTTACTTCCCTGCCCATCCAGGTTCCACAACACTGGTCCTTTAAAAGGCTTATTTTTTCCAAGTTGTCCTGGTTTCAGCAGGGACAGAGTTAATTTTCTTCCTAGTAGCTGGTACAGTGCTGTGTTTTGGATTTA
>NW_008795364.1:2701357-2712867 GCF_000699145.1 Aptenodytes forsteri | reverse complement strand
CCCCCCCCCCCCCCCGCGGGGGGGGGGGGGGGGGGGAGGAGTGAGTGAGCGGCTGTGTGGTACCCAGTTGCTGACTGAGGTTAAACCACAACACAAGTTCAACTCCATGCTGTACATCCAATATCACCTGCTGCATATATAAGTTCAAAACTAATTCATGAAATGCTAGACCATGCCCCAGTCATTCAGGCAGGACATGTATCAGGGAGCCTTTCTGATCTTTGTGTTGGGATGTTATTTCTCTGTGTGGCCACAAATATCTCATGGCAACACAGGAATTGGACTCGTACTATTTGTTGAGGGAGAGGAAGAGCTGCTTTGAGGTGCCATTGGGAATTAAATAGGTTGGCTCAAACCTAAAAGAGCTTCTGCTGTATATTCCCCTAGGGCAGCATATACAATTCCAGGTATGCATTGCCATGCACAGAAAACTACTGTAGCCGCTGTGAGATAACAGGTCATTTTTCTTCAGCGCTCCCTCAGCCGGAATGTGCTTTACACACACGTTTCCTCTTCCAGCTAAATCTCCTCTAGTCTCCGGGCTAAGCTCCACCACTACCGAGAGTACAAAAGTGTACTAAAATCAAAGATGCTGCACCTGATTACACTCACGTTTCCTGCCTCCTATATTTACACTCAGCCCTTGAACAGGGTCAAAAATGTCACAACTGGATTGCAGTAAAAAACCCCAAAACAAATAAATGAAGGGAAACTGGTGAAGCTGAAGTTTCTGCTTAAAAAGCACATCTTTTCAAAATCACTGTAAATTATCCAAAGTTTTGTTCTGAAGGCCAGTGAATAACTTTTTTATGTAGCCTCAGTATCCTTAAGTTTTCTATTGCTTGTTACTATAATTATTGTTTATTGCTACAGCTTGTTTCTTTTAGTGGTGAACATATCAAATCCAGACATTTTCTACAGAAGACCTGGATCTCTGCATTTTTATCCTACCCACAAGGTGCATTAAATAGAAGATTGATGCTTTCACAATGACAGATGTTGCCTTAAATTCACAATAAAATGACAACTCTCTTATCGCACGTCACAGGAAGATATACATGATCACAGACAAAATCTTTCTCTCTTCAAAGTTCACGATCGTTTCCACAGCAGACCGCAGCCCAGTCTAAGCTGTTTATAATTTAGGGTCAGACCGTTCGTTCTCACATTATTACAGGGATGCGTTCTGGCAGGGAACACGAAATCTTCCTCTTTTCCTGAGCTGGTTCAGCGCCAAAGGAAATTCTGAGAATTGCTCCTTGCAAACACACTGTCATTTGAGTGCAGCGACCTTCTGTGGCATACGTTCAAAACTCTGTCTCCTCCAGTATTTCCACACTGGCTTGCTTCACCGAATGTCACAAGAATTATCCCAAGACCAACGCTAGTCCGACTTGCACACTGTCAGTCACACATTTTAAGTGAAGTACATGCCAGCTCTCAAAAGCAAGCAAAATATAAAGGAGGTTCTGTCCAGACATTTCCAATTCTAGGATAAAAGGTAGCATCCTGCCAAAATAATTTTGGAAATGAAAACACCTGAATCAAACCACTAATTAAAAATTAAACGACAGAGGTGCTTGCTGAGGTACGACCAGATGAATCTATCCAATTATATACACATCTCCACTGCATTTCAGTTCCTCAAACAATCTACAATAAACACACTAATACAGGACCTTTTGCAGATGCTGTATGACAGTTCCCACTACCTGGGATGAAGAGGAGCAGTACCAGTAAGTGGTGATGTAGGTCACTTCAGTTGGGTGTTATAGTGCCTGCGACACTACTTGCAGTCATTTCACCTGGAAATTATTGAAACATTGCAATGCTGTCAGGCACATGTGCGAAATGTCATTTGCTCTCTTTCAGACAAAACCTCGAAGTCTCATCTGCCACTGAAGCTCCTTCCCCCTTGCCCCAGTCTGCCCTGCAACCGGCAGTCTCTGCCTTATCCTGCTCTGTCTTCACCTTTGCTCGCGCTAGCTTGTGCCAGGAACTGGGGCAGCTGCAGCAGTCCTTGCAGCTGGCACCACAAGGAATGATACAACCGTAAGAAACCCTGCATCTCCCAACCCCCTTTTTCCATGGAAAATAATTTGACTTTTGGCATTTATTTTTGTTTGAAGTAACGTAGGGAAAGCATACTTGAATGATAATTGCACACAAATACTTCTTGTCAAGCGAGACAAGAGAAACCCCACTGAAGCAATGCGGGAGGCTGCCTGATCTTCCCTACTATTTTTTCCTTTTCTCCTCTCCTCTCCTCTCCTCTCCTCTCTCTGCTTTCCAGTGTATCAAGCAGAAGCTACAGCACGCCAGAATGGCACTTCTGTTTCAGCCACCTCCTTTCTCCCCACGCCTCCCTGCTGAGTCCCTCGGAGGGCAGCTACAGGCTTCCTACTCCCCTGAGTAAGTCTTAGTCTCGTTCTGTTCTTTCCTACCAGCAACCCGTGCCGCCTCCCCTGTGTCGTTAACATTTCCTATTGCTTACTTTTAAAAGTTGCCTGCTTCTCCATTGCCTAGTATCCGCAACTGATCCAAGTGTCTTGCTGCAGGGGTTAAAAACCAACCAGAAGTTTGGCATTTTGTAAGTAAATTAAAATTAGGGGGAGAAAAGGACAATTACTAGTTTACTCTGTGGAGCTGGCCAGCTTTCAGATGCATGGGGAAAAATATTTAGGGGGATGAGAAAGAAGATGAACGTTTTCATAAGAATACATTTTTTATTCACTAACAACGAAGATACCAGTGCTGATGCAACCCCTCCTTGCTGTACTGGTCAGGAAACTTCTAGGAACAATACCGAGTTTAACTGCAGAAATCTGGGGATCTGCTTCAGTATTAGGTACATCAGTTCTGGTACAACTCCAGTGAATAAATGACTTAAAATATGTTAAAAAAAAGACACACACACAAAAAAAAGCAGGTGCTTTTAATCATGGGATACTAAACAATCAGTGGCCCTGCATGATCTTATATATTTTTATACAACTATGAATACTTTTATTTATCTAGAATTCTATTTTGTGGTCATTTTTTCACTTGTGTCTGCTTTTTTTTGCCATTTATGACTTCAGTCCTTCAACAAAAAGCCACAAGTTTTGCAATAACTATACTAATTTGTTTCTGGTCTTTCTAACTCCTTTCTGGTGAGGCAGCCTGTTTTCTTTGGTTTTTTTTTCATGAACTAAGGCTCAGGAAATACTCATATGATGTGCATCTCAGGGGAAGGGGCATCTCTGTTTATCTACAGGATGGAAATTGTTTAGCCTTTGTGGTTTCTGAAAGATGTTTGTAGACAAAATGGAGCTCAAAATACAGCCTAATCCACAGTGAAATATTAGTTCTCCTTTCCTGTCAGCTTTCCTAAACCAAGATTTCGCCTCGTCTGTGAACATTCCCTTGAAGAGGGCAGCTTGGATGGCTTCCATGTCCTAACTCTTTGATTTGTGGCAGCTAAGATCAAGTGGGAATAGAGCTTGTTACAGTAATCCATCAGTGGTATAACACATGCAGGAACATCCCAAGGAGGGAGACCTTGGGCGTCACGGGGAAGGTTAAGGCTATAATTTCTCTTAATGTGATTTTGTCTGGCCTTTTCAGAATTTCGTCCGCTTTGGGCAGGGCCACGAGATCAGCAAACCACAGACTGAAAGACTGTGCTCAATTTTGTACGCTCTTAGACCTAAAAATTTTTTATAAGTGACAGCATTAGGTTAAGCTTTCTTCCACTTTCTAAGACTGAAAAACAGAAGTAGAAGATTCACTTGAGAGTACACCATACATGGTGGTGTGGATTTTGGAAAACAAGGACTCTTCTCTTTTACAGCGATTTTCATTGAGTGATTAACTTGGTCCCGATCTAAAAAAAAGTGAAATAACTTCTTAACAAAGAGAAGAAGCAGGAAATGAGAAACCAACATACCTAAATGTTGAGAGATGAAGAATCACTCAAAGAAAAAAAACATAAAAAAAATTAAAACCTTCCGAACATGAGAAACCAACTTCAGTGAAGGCAATAAAACAGAGCCTAAACATAGGCTGTACAAGAGGAAAATTAGAACAGAGATGGAGTCCAAAGAGCAAATATGTAAGGATATAAAACAAAAGCCACAAATTCCTTTATGGTATCAAAAAAAAAGAAAATATGGCAGAGGTCCTGGATCACTGGGGATGAAAGAAACTGAGGAAGACAAAAGTGAGGGAAGGGAAGCAAGATGACTTCTTTTTATCCAACTTCACCACAGAGGATGTTGGGGAGAAACCTATTCTGGTACCTGCTTTTATTTTTCCCTATTTTATTTTTTAACAGGCGTGAATGAACTAATAGCAAGGTTTGAATACTTGCTAGCAGAAACAAATGTGTTGGAGGAGGATGACAGCTTACAAAGCAGTAAACAAGCAGAAGACAAGAATTCTGACAGCAATTAAAATAAAGAAATTGAGCCACTGGCTAAAACGAGTATGCTTTCACTACACTTAGTAACTTAAAGTATCAGAGGATAGCAAAGGTTTCACCTATCTTTACAAAAGCAGCAAGGTTGATTCAGGAGATTGTAGAGCTCCAAGCTTTATTACTGTACCTGGTAACCTGGCTGAAAGGATGAATAACAGGAAATTAAATACATCAAAATAATCACTAGATTCCGAATATGTTTATAAAATAGTGGACAGATAAGAGCAAGTAAAGAAAATTAGACATTCAAAATCTTTACAAGAGCCTCATGGGAGGCCACCTATGAAGCATGAGGTTAAGAGAGCAAAAGAAAATAAAGAATACATATTGATTCTCATCTGATGAGAGGGTTATCAGCAGGTGTCTCACGGTTTGTACTTTGTCTTTCAGAATTATCTGGAAACAAGGAAGCACACCAAGGGGGTAAAATCTACAGATGGCAAGAAATTACTCAGATTAGTCCTGATTTAAGATTATTAGGGATTTGAGAGATAAGCAGTAAATCTGCTTCAGCAGATCATGGTCATTACTGTAGACTGCAATGAAGTGCACACTGCAGGCATTATCGGACTCCTTTGTGCATTGGGCTGAGTTCTGAATTGCCTGATCAGCTCAGGAGACTGCCTGGATGTCCTTGTGAACTGCCCAAAGACAACTGGTGTCAAAAGGATAGCTACAGTCAAAAACACAAAGAAAACCTCAGGACATCTAACAAAAGATAGCACAAGCAGAATGGACAAACATAGTAGGCATATAACATTTATAAGGAGAGGCTGGAATGCTGTGTTTGCTATCGTTTAACCCATTCTAAAAGGTAAGATGGAGAAAAAGTGTGGAAATGGTCTCAAAAAAAAGATGTAGAAGGATTATTTGAGACTTAGACAAGGATCTGAGCAGCCTGGTTTAATTTGGTCTTGCACTGAAAAGGGCGATGGACCAGATGATCTTCAGAGGTCCTTTCCAACCTAAGTTATTCTATGAAATAGAGAGATAAAAATAGTTTCGACTGTTCAGTATATTCAGACAGTAAATCCTGAAACTGGCAAATTCAACATCAGACAAAATTACATTATGAATTCATTGTCACAAGAACTGTGCTAGGAGCCAAATTAAGATTTGATTTTTGCAGTTTTTTAAAAATTGTATTATACAGGGTGTCCCATCCCCCCCCACATCCAAACAAGGTGGCTTTTGGAAGAGAAATCATTCCTCCATTTGATGCATATAATGAGTATTATGGCTCATGAAATAAAATTTTTCTAGGAGAGATCTTCCTCCTCCTCTGAAGCTTCTTTTGCTCTCCTCTCAAGCAGCTGGTATTGGCCACTGTCTGAATCAAGACACTGGTCTAGATGGATACTAGTATTATCTGCTGTAGTTATTTCCATTTTCACGAGACATGACTCCAAACCAGAATTTTCATGTTTGTTATCTCCTGATTATATTCTGTCATGTTTACTCCATTAATCAAGTAATGTAGTGTTTTTAAGGGTCATCCATGAAATCTCACACTCTCAGAGCTCCAAGAGTGAGGTTACAGTGTTTCTATCATGCCTGCTAGCAGCAGTAATAAATAATCTGCACACCAAATTGAGCCATTGACCAGACCTATGCATTAGCCAAGGGATTACCACTTTTTAAAAAGAGGTGCTGCCACAAGTTTCCTTTATTTCTATTTATCTTCCCTAACTCCTAATCATCAAAATTATTGTCAGGAGGAGGACAGAAAAGGAGTTAAGCAAAATATTTCAAGGATACTTTCCTTCTGGAAACAATTTTATTACCAAAAAAGTTCATTCCTTCCATTGCCCTTAAAATACAATCAGGCATCTGCCTTAAAAAAGAGATTTCCTCAAACCACAGAATAAATATATTTGAAGATACCGGTCAAATAAAGTTTTAACCTGAAAATAGTTCCTAATAGTTATATACATTAATAACGTATATAACGTGAAAATAGCTGTCATAATGTGGCTGCCCATTAGTGCGTTGATGAGGAAACCACCTGACAGACAGAGATAAAGCTCAGAAAAGAGAGTACTGGCAACTTCGAAATTCAATGGGAATGACACAATGAATCCACATTCATAAAAAGTGCTGTGACCAGGGAGGAACAAAATCAAAGAATAAAATAAAATCTTAAATATTTCACTTTAAAGAGGGTTTTTAAAAACATATATATATTTACCCACTAGACATACCTTGGCTGACCTAGTGATGGCCCCAATCTCTGAATAAAGATCAGTGCTGTCTGGGAACTTTTCCACCACCATAGTGCAGACGTGGTGCAGGAGGGACTGCTTGTGCACCGTGTCCTTGACTTCTGGAACCTTCTCGAGGTAGCTCAACTCAAAAGCTTTGGCCTGTAAGGGGGGAAAAAAAGGAAGAAATTAAAAATAAAAATGTTTACTCCTTCCCATGCAGATTAGTAGACAAAAATTATTACCAAGTAGGGGTAGAGGGGGAAGAAGAAGAATAATAATCCTACAGGAGAAGAAACTTATTGCTTTTATTTATTTTTAACTTGCTGAAGAGTAGGCCTAAAATCACTCCATCTGCAGTGAAATGACTCATGACAGTTCTCACAATTTGAACGGGGAGCATAGCATCTACACTAATCTCAAGGCGAGTTACACCAGAAGAGCTCCACATTTCCTTCAGGTTATGCTGAAAGAGGCAAAGAGCACCCTGACACACAATAAAAAGAAAAAGTAGGTTCTGTTTTCTAAATTATTTTTCTGGTACAAAATAAATACTGGGTTGCAACTGTCACAATGGTTTTGACTTTTGTTTTTTGAAGGAAAAAGCTGCAGGGGAAATGCTGGGACATCAGGCTTACGTTGGTTCCATTCAGAAAGTTCCCAATGGCTAGTAGAGTAGAAAGGATAAATCCCAAGGTTTTATTGTGCTCCAGTTGGTCCATTCCTTCCTTCAGGTCTAGAAGTGGTTCTGCAACTTCCTGCCATGAGAATAAAAACAAGAAAGTGAAGGCTGCAGTTGACTATAGCTGTTTTAAGTTTTTAATTCTACGGTTTAGATTAATTACTGCAAAAAGTCCCTGAACTGGCGTCTTGCAGAGTGCAAACTGGCCATGTGTGCTGGCTTTCTTCCATGTTCCAGCTAATAAATCACATGCAAGGACAGCAAGAAAATACATAAAATAGTTTCCTAATGTTGCTTCTTTATGTATGCAATTGCCTTACTTGTCCTGGGGATTATTCTGTGATTCCAAACAGGAGAGAGAGAATCAGAGAAGGGGCTGCTGCATTTGAGTTAGATGCATGAACATCCCCCTGCCCCGACTGATAAAAAAACTTCTTATAATTATTTTTTCTAATCTTTGAAAAACAAACAAAAAAAAGTTAGAACCCTGGCTGACTTGACATTTGTAGCCTGACCCTAAAGCTTTCTTCAAATGATGGCCACCTCTGCATTTTAGATATGCTTTTGTGCTTGTGTGACTTTAAAACTGAAGAACAACCCCACTGCAAACATCAAGCTTTACAAGTGTTCTCATTTTAACTTAATGCATCTTCCATCCACACATGTTATCGAGTATAGGTATGTAAACTAATAAGGCTTGAAAACATAAATTCTGTTCCATTACCTCGGGAAGTGAACCACACCAGAGAGTTCAAAGGAAGAGAGCGAGGGTAATTGAGTTGACCGAGCTTATTTCTATGTCTTTGTGTGAGGCCCAGGGTTATTTATTTTGTATGCACAGTAACAGTTCACGTTGTTTCTATCTCCAAGTGCCATCCTAAGCATCTGTGAGCAGCATTCTTTTCCCAAATTATTACACTCTTTATGAGCCAAGAAGCCAAAACTAAACCGTTATTTTAGACCAAGAGGCAAAATAGCCGAGAACTTCACTTTCTTGGAGAAATACAATGGGTCATTCAACAATTGTAGTGATATTTTACCATAAATAAGAGCACAAAGATGAAGGAAATGTACATTTCTAGTCACTACAGAACAAATAACCTCTTGAAAAGAATATGGCAAATTCAAGACAAATTATGAGATGGCATAGTGAGCAAAGTAATTTATAAATCAGAGGAGAGGTGCTAAATAATCCAAGACTTTATCAAGTTAAACTAAAATCAATAAACTGCTGCACAGAATTCTTTGAATTGCTTTAAAGTCAGGGTTGATTTAGTTTGTTTTGTTGCATTATGGGGAATGAATCAAACTGCTCTGCATCTGCTGTAAACACAGGCTTTTGAACTATTTTACTTGTATCAATTTGCAACCTGTTAAAAAATCATTCCCAAAAGGTTAATTTAAAACATTCTGAAGGTGAATAAAAAGGTAGCATAACAGGCTTCCAAAACAGGCCATACTCTAGCCCTTCATTTAGCTATTTACATGCAAGTTATCCAAGCTTAGGCTTTCTTCATATAGTACACATTTATAACTACTCTTTATTTTTTATTTTATTGTAGCATTAAAAAACAATAAAAAAGTGTGCTAGATACTGTATAATCAGATGAAATACCCATTCTTGCTCCCTATAAAATGCACGTTCTACCTAAAAAGGGCAGATACATAATGCAGAGCTACCTCATATCCTTAGATACCACGTAGCCTTATTTAGCATGTTTTTATTTTTCACCTAAAAATATGCTTGAATGAAATTTGAGGATTGCTCCAGAATTTCTGGCCGCGTGACATCTGATAATGCCTGATAAATGTTTGACGCACATGCACAAACGAACTCAACTATATGTGTGCAATGAATCCCATGGTCCTGGGACAGGGAGGACGTAGCACACGTTCTGTACAGCTGGTCTGGCATATGCACTGTTACTACCAACCTGCTATACTGGTAACAAGTTTAGCTTACTGCACCTGTACAAGTTCACGTGCATGCTTTTCTGCGAGGAGTAAAAACTTGGTTGGGATGGGAACTTTGAGAATACCAAAATGTAATTTGCCATATTTGCATTTAATCAAGACTGGCCTGCATAAAGTATCATACCCTTTTAAAACAACAGAAAGTATCAGGATCATACTGTAAAACTTAAAAAGCTCTGATGCTCTTTTTAAAATTTTCAGGCAGTTTAAGCATCACTCAAAAGTACAATCTTTTTGAACACTTATTTCTCTAGCACTCTAGGGAGACTAGAGTCAGGAGTAACCTTTCCGCTCAGAAGAGAAAGTGAAGCAAGCCCTTTTCTTTACCAGTTCTACTTTTCTCATTTCTACACCTGCTTATATTCATTTATGATCCTTTAAAGTTGTCAGCAATAAGGATATATTTGCCCATATTCTTGACCTTAAGAAAAAAAAAAACTGATTTAGGACAACTAAAGATTCTTTTCCTCTTTCGAAGGCCTTTAAACTCCCTTTGAGATAATGAAGTTTGACAGCATCTGCATCATAAATAGTTCAGCACAAAGAACTAGCAGTAACACAGTGTAATTTTTCAGAGCAATCAAAAGTCTGAAAATGAAGATTTAAAGTTGAAACTCTACCTCTTTTGTCTATGCCTTTAAAATGTTACCAAAAGAAGAGAGAGAGAAAAATTATTGTTCCACTGATGACCTTCAGTAGGCATCCAGTACCTTAGATACATGTTAACATTTCAAAACATTATACACGTTATCAAACAGATCATTTGGAAAGGGTTTTCCTTTTTTATTTTCTGTAAAGAGCAAAGAATGAGTATTCATTCATCCAGTTCAGCTCCTCACAGTCCGAGGCTGCTCCCTACAAATGTACCCTGACTTGCTTTAGTTAATTAAATTCAATCCAAGAAAGATGACTGCCTTCATTACGCCTGGAAAGCTTTTCTACAAACATGAACAGTATCTCACTTAACCCTTTTCTTGGACAATTTCATGCTGTTTTTCTTTCAGGTTGTCAGAGATGGAGCTAAGACCTACTTAGGCAAAACTCTGTTCTTGGCTGATTAGCAAAAGAGTCTCATGAATGAGAACCCCAGCCTTACATCAATAACTCAGGTATTTCACACTGTTGATATCATGGACCATTTAAAACTTCCAGCCTCATGGAAATAGTAGGAAGGTTCATGCATTTCTTACATAAAATATACGTGACTCGATAAATAATGAGTGCATTCTGAACTGTTATGAATTTTCCTAATTTTAAAATAGATTTTAAAAAAATCAAGCAAATGCTGGAAAAAATATGACAAAAAATGTGGAGGTAAGTGATTTGGCACCTAAGTTTCACTAAGGGTTTGCCCATTTGCAGATGGATCTTCTGCAAAAACATAGTTTCAAGAACAGAAGAATGTTAGCAAGTCATGGGACTCTTTTATTATCAAGATCATTAATGCAAACTACTTCATTTTTTAATTGGATATGCTCATGGTATCTTATCTCAGTCTAAATAACGCTTATGTTTATTGGTTAGTTGGAACTTAAACTCCGACCTTAACCTTTTGTTATTGGAGAGACCCAACTGCTTGCTCTTTCTTGTACATCTGATGCCTGATCCCATATCTTCCTCTTCACCCAACTAAGACCGAAGCTGTCTGTCATATCTATGCTTCTCTGCCAGGCTTCTTATCACACGCTCTTCTTACTTCATCAGAGTTATCGTATTTTATTTCCTGTACCATTTTATGGTAAGTACTGTACTTAGGCCTACCTGCCTTTCAACAGGGATAAAAATCTTGGTCCTATCTTCACTCACTTGTGCACCCTCAGTAAGTTTGCAGACGACACCAAGTTGGGCGGGAGTGTTGATCTGCTCGAGGGTAGGAAGGTTCTGCAGAGGGACCTGGACAGGCTGGATCGATAGGCCAAGGCCAACTGTATGAGATTCAACAAGGCCAAGTGCCGGGTCCTGCATTTCGGCCACAACAACCCCATGCAGCGCTACAGGCTTGGGGAAGAGTGGCTGGAAAGCTGCCTGTTGGAAAAGGACCTGGGGGTGTTGGTCGACAGGCGGCTAAATATGAGCTGGCAGTGTGCCCAGGTGGCCAAGAAGGCCAATGGCATCCTGGCCTGTATCAGAAATAGTGTGGCCAGCAGGAGTAGGGAAGTGATCGTGCCCCTGTACTCGGCACTGGTGAGGCCAC
>NW_008795364.1:2692314-2700755 GCF_000699145.1 Aptenodytes forsteri | reverse complement strand
GATGATCTTAGAGGTCTTTTCCAACCTCAATGATTCTATGATTCTATGATTCTACGATTCACTCCAGCTATCGCTTCTTTGAGTAATTTAGGTATTTGAGACTTTTTATACTAACATCCATTCTACATGGATTTTAGCTGGCAATTCATTAACTTTGTGGCATAAACATTATAGGACCAGCAACAGGAAAACTATCAGAATTTCATCAGCTTTTAGCAGTGCTTCAAATGTTACTTTTTGATTGAGAGGAAGCTAGAAATTCTAGGTATAGACATAGATTAACAGCTACAGCTAACTCAGCTCACATGAAAGGAACACTTTAGCATTGTGGTAACTTCAAAGCAGAGTAAATAGCTGTACCAGAGTAAAAAATAACTGGCAAAAAAGTATTCGGGCCAGATACAAGTATTTTATGTTTTATGAGTCAGAAATGTAAATGTCTAAGACTAAAGTGTCACAATTAAAAAATCCTGAATATTAGTGTGACTGCATTTCCTAAAATCTAAGAAAATTAAACAGAGGTTGAGTAACCTTGACAGTATCATCTGCAAATCAATCCACTATTGCATAACTTGTGAAATAACTGTGGCTAGGTAAACATAAGGCATTTTCAGAAGCATGTCCCACTTCTCAGAATCTGTATCACACGAAGTTACACCGATTTTTTAATATACACATATGCACACAGATACACATACATAATTAATATATACAGGAGAGAGCTGCCTGAAGAGCAATGCATGGGGTATGCATGAGAAGTGCAGCAAGAAGAATGTTCCTGCGCTGAGATTGCTCAAAGAGCTTGTGAAAGTGAGCAAGTAGCTGAAATCGCCTACACAGTTTCATTCTGCTTCACCTCTGCACCAAAATTATACGCTGTCATTTTGAAATTTTTGTCTGTGATTCATCATACATGACAGACAACCCAATTATAGTGTTCTCTGAATAAATGCCATCCATGAAGAAGGTAGCGACAACTGTCTGTGACTGAACTGAAAAGAGCACCCCTGAAGGATGTCTTATCTTTTGTTTATAGCTTTGAAAGAGAGTTATAAACAGAAATAACTTTAATGGATGGTGTTTTCCTTAGTTCAAATGGATGCAAGATCAATACTCTCATTTTATGACGTAAGGCTGAATACTGTAGTCCTCATTCAATCTTTATCCGAAGAAAAATTTTTACTGCTCTGAAGTAAGAATTTCCTGAATAACAACATCTGGAGAAGATGTGGTAAGGATTTAGCCCTCTTCTTTGTTCCAATATCATTACTGCCTAATTAAAGGAAGGAAGACATAATCTCTAATTTTCTTTTATAGAAGGAACAGATTATGAAGGATCATTTTAGCTGTTTCCTGGTTGGCCACTGGAACAAAAGCGACCCATTTACCATTTCCTCAAAATATATGCTCGTATAACAACAAGGTCAGGGAAAGATTAAGCAAAGCCTTGGAATAGCCTCCACCCCTGCCTCCCTGCTTTCCCCTCACCTTTTCCACTATCTCGTAGTCCATCTTGAAAGCCCAGAGCTGGAGCCTGGCGGAAAGTTCACTGATGGAGGAGAGGGTGAGAAGGAACTGCTCGGCGCTGCCCAGGGGGACATCAGGGTTCGCCAGCTGTGCCTCCTGGATCTTTTGCTTCTCCTCCTCGGTCGGGATCATGGTCAGGATTTTCTGTGAAGGGAAACAAAAGGCAGGCGTCAGCGGTGAGGCCTAGAGGCATGCAAGGGCTGGATGTAGTGGCACGGGGATGCTCCTGTGGCAAGCGCTCCTGCAGCGCAGGCTCACGCGACGAGCTTCACTTGGACTTCGCCTGAGCTCCTGTGACACTGGGTGACTTTTCAGCAGCAATGGCAGAAGTCTTAGTTCCTGGCTGGTAAATTAGGACAGCACTGTAGTAACCAAGCACTAACCCACTGCACTAGAGAGCAAAACAAGGCCTGCTATCTTGAACATTTGCAGTTGAAAAACACATCTGTATTAACACGCATTTTTTAAAATTTGTAGTCAGTGGATATGGTTAATCACGGGATCAAACACTGAAGAAAGACAGGGCGTCTGGTTAGGACTGCTCTCCTCAGCTTTCATATCTTTAAATCAAAACTGGCCACATGTCTGCAAATTACATACAGAAGTGAGTGTAGAATGAGTGAAATATTTTGGCCTGTGATTTACAGCAGGTCAGACTAGATAGCAGGTCCCTTTTAGCCTCAGCATCTACGAATCTTCCAGTGCACTTGTAGGTATACAGGAATAACTTGAGGACTCCTGTCCCTTGCTGTTCTCATCGTTTATTATTTTTTGCTCAGTCTGTTTTGTTTTTTATGAAACATGACAACTATTGCAGCCTATTAGGTCACTCCCAAAAATTTCACCCAAACTGAGGACAACTTCCCAAGGAAGTTGGGAATTCATTTAATTCAATGCGTTGAATTTAAAGTTGTATTATGCATTGCATAATGCATATGGCCTTTTTCTCTTTTTGATCTGAAAAGTCTAAAATATTGATGAAAAAGGATCTCAGTATTTTCAGTTTCTGCTGTCAGTATGGCTCAAAACATTTATATTTTCCCTTTAATTCTTGGATCTTACATGCTTGTTCACATGTGGCAGCTTTCCTTCTCAAAGTATTGCTCTCTAAGGTATTGCTTCTTAATTAGTTTTTAACATAATAAATGCACTTTAAAATGAAGAAGAAAAGCAAGACAACATAAAGGCATCAGATAAGTTGAGGTCTTTACCCTGCTTATCAATGCCTCAAAGCAGTAGATTTTCAACACAACTTATGTTTATTCATCTGAAGAACGACATGTTTTTGCTGTAGCCTTCTATAATGACAGAGGCTGGGCTTCTTAATTAGTTTTTAACATAATAAATGCACTTTAAAATGAAGAAGAAAAGCAAGACAACATAAAGGCATCAGATAAGTTGAGGTCTTTACCCTGCTTATCAATGCCTCAAAGCAGTAGATTTTCAACACAACTTATGTTTATTCATCTGAAGAACGACATGTTTTTGCTGTAGCCTTCTATAATGACAGAGGCTGGGTTGGGGGGGTGCTGTAGCCTTCTATAATGACAGAGGCTGTATTGGAGGGGATGACAGAATAATAAAAATCAGCCAAAGAGCTCTCAGACCTGCCAATCCAAACTACAGCCTTCTTCCAGTGCTGGACATAGCCAATTCATCAAAGTAGCACAACTGCCCCCTTCCATTCATCTGGCTCCTTGTACAGCGCTGGAGCTAAGCATGGAGAGCAAGGGGCTTTTTCTGGTCAATCAGGCGAAGAACAAGAGTTAAGCAAGCAAATAATGTTCAATTTGTTGAACCGGGACTTACTTAATTTCAGGCACAGCATTTGTATTGCTGTCCATCTTCTTATGCTGACTTCCATAAATATAAATAAAGAAGCATTTCTTTCTCTTAATGGTGGCTCTGCCTTTTAGTTAAAAAAAAAAAAAAAGCCTCCTTGCTTGGACACTGCAAGCTTCTACCTTAATACATTAATATCCTAAGGAAAAAAAAAGAGGAGGAAAATCCCTCAATACACTCTGGTGCTTTTTCTTCCTCTGTCAATGACTGTTTGGAAAATATTCTGATGTACACCTGTTCTGACTGTGTATTGATTTTGAGATGTGCTATCCATCCATCCATCCACACACGCTGAAATCTGTAACTTAGGTCATACCTAACATCAAACTAGAGATTTATAAGTAGCTGCTTCAGGGCATTTCTCAGTGCTTAACCGATACTCATCTAAAAAAGTTCATAAAAAAGAGAGACTGAGTCTGAAACTCATAAGAAGAGGTGTTTCGCAGAGTGTCCTTTGAAGAAGTCAGGCCTCCTAGTGCCTACTCCTCTCTTTGACAAGAAGAAGCCAACACCCCCTCAGCTGAGCCAGGGCAGCTTGCAAATAGGATCATAAGAACATCCATACATGGAGAGTTCAGCAGTAGCCATGTGATGGATGTAAAAACGCTTCTGATGCATTTTTGAAGGCTAACACTTCAGCAGTATTCTCAATTGCCTCCTACAAATAACTAGGGCTTTTGGCAGCTACCCAGGGATCCCACAAGTATTTTGTGGTGGTGCAGGGCCTTCACTCCAGAGATTTTGCACTGCTTTTGGGCATTTGAAAGAGAGCAATGAAACAGTAAGCTTTATTTCCAAAGGGACTCTCCTCCTCCTTGAGCTTTATGTAAACACCACAAACCAGATGGAGCTGACAAAAAGCATTCGAGTCCAAGTACTGCAAGGCTGCTGTGCTGCGTACCGTAGTATGTGAAACAAAGAACGCCAAGCAAAAGAGCCTGTACTTGTGGTGCCAGCTGCCGAGGATCACCCCTGCTGCTGAAAGTCCTGCCTCGATGGGACCACAGCTGCTGGCAGGTCTCGCACCATCCAGGGTGCAACTGCCCCTGTAATGACGACTTACTCATCGGCACTTCTAATCTGCTCGGGCAAATAATTCTGATCCTGCTGGTCATCATCCTTGGTGTGCCCCTGAGCAAGTGGTAAAATGCTCCTATTTTTGATTTCCACTCTATGACTAATTTGAGTCATTTGTTCAGTGCTGGAAACTGCTGAGTACACCACCTGCCAGTTTATTTATTTTTTTTTTTTTAAGCATCACTGACAGTGAAAGTAGCATAAAAACACAGCAGGGCAGAAGGTTATTGGCACTTGATGTGACCATTAAATCACAAATAGCTTTGAATCTAATCATTAGTTCATAACGCTCTCCATAGTATGGCACTCTTCAGGTCAATTAAAGAAGAATTGGTTATCAACAAGCCCTATGCTTATATCCTCTAATATGCGTGATGCATGTATTTCACCTCCATGCATTCTCACACAACTGTTCGGGCCAGAGACTAACATTCTGAGGAAAACCAGTGCACAAATCTTTTTTTGGAGGAAAAGAAGCAATTTTTGGAGATCCCGTTCGCATGAGATAATAGATCCTAATTATTCTGCTCCTAGACTGCTGGACCCAGCCCTTGAACTTTCAGCGAAGGGATCAAACTGTTTATTTCCTGGACTTAGCCATCCTGATGTATGAACTCCACAAATTTCTAAGAGGAAAGCCTCACAAGGCTCACAGGGCAAAATTTATAACCCCCATATGCCTGAGGGTTACGGGCCTCAGTACGGGACGCAAGGAAGCACCTAACCAGAGACTCCGAATAGCCTGGAGCCTCTGTAGAAATTAGGTGCTTAAGTTATCTCTTTCAAGAGATAATGGGGCTTCTCAGTGATGATGAGGTTGCAGGGGTGCCTTGGCTTTCATATTTGGTTTCAGGTGATTTTACCAGGCGAACAGGAGCCTGAAAAAAATTAGTAAACTAAATATCAGGTGGTTGTTGGGTCCAAAGCTTTCTGTGGCTCGAGGCCCACGAATTTGTAAGCTGCTTAACCAAATACAGGTTAGTGGGTATTTCATCGGATATTTGACAGGCCTCGGCAGACTATTCAGCTCCAAAAAGGCTCTCCCACTTCAGCTTTCCAGGCAGCTATTAACGAGACACATCAGTAGTTTGCATTACCTGCAGAAACTCTAACAAATATAAAAGCATATGAAGGTCAGGACTCCACAGTAAGTGAGGCCGCCTGCACTAATTTTACTTCAACTCTTCCAAAAATGATCCAATTCTGAGAAGGGACTACATCTAAAATGCCCGATAGCCATCCCTGTAAATCAGGAACTGACAACTGCTGCGTCGGTCAGACCGCTCCACTTCCTCAGCTCTCTACTGAAATACATGAACATGCCATTGCTGGTCACAGAAACTGTACAAGATGTTTTGGTTTGCTGCAAGGAGTGAAAGTGTAGCTTTTTTTCTTTAAATAAAGTCTGAAACTTGTTAGGGCAGCGATACGCTGACTGTGGGTGTATGGCCAGCAAGGCACCATTGCATCTGTTCTCTCTTCTGTCTAGACTTGTGAAAAGAGGTGTTCTTTCAGGTCACGTGAGCTAACATAATTTGAAACATCCCATCACGCTTTTACAAAGCATTAGCTAAACAAATTGGAAACTGCAAATGCCAACGTACCGCGGCAACTATCAGAACAAAAACTTAAATACCTTGATCATTTCCAAAAATCAAATTTTGCTTTTTGTTTATACATGTCACCATCTGCCTTTTTAACACCAGGCTCTCATTTCTTACCCCTTTTTACATCTCAGGGCTACCTAGCCACTCCAGACACATGGACTTCAAAACACTTAAGAAACGTGGGTACGGAGGGCCTAGCATACCTGGAGAATTTTTTAATTTCAAATAGTTTTACTAAAAGCTATACCTACCAATGCAATGCAATATTGTGTAGCACCACAAAGCTATATTGTAAAGCACAAAGCGACCTACCTTAATTTCCTCACAGCGCTACCCCAATTTTACTCTGCTAAATTAATCATACTCTTTGGTATAATTTGATTTCGATCCACATTCCCTTACTGAGTAGCACTTTACAGAGGGACTCACTCACTTCCTTTACTAAAGACAAGCACCAAGGACTGGTTTGGTGGACTCTATTCTTGCAGCTGCCCGTGATACACTTCATTAAAATTAGGTGCCAGGATTTTAAGCTTGCCTCTTTTGCTTAGCTCACAGAAAGCCCTCATCCATGCTAAGCAGGCAGTTCTTTATCCTGCAGCTAGCTCTAAGTTGTTTGAACACAATGAATGCCAAGCTTTCAAAGAAAGGAAAACACAACCACTTTGGCAAACATAAGGTGGCAAAATTTTTTTTAGTTGGATTGATGCATGCTTGCAGACACACATTGTGCCTTCCTTTGAAAATACGTTTCTAACAGTGCCTGCTCTGCATACTAAATGGACTACATCTGCCTTTTTAGCACCATGCCCCATTTTCTGCCCTTTTTCACAGCTCAGGGGTACCTAACCACTTCAGACACATGGCCTAAAATACGCAACATACTTAGGTATAGAGGCCTTTAAATACCTGGAGAATTTTTTCTCCTTAGTTACATATTTGAAGTTAAAAAGCAAAGTATGGATTACTAAGAGTTAAATGGCACAAGCAAAACAGCATTCAGCAGAATGTAGAACAGTAGCAGAGGGTTTACTGGGTCACTATGAACTTGATGATGAGTTGGGGTCTCACAGACTTGTAGCCTGCATCCCACTGCATCACTGCCTTGGTGCTAGCACTACTGTCAGCACTACTTTAGTCCACTGTCCTTAAAGGAATTGCTAAGGTCAGTTTTAAGATACCATTGAATCTGAACTTATCCACCAAGGTGCAGAACTAAAGCCACACACACACTAAGACGACAGTGACGACGCTCCTCAGTGAGGGACATAGCACAGAACTCACAGCCAAGGCCACGGATGGCTCAGGTAACTTTATACCCTGTTGGTGCCCTGCTCCGTGCTGGATCCCCTAAAAGCTGAAAATGATCCTAAATCATAGCTTCTCTGAAATTTTAGCAGTGAATGTTATGTCCTGACCGCACACATCACATCTCTTCTCCTGCTCTCCTTAAATCTCTCTCTTCTGCTTACTAGCCGTGACATCTCTTCTAGACGATTAACTATGCAGAAAGGCTTTGGAGTACTCACTGTGATGCAGGTTTTTAATTAGACCAATTGCATAATTTTTTTTCCATACCAGTCCTGCCTCATTCAACCCATAGACTAGCTATAAATTAAATTATATAGAAAATAATTTGCTTTATTCTCTGCATTTTTATATAAATGAAGCTGATGCATTTCACTACCAATTATTTCCTAATATTTAGGAACTGTAGATGTGAACCAGAAAACTTTCTAAAAATCTAGACTGAAAAGACAACCCCTGTTCCCTCTAAGCTAACTCTAAGGCTAAAGCCAGTGAACAGGTCAATACAGAAGAGAAGAGAAACAGGAAACACAGCTTGTCTACACTGTAGATCAAAGGGGTAGTATGGAAAACTGAGGCAGGGCTCTGCTGAAAACAGCGGGACTCTCAATGATGCATTTCTGTACCTCTCTTTGCACCTCTTGGCCAATTCTGCATAGCTTAATCCAGCCCTCTATCTCGCTATAAATGTCTGTCTGACTCTATAACAACGTGCTATAAGAAAAATCTGTAAATTGGGGACTGGGGAAGGGAATCTGAATTCAGTGCAGGGTTTTACCTGATAAGAAGTAAATAAATATGGAACATTGAGAAAAAAAAAGCACTTTTCTCCATGAACATCATCCTTCCCAACTAACAAAGGCTTCATCCCTCAACCAATAAAGGCTACATCCCCTCAAAGTACCTGGGCTCTGCTCCATAGACTCACAGAATCATTTAGGTTGGAAAAGACCTTGAAGATCATCGAGTCCAACTGTTAACCCAACACTGCCAAGTCCACCACTAAACCATGTCCCTAAGCACCACATCTACACGTCTTTTAAATACCTCCAGGGATGGGGACTCAACCGCTTCCCTGGG